>NC_087204.1:55913673-56011173 GCF_015104395.2 Macrobrachium nipponense | reverse complement strand
AAGTATAAATGGCAATAGCATAAGATATAAATGAAAAATTCCATGCTAAAGATGGGAATCCTGACAGCCCATCACTTTAAGCCATGTAAATGTGCTTAGTAGCAAATTCCTGCTCTTCACTTTATAAGTGGCAGTGATGAACTTTCTTTTGTAAGTCAACAGAATTATGCCTGTGCTTCACTAAAATTTCAAATGATTTTCATTTAATGTTTCTTTTCTTCTTATCAACCAACTTGTACTGATTTACAGGGTACTTTCACGGTAGGATGAGGTCATTATCTGTTGGTTAAAGTGTTTCTTCTAATCCCACCACTCTGTAATCCAGCAAAATCACTAATCGGGCAAACTGCAGGTCACCATGATGCCAGATTAGTGACGGATGACCTGCATTACCTATTTTTAACAGTTTAATTTCTCCATTATCACCACTCATATATTTTGCCCTTTTCACATTTAATACATATTTCCTAAATTACCAAGGTGTTAAGATTTGGATACTTTTTTTTAAGCTTCCACTACCACACCTCTGCTGCCCTAACCTTCTAAATTAAGGTATAAACCTCTCTATTACCCTCCCTCAGTCCTCTGCAAGAACTTAGCAACAGAAATTAGTTAAAAGATGAAATCTAACACATGATTAATAATACAAACATTCTGAAAATCCAAAATAATAAGAAATTTTGCTCAAAACTGTTTTACTTTGGCAAATAAAGTACTTATATTTTGTGTTACTCTATTCTTCACCTCTTTTCCTTTCCATATCATTTATCATTTACTTCATAATCTTATATTATCTACTTCATTCATACTTTACTTATATACATCACTATGAAGGAACAGTATACTGAAAACAAATCAAACACATTACCTGTCCATTGACTGACAATCTTCTATTATTGCTCTTGCATAAAACTATAAGACCATCAAAGAGGAATACATGTCTCTCCGTCTGCTTCTTTCCAGTTGCACCAAGTTTAAGCAAATCCCCTTCTGTAAATACATAATTTCAAAAAATAAAAACAAAGAATAAAAGTACAAACAACAAAGTTATCTCTAGATTTAAAAGTACAAGCAACAAAGGCATCTCTACAAGTTTATTCAGATAAATGAGTACTTGAGACACTTCACTGTTAAGATTGAAAAATCTTAAAAATGAATTCCTAGGTGGTTCTCTTATTTAAATGATAATCTGAAGAAAATCTGTTTAGATTTTATATACACACATTTATTGCTTAATTTTAAAGACAGCGAATGCATACAAATACTTGAGATTTACATTTTCGTAAAGTTTCAAGATATAATATTTTCACCTTTTCAGAGATCTTCAATTATTTATTTATAAGTGTCCTATTACAGAAAAATTTATCTTGTCTATTTGAATATTATATCTAAAGGAAGTTTTTTTGAAAACCTCTGACAATTCACTCCACTTCAAATTTAATCTCTTTTTTTTTATATTACAGTCATTTAGTTAGTTTATCAGAACCTGCTATAAGTACAGTAGTACCTCAGACTTTGAACTTAATTCGTTCCAGCCAACCCAAAAGTCCCCCTCTTTTCACATTATTTCTATTATTAATGTGTTCAAAAGTTAAATTAAGTGTGCAAAGAAATAAACCAGTATGTTATATGAAGTAATATTTTTGAAAAAAAACTGTTTTCGTGTACAATTTATAAACTCTTGGGTGAAAATGGAGGGAGGAGAGACGGGAAGCCTTTGAGGAAACCAAAATGGTCACAGTAGGCAAAGGTTGAGAGAGAAGAGAGAGAGAGAGAGAGAACGAAAGAGAGAGAGAGACGAGAGAGAGAGGAGAGAGGAGAGAGAGAGAGCGAGAGACGAGAGAGAGAGAGAGAGAGGAAGAGAGAAGAGGGAAGAGAAGGAAGAGAGAGAGTGTGTGTGTGTGTATGATTGTTGACATCTTTACACTTGGATCTTAAGTGCATGAAAGAGGTTAATTATGCCACAATACATCAACTTACTGTTGGCAAACAGCAGAATTTAAAATAAACATGAGGATTTTGCAAACAAATAAGCAATAAGTAAAGAATGCAAGGAAAGGAAAGAGGGGTTAAATAAATTTTCACAAGGAAGTCATTTAAACATACAATCGAAGGCACCCAGAAGCTGAACACATTGCTAGTGTGTTTTTATGTAGCCGAGTTACTTTTACATTGGTAAAAAATCATGAAAAAGCAATTGTCACTAGATAGGTATTTTACCATAATAAAAAGTAGTGATTAAGGCAAATCGAGTGTAAACGAAAGAAATGGGTTCATAATCATCTCAGCTCAGCTGGTAAGTCAGTAGGACCCCCATCTTCCATCTCCTCTCCTCTAACATTTCACTTAGCGCACCGAACACTAGCTCAAGTAAGTTTTTTTTTCCTTACTGTATTACATTTGATTTCATGTTTTATCATTATGATAAATTTACTGTGAAATAACATTTCGTTTTTTATATGAATTGGTACTGCTTTCATGTACACATTATAGTAATGATTTTACACTCTCTTCTTCTCTCATAAACAATATCACGACGCATGATAACTTAAAATCATTTATTCATTATTCCTCAAAAATATAAATGCTCTCTCCCTCTATCTCAAATTAGCTGTGCATCACCACAATGACGAATGATTTTGTTAATCGTTTACGCTAAATTTTATTGTGAAAAGCTTTGTTCTTTCATTTACTATTTTGTTGAATATGGTTAAACAATACCATCTCACTCAGCGCACCAAACACTGGCTCAATTAAGACTTTTTATTATTTCTGTATTGCACTTGATTGTTTTCATATTTTATCATCATGTTAAATTTATTGTGAAATTCCCTTTTTTATGTGGATTTTTATTACTTTTACATACATTAAATACAGCAATATTTTAACTCTCTTCTTCTCTCCTCAACATATCAACGCTCCCTCGTTCAGTCTCAAGTCAGCTGCTCGTGATGTCACCATGGTATCGTACAATTTTGTACATCTTTTACGCTAAATTTCATATTGCAATGCTTTTATATATTTTATTGAATATGATTATCATTAAACTATATACAGGCACTCCCCTGCTTACGATGGGTTTGGCTTACGATGGGTTTGGCTTACGACGTTCTGAGGTTACGACACTTTTCGCGGGGGATGCGTACCAGACCCCCCGTGAATAGTTAGAACCCGCGAATGTTTGGAACCCCTATAAAAACACTAAAAACAGCCTATTTTGCTAGTTAAAACTCAAGAAAAACCACTAAAAATGTTCATACTTGGTTTTTTTAATAGTTTTATCACAAAAAGTGCATTTTATGATGAAATTGATAAACAAAATCAGGAATTTGTGGATATTTCTCATAGAAAAATACCGCAAATGCGCGAATTTTCCGTGAATAATGTGGGGAAACGTTCCCGAGAGAAATCCACGAATGTGTGAGTCCGCAAATCCGAGAATGCAAATACGGGGGGCCCACTGTATACATATTCATCAGAAATTATTTCCAAGTTTATGATTCATGTTACAGGGTTGCGCTGCTTACAACATCAATCTGACAGAAGAAATAGGTCTCCAATAATGCAAAATAATCAATATTTGAAGAATTTTTTCATGAAAAAGTGAAATAAAAAGCAGTTTACCTGGATTTTAATATTACACCCAAGCATTAAAAGTAAGGTTTTCTTAGGATTTTTGACAATTTTCCGGCTTACAACGATTTTCGGCTTATGACGCGTCTCAAGAACGGAACCCCTGTCATAAGCCGGGGACTGCCTATACTACATATAAATGAAAAAAATGTTAATACAGTTTTTCTTGCAGGACGCAGTAGGCTGTCAAATACAAGATAATAAACAAGATAATTGGTCAGTTTGTGGTTCGAGCATTTGTTCAACAAATGATACAAAATTTTCTTGACAATTTCAATCAGAAAACAGAATGTACGACATGAGAAACGTTCGACAAACGAGGTACATACCACTGTATTCCTCAATATCCCATTAACATGTAAAAATAGGGAGTTTTGTAATGCTTTTGATAGTAAAAATGGAAATAAACCTGTTATTATTAAATAACACTTAATGAGAAATACATTCGTAAAAATGGAAATAAACATGTTATTATTAAATAACACGAGAAATACATTACCAAGTATTTTAAATTACTTCCCTTTCGGGTCCACTCTAGTGTCTGTTATTTATCAGGGGGAGCAAATATTTATAGAAGATACAATTGAAGATAGCTGTGATTGAATGTAGTTCATGCTTCTCACTAACTCAAGTTACAACTCAAATACGTTCTATACTATCAGCTTAAAAAAAGCAAACTCACTGGCTTTTTTGTAAATGTTTCTCTTAAGCCATTAGTTGTACTTTTTCTTTTTTATAAAAATGGTAAAACATCCTTCACATGTATTTCGTATCTAACAAGATGGGATAATTCTAAATAAGCTGGAAACAAAAGCCTCATTAATGCTGGCTTTCTAGAGTAATCACCTTTAACTCACCTAATACAAATTCATTACAGCACTGAGTGATTACTTTGCCTTCCCAGCCTTCTATAGATTTTTGTAGTTCCTTCATCTTCAGTAACATTTGTTGTCTACTTAATCTGCCATGCCGCAAGCTAATTTCACTGAAATTTAAGAATCACCATCAGTTGCAACAAACAACATGCAATGATACAATTAAAAGCATATAAGAAGTTCTATGGTAAATGAAGTATCCACAATTTAACAAATATTCTCACTTTCATATGTGAGAAACAATTAGGTTAAGACAGAAACACATTCATGTTTAATCACACATTTCAACATGTAAATAATACCAAATGCATATTATAAATACAGTCAACACCCAGTATTTGCAGGGGAAAGGGACCACAAACACCGGTGAATAGGTCAATTCTGCAAATACTTGGCATCCCCCTCTAAAAATGCTTACAACTGGCTATTTAAATAGTTAAAAAACCAGACCCCCTTCTAAAAAAGTTAATAACTACATATTTTAACCCTCTTACGCCGGAGCCCTAAAAATCAAAACGTCTCCCGTATGCCGGGCCTGGTTTGGAGTGAGCGCGGAAGTGGAAAAAATAATTGTTTTCAAAAATTACACGCGCCGCGTACTTTTGAAGATAAGAGTCATTTTTGGCTCCTTTTTTGTCATTGCCTGAAATTTAGAATGCAACCATCAGAATGAAAATATATTATTATCATATGTAAAAATAATGCGATATATGGTAGCGAAAAAAAAAAATTCATACATAATTGTATTCAAATCACGCTGTGCAGAAAAGCGGTCAAAGCTAACCAGTTACTTATTTTTTGCGTTGTATTGTACATAAACTATTGCGATCATTTTGATATATAATACATTGTAAAACAATAAAAAGCAACACCGGAAAAATATTATCACAAAATGATGTACGAATTCGTAACGCGCGGACGCAAAAAAATATTTTTTTCAAAAATCACCGTAATTCTAAATAATGTTCTAGAGACTTCCAATTTGTCAAAATTAAGACAAATGATTGAATATTACGATTACTGTAAGAGTTTTAGATTAGAATTGCAGATTTCGACCATTTCGGACGAGTTAAATTTGACCGAATGTCGAAATTTTTAATATATATATTTTTTTATATGCACATATTTCAAAGATGGAAAAAAGCTACAACCTTCAATTATTTTTTATTGTATTCTTCATGAATTTGCACATTTGATATATGAAACTATAAAAAGGCTAATATGAAAAGGAGCAAATATTAGGATAATGCCATGTACGTATTTCGGAGACTTGCGGCCGCGAATCGGCGAGCGGAGTGAAGGTAAAAGGGATTTTTTTTTGACGTAAGGAAAAATCTATTTCTGGGCGTTGATTGGCTCGTGTCGCCAGCGAAATATCCTTTAATCTATTATTTCTAGGGTAAATGTACTAACACATACAGAGAATAAATAAAATAAGAAAAAGGTCAGTATAACTGACTCGCTCACAACCCTCCAGGAGGGTGTCGGTATGAACACTAGGCGAGTGAGACCACTACCACGAGCCAAATGCCAATAGAAATCTCCCACTACAAAATCCCTCCAAGAGGGGAGCCGACCCACAGAGTGAGCAGCTCGTATAACACTACTACTCCATCCCATGCTGCCGACTGCTGCGCCTCTGGTGGCCATCCTGAAGTTAGCAGACAATCTTGGGCTTGGGCGAAGGGATGGGTAGGGTGGGATTTCGCTGGCGACACGAGCCAATCGCCCAGAAAATAGATTTTTCCTTACGTCAAAATCCCTTTTCTGGGCTCAGCTCGTGTCGCTGCGCGAAATCGTACCAGAGAAATAGCACAAGATTGTAAACAAAAGTAATAAAATGAGAATAAAAATAAAATAAATCAGAATAGGTCTCAAATAAAAAGATAAAATATATAAGAATAGACTATAATTGCTAAAAGATACATATACACAGGGGTATAAAAATAGAATATGCTTAATTACCCTTAAATCTAATCATGTTTGTTAACATAAGGTAATTACATGTACAGGTAAAATTGATTTACATGTATCAATGTTATCTGTGTAACAGCATGTATCAAAAGTATAATAGCAATTAATAAAAACAATCAACAATAATAATATATAAGGAATGTATATGACTTAATATACAAAACCCGTAATCATTATAAAATGATGTATCCCCTAGCATAAAAATAAGGGGAAACATCCATGAGATCAATGTTTATAATCATTTGTGAGTGTCCTAACCAGACAATAAGGGGGCACCCACTTTACACTATCACAAAAGCAGCTAAGACAGGAATGAATGCAAATGAACCAGGTAGGAATAGACGAACTTTTGGGTGAGGAGGTAGAAAGGAGGACATGAATCTTCTACTACAAACTAGCTAGAGTCAGGGGAAACTATGTTACCCGCTGCTACTGCTGGGAATTTCAGAGCTTCCAAGGACTTAAGGTGTGACGTTTGAACACTGTCGGCGATTTCCATCCAGTATACTTTTCAACTCATCGAAGTTCATATGTTGGAAATAATTTAATTGAGGTGGCTACTACCTGACATCATGTGCTTTCGGGAAAGAGTCAGGATTGGCTTGCTTAATAAAGTACAGGATTTGTTGCCTGATGCCTTTAATGGATAAAGTTCCACCTTTTTCCCTCCTAAAGAGGGGGACCCGACGAAGATGAGGAGGTCCTAGACAGAAAGGCTCGTAAGGTTGTAACTGGGCAAAGAGATACATCTTGTGGAAGGGGGTAGTACCTTCCAAGGTTCCCACCTCATCAAAGGATCTTCATTCTTTGCTAAAAAGCTACGTTCCGGAGAAAGTAGGACTTCTCCTGTGGGAAGGAACTGAATATGATCCGGGTCTCTGGATAGAGCCGACAGTTCTGAAATTCTTGCTCCTGAAGCTAAGCTTAATAAGAATAGGGTTTTTTCTTAAGAGCATTATAAACAAGCATGTGTTCATTATCGGTTTCGGAAGCCAGTTTAGAACATCGTTTAAGAACCATGAAACTGACGTAGGCCTTACAGAAGGCCTAAGCCTAGCACATGCCTTAGGAATAGACGAGAAGTAGGAATCCGTCAAGTCTATGTTAAACTCCAAATTGAAATATCTTTTTCAAAGCTGACTTGTTTGTCGTAATCGTGCTAGCTGCTAAACCTTTTTCAAATAAGGATCTGAAAAAGGATATAGCTGAATTAACTGTCATGATTCTAATATCCGAATCTCTCAGGAAGGTTGCTAACTTTTTGACAGCAGCATCATACTGCCTCAAAAGTCGAATCCCTTTTATCGGATTCCAAGAATAGAATATTCTGAGGGTCAATATTCGCATCTCTTTTTTTTTTTTTTTTTTTTTTTTTTTTTTTTTTTTTTTTTTTTTTTTGCCGCAAAACTTCATGAAATCCATAAAGTTAGGGTTTTGAGAATGAGAATCCCTGAGGAAGCGAACACAGTCTTCATTTGTACTGACTGGGAGAGCTTGGGACTGGGGATCTGAAGAGGACGAAGGCCCAGCTCCAAAATTAGAGGATACCAGTTGCTCTTCGGCCAGTCTGGGGCTACTAGAGCCACTTGACCCTTTGAATGTCCTGAGTTTTGTTCAATACTTTGGACTCTTGATTTTTAGATTCACTGGAGGGAAGACGTAAATCTTCTCCCAGTTGTTCCAGTCTAGAGCCAGGGCGTCCGTGGCATAGGCCAGAGGGTCCAGGTTGGGGGCTACATAACACGGTAGTTTGTGGTTCGCTTGTGATGCGAAGAGGTCCACCTGTAGCCCTGGGACTCTTTGAAGGATCCATTGGAACGAACTGTTGTCCAGTGACCATCAGACTCTAGGGGTACTGATCGGGATAGGGCGTCTGCTATGACGTTTCTTACTCCAGCTATGTGAGTGGAGGAAAGATGCCAACTGAACTTGTCTGCCAGGGAGAAGATGGCTATCATGACGTGATTTAGATGACGTGACTTGGAGCCTCCTCTGTTTATACAATGTACTACTGCGCTGTCAGGACTAGCTTTATGTGGGGAGTACTTGGGTGGGGCGTAACCTTTTTAGAGTCAAGAACACTGCCATTGCCTCCAGTACGTTATATGGAACTGACGGAACTGAGTGACCAAGTCCCTTGAACCTTTTTGACCTGGGAATACCCTCCCCAGCCGCTTAAGGACGCGTCTGTGTGGGATGGTTGACCCCTGGTGGAGGGAACTGAAGGGGTACTGACATTGATAAATTCTTGACTCTCGCCCATGGCCGAAGTCGATTCTTTAGAATCAGAGGCACTGAGGATAGTTTGTCCCTGGACCTGAACGTTTGCTCGCGAGCGCCAGATTCTGGTTAGGTCTTTCAGCTTGGCTTTCATTAAGACGTTTGGCACTGATGCAAGACTGGAGAGAACCCAGGATCCTTTCCTGGGCTCTCCTTGACGGCTAGTTTGTGACTTAGAATTGCTTGACTGACTTTGCTATTTCTTTCCTTTTGGTTGATGGAATCGACAGAGTGTGGGATGATAGATTCCATTGAATGCCC
Organism: Macrobrachium nipponense; assembly: GCF_015104395.2. Lineage (NCBI taxonomy): Eukaryota > Metazoa > Arthropoda > Malacostraca > Decapoda > Palaemonidae > Macrobrachium > Macrobrachium nipponense. Next base: position 56,002,150 of record NC_087204.1, on the reverse strand, counting down.
AGCCACTGAAAGTTTGACTCTGGACGTGAGTCTTGCTTTGGCCGGTTTCTGTTATTTTGAAGCCTGAGAATTATTCCAGGAACTTGGAAATCACTTTCAGAGTAGCTCTGTTGCAATTCCCTCGACTGTTAGGGGCCCAGATCAACCAATCGTCGAGATACGCTACTACCATGATCCCTTGCGATCTGAGTTGTTGCACTACCACTTCCGCTAGCTTCGTGAACACTCTGGGTGCCACGTTGAGTCCGAATGGAACTACCTTGAAGGAGAATGTCTGGTCTCCTATCTTGAAACCCAGATACGGACGGAAGTGTCTTGCAATAGGGATATGATAGTAAGCGTCTGTAAGATCGATAGAGGTGGTGACGGCCCCACGGGGAAGTAGGGTCCGCACCTGTGAGATCGTGAGCATCTTGAACTTGTCGCAGCGGATGGCTAAGTTTAAGCGGGACAAGTCTAAGATTACCCTTCTTTTTTGTGAGCCTTTCTTTGGCACGCTGAACAAGCGACCTTGAAATTTTAATCTCTTGACTTTCGCTATAGCTCCTTTTTGAAGGAGATCGTCCTGCGTACTCTGTCAATTCCTTGGAAGGAAGTTGACGGAAAGGTCTGGATGGAGGTGGGTTCGTCAACCAGCTCCAACCCAGACCTTTTGACACTATGCTCTGAGCCCCCATTGGCTGAAGTTCCACGGTGGCGAAAGTGAAAACAGCCTCCCCCTACCTGAAGTTCTTCATTGGTTCTGGTAACTGCCTCGGCCTCCTCTGAAGTGCTTTCCCCTGTTAAAGGGGCTCCCGATCCTCTCCCACGAAAGGAACGCTTACCTCTACCTCCCTTACCCGAGCGGTCATACTTCTGAGAAGCTTACTCCGAAGGCTTCGTTGTAAGCTGGAGAGATGGGCGGGGTAAGAGTGGGGGAGCTGAGGCTGAGGGGATATCACATAAATTGGCTGTGATTGACCTTAGAAGTGGAGGGTTGGGCTGTCTGCACTAACGGTACTGTTGGAACTTGTTGAGGAAAGCGTAGTTGCTTCTTCTGGTAAGGTTGGAAACGCTGGGTTTCTTTTGTCCTTACCTTTAGGAGTCAGGTCTTGCCTTCCTGTCTTAGCCGAAAGGCCCCAACGATCCTTAAGGCTCTGGTTTACCTGGTAGCCTCTGATTGGACCTCCTTAACCATAGCTTCTGGGAAGAGATCTGCTCCCCAGATGCTAGACGAGAGTAACCTATTCGGTTCATGCCGAATGGTTGCCTCTTGTAGGACATGCTTCCTACAATTCGTCCGAGCAGTGGCAAACTCAAACATATCTGACTGTACCGTTTGAGTCAGGGCCTTGGTCATGAGCTTAAAAATCGGTTCTGATCCATAAGCCATGGTAGCTACCTCAGACATAGCCATAGAATTGATGGATCTGGCTAGACGCAATTTTGCATCAAACTCAGCCTGAATAAGGAAAAACTATCTGGGAGCCTGGGTAGCTTTTCACCAAAACTGCTCCATAGCACAGTCCGGTTTGAGTTTGCCAGCTGAGAATGTATTCGGCAAGTCTTCCCACAATCTCCAACTGAGGGGAGCAACGGAGAAGTGGGATCCGCTTCCTTCAACTGCGGTATAGGTTCCCCCTTCTGGGCCGCTGGGATGGTCGACCTCGCGATCTTGGTTAGGAACGGGAGCGGGGTACTCTCATCCATTGTAAAAATGGTAAAGGGACTCTTAAATGGTTGTATCTTGGTGTTAGAACAATCCATGTCCTCTAAACACCTGGAGGCCATTCTCTCTGAGCCTGGTCTCGTGATAGAGGACTGTCTCCTTAGGTACCTTATCGTCCCGCACCATAGCCGACGGCGTAAGCCTTGCGTAGCCTATGAACGGAGGCTGGAGGTCTTCCGGGAAGAACTCGAAGTCCTCTATTCTTCGAGTCCCAAATTCCGGTATAGAGATGAGACCGTCTTGGAAGGGGGCGTATGACGCTACTCTCCACGGTTGTTCATAGAGAACTGAGGTAGTGAGTCATACGGAGGAAGTTGGGATCCACTCGTGTTGGACAGTGGAGGAGGCTAGAGGAGCTTCTCTCAGCCCGGCTATAATTGGAGTCCTGGGAAAGTAATCCTGTCCGACAGACGAGAGATCATTTGCTCCATGCTACTCTTTAAGGACCCAAACCAGGTCCCCCACCTGTTGCAACAGGCCAGCATTGGAGTCCAAAGCCGGAGCTGCTGCGGAGGTGGAGGGGAGGCTCTGAATCGGAACCAAAGGTAGCGGAACTGGTGATTCTGCCGGAGTGCGAGATCTCTCTCTGGAGGTTATTTACCTCCTCGAGGACTTAGAGCCGGAGCTAGAAGCTTTAGACCTGGATTCTCCGGGTATTCCCAGCCGGAGACTTACGGGAGGAGGATGAAGCCGAAGTCCGTCTTCTTAGACGACGACGACGTCTTAGTCAAAGTCATCACCTTAGACTTGACCTTAGGTCTAACCGAAGCACCAGGAGGAGAATATATTTCGTCACCCGTAAAGCCTTGGAAGGATGGAGGAGAGGTTGCAGGAGTAGAAGAAACAGTTACGCCCAAGGTGACCCTTGGGTGTCCACCGTACCTACCTCGACCAACAGGTCGTCTATACCTACCATAGGTTCAACATTAATATCTAGGGTCGCGACATCCGTAGAGATATCCTGGTCCTGATCAGTTAATGAGGTGGCCAGCTGTTGTTGGATGAAGGCGATAGTCGGATCCGCTTCTATCGGGTCGACGTATCCTGTCGCCTTGCCTCCGGGGAAGATTAGTAATGCCAACCGCTTCTCTAGGATGTAGGGCTGTCCCTTGGCGGCATTTTTTTCCCAAAACCAGCCGACCCAGGCCCGCAGGGTAGCCAGTGCGGTATCTCTTACGCCGGAGCCTGGAAGAGAGGGCGTAGTTTAGATTTAAGAATCACTTAAAACTAAAACTTAAAGTATAACTTAAATTAATTGCCTTAAGTTAATATGATGAAAAACTTAAGCGCTAAAAAAGAAGCGGAGCAGCTACTGGAGATGTAAAACTTACCCCTTCCAAAAGCTGGCTCACCAGATCGTAACATATGGTACACGTCTCATGGTACCAGACCTGGATGTCCCGAGCGGAGTCGCGCATGGAGCATGGGACCGGCAAACTTCGTGTCCACAAGGGTCCTGAAGTGTGGCGGAACATCCTTGGATGCTCACAGTTGGTGGCCTGTAAGTGGGGAGACACATGAGTATCTTAAAAAACATCACTTACAGTCTAAAGGACAGAAGAGCTCCGATTGCATGCCGGAGCTCGGAAAAAAAAATTTGTGCATAAAACCCTCCCTGCATCGCCTGAATAGGCTATAATCCCGGAGAGGATCGGAAGATATGAAAGGGAGGGGATGGTTTAAGGTTCTTAAGATAAACTTAAAGATAACTTAAACCTAACACACAAGCAAACCGGACAAAGTCCAGTGCGTAGCGGAGTGTAGTAACTCAGCAAAACGGTAAGGTTAGTAGAGACCCACTGTATGCTCCGGTCCACCCTACTGGGTGGACTAACAACTTTCCGCTGGATACCAGGACTCCGATCAGGAAGGAGCCCTAGTAAGATGGGAAAGAGCGAGAAGACATACAGGCTCAAGCTAGCCCGGAGCGACAAGGTAGCGCGGAGTGGGCAAGGCCAGTACCCCCCACTCCGTACCAACCGGCCGGACCGAGAAGCCGGAGAGGTCGAGACAGTCCTGGTCTGTCCCGACTCCCTAGCCCCACCCCCTCCGCCTGAGGGAGAGAGGGAGGCAGGCTCGGGTATGAAGAGCGCATGGGCAGACGACCCGCCCCCGCCCGACTCTATGGAACGAGGTGAGGGGGGGGAAGAATGACTGGACAGGCGTCTGGCTGGCCCGTGATCACGAAGATCACAAATGAACCACGAGGCGGTAAGACCAAATACGACAACTAAGCCTAGGACAACCACTGATCAGGGAGATGCTATCGGGAAGCATACTGAACTGAAAAGCGGAGGCAAATAAGCCCACTGGGCCGAACCAACTGATCAGAGAGATGCTATAGGGAAGCAACCGAAACTGATGAGCGTAGTATAGGCTCAAAGAGCCAGGACCTAGGCTAAGCCAGACGCCTAACTAACCTAACAATAATAAAATATACAGTTATATAATTAAATAAATGAAAGAAAGAAACAATATAGCAGGAGAAAAAATCCAGGAGTGTACGACTAACCCGAAGGCAAGTTACCACTCAAACGTAGTCAGAGGCCGATACTAAGAACCTGGACTAGGGTCTGATAGAAGAAGCCTACGTAAGGTAAAATACATGCATGCATGACAAACCTGAGTAGACCGTACCCAAAGCGGATAATCATAAAGAGCGAAGATAAATAAGGGGATGTTCTAGGTATGGGAGACCAAGAACGAACCCATCACGAGGCAGAACCATGCTGCCATGCTTCCGACCCCGAGGTAGTATTTATACCTAAAAAAACTGGCAAATACTGTCTCAGGGCCGGAAAAAACCAAACTAACCGTAAATACTGAGTACTTAAACTAGCTGCTGCGATAGCTGCACGCTCCATAATAGAAAATCCAATGAAAGGGCACAAAAAAACACAGAGAGAAAAAATATCACAACCGCTCGTGTGTGCTAACTTGAAAGGATGGCCACCAGAGGCGCAGCAGTCGGCAGCATGGGATGGCGTAGTAGGTAGTACGAGCTGCTCACTCTGTGGTCGTCTCCCCTCTTGGAGGGATTTTGTAGTGGGAGATTTCTATTGGCATTTGGCTCGTGGTAGTGGTCTCACTCGCCTAGTGTTCATACCGACACCCTCCTGGAGGGTGAGCGAGTCAGTTATACTGACCTTTTTCTTTATTTTATTTATTCTCTGGTATGTGTTAGTACATTTACCCTAGAAATAATAGATTAAAGGATATTTCGCGCAGCGACACGAGCTGAGCCCAGAAATATATTTTTCAAAAATTCACCATAAATCACAATATTGTTTTAGAGACTTCAAATTTGTTTCAAAATGAAGAAAAATGACGGAATATTACTAGGCCGTAAGAGTTTTAGCTTACAATTGCGTTTTTCAACTATTTCGGTAGAGTCAAATTTGACCGAACGTGGTTTTTTTTGTTTTTTTTTCTATTTATCGTGATTTATATGCAAATATTTCAAAAAAAAGAGAAAAGCTACAACCTTCAATCATTTTTAGTTGTATTCTACATGAAATTGCGCACATTTTCATATATAAAACTTTATGTAACAGCTAATTTTAAATGGTGCAAACATTTCGACAATCGCACAAAAAAATTCTGATTTTTTCGGAAGAGTTACCGCGCGAACGAACGTAATTTTTTTTTTCATAAATTCACCATAAATCGAAATATTGTGCTAGAGACTTCCAAGTCGTTGCAAAATGAAGGTAAATGATTGAATATTACTAGAATATAAGAGTTTTAGCTTACAATTGTGTTTTTCGACCATTTCGGTAAGAGTCAAAAGCTGACCGAAAGTTGAAATTTTGCACTTAACGTTATTTATATGAAAATATTTCAAAACTGATAAAAGCTACAACCATGGTTTTTTTTTTGTTGTATTGTGCATGAAATTGCGCACATTTCCATATATAAAACTTTATGTAACGGCAAATTTAAAGGGTGCAAACATTAGGACAATCGCACGAAAAAATGTATCGGAAGAGTTATCGCACGAACGTAAGGAAAAAGTTTTTTCATAAATTCACCATAAATCGAAAATATTGATTGCTAGAGACGTCCAATTTGTTGCAAAATGAATGCAAATGATTGAATATTACTATAATATAAGAATTTTAGCTTACAATTGCGTTTCTTGACCATTTCTGTAGAGTCAAAGTTGACCGAAGGTTGAAATTTTTGCACTTATCGTTATTTATATGAAAATCATTGTCAAATGAAAAGCTACAATCATGAGTATTTTTAGTTGTATTGTGCATGAAATTGCGCACATTTTCATATATAATACTTCATGTAAAGGATAATTTAAAATGGTGCAATAATTATGTCAAAGTGACGAAATAATTTCCGAGATGTGTCACTGATACTTTTTAGTGCGATAAGAAAGAAATTCGCGCTTGACGCGCCTGCGTAGCGATTGTAAACAAAAACAACGCCTTGATCCGTGAACTCCCAGCATCCCCCCAAGGCGCGTGATACAAAAGTTTTCGGCTGGTAGGCCTATAAGTATTTTTCCCACGCAAGAATTTTAAAAAAACTTTTTTGAGCCGACGTATGATACGTCCAATCGGCATACGGGAGACATTTTGACTCGACGTTTAATACGTCCAATCGGCGTAAGAGGGTTAATAGTTCATACACCAAATGTATACCGTAAACTATCACCTTACACAGAATATACTTTACACTATCATCAAAACTACTTTTAATATTTCACAGTCCTGTTACAATATTTATACTTTAAAATATCATAAAAAATACTTTAATATTTCAAAGTCCTGTTACAATATTATCCTTAAAAATATAAGGCTTATAAATAAGTGTGAAAACTATTCAAGTGACTCCTATTTTCAAGTATACATCCATTTTCTCTCACACAGTATTGAAACAATCCCATTTTCTTTTTACCACACATGAGGAAACAATGGGAAGTTACCTTAGTATTTAATATGCATTAAAAAAATACCTTTCTTATTGATAGTTTGAAAATTGCCAATTTTTTTTTTTCATAAAAAAATGTATTTAATCATGAAAATACAGTAATAAAAGTGAATATTACTTGACAAAAAAATCTGCAAATTACCAACTTTTTTACGCATAATTCAGTGATAAATTCCACAGAAAAATACAAGAATAGGTGAAGCCATGAATCCTGAAGTGAATAGACTGGGGTAACAGTAGTAACAAATGGTAGAGTTCAGACATTGGTGTCTTAGTCTAAAATGGATTTAGGATCCAAACGCACTGTGCTTCCAAACAAATGATGGCCTAATAAAGGGATGTGGTCCTATGGTGGAAGGAAATGCCCTCTAAATGGCAGATGAGCCTTTTCTACAAAGGCCAAAGACAACCCCTTTTTCAAAATTGTGGAATGTTGGGAATGAAAATAAATGCAATCATAATGCTCTGTATGGTATGAAAATCATCAAATGACAGAGGAACAGTTCGCAGGCCCCTAACACACTCAGTTGTTTACAAAATTCAGCAAACATATATGAACCACTGTTAAGCAAAAAAAAAGGCAGTCCCTTTAACGAATCTTTTAAAAGTGATTCGGCAGTGTTTCTTTGTGCCACTATGTAAGCATGTGGTCTGAAATTCTAAGATCTGTGGTAAAGTGATGTGTAATTACACTCATGTGTGCACTACAGAATAAAAAATAAATATAATCAAACAGCAGAACAGTTCTTACAGTGACATTTTTTTAAAAGCAATTGCTCCATGGTTCATTTCATTATGCAACAGTATGCTCTGTCACCATCTTCAACATTACACAAAATTTGCTGCATATTATCTAATGCAAAATGACAAATTTTCTAAGAATTTGTATTTTTCATAGCTACAAACCTGAGGTCTTAACAATAGGATCATTTTCTACTGCCAGCTGGATCCAGTTAAATCGCAGATGAAAAGCAAGGAATCTTGTGAGATCTGGTAATGTGTGCGTATATCAGGTGAAAACTGGTCAAAGACCACGCACCCACGCCACTGCGTTCAGTCTTTTTCTTAACCGCCTGGGTGTGAGTCGCGGTTGCCCTCTTTCGGCCTTTTACCCAGTTCATTACCCATTTTCATTTGTGTTTCTGTGTGTGTAATTGTATTATGGCTTCTGCTCTTTCTCGGCCTCGCCAACATATGTGCCAAGAACTCGAGGTTTCCTGTGTTCTCGTTTCCTGGCTTCTTCAGCGACAGACCCACACTCCACATGCAATAGGTGTCGTGCTAATGTTTGTACCATAACAAATCCCTGCCTGGAATGTCGTGTGTGGCCAAGAGAGCAGTGAAGTTATTTTATAGTAAGATGGAGCATCGTAGAGTTTCTACCCTTCCTTTGTGGGGAGGGTTTTCATCTCCACGCCCCGATGCTTCATCTTCTTCCGCAGTTACTCCCCATAATGCTAATGTCATCATACCTTTGCCCAAAGGATTAGATATTTTTACGTGACTAGGAACCAATTGGTTACCTAGCAACGGGACCTACGGCTTATTGTGGGATCTGAACCACATTGTATTAAGAAATTAATTTCTATCGCCAGAAATAAATTCCTCTGGTTCCGCATTGGCTGAGCCAAGAATCGAACTTCAGACCACCAGGTTGGTAGCCGTGCGCGAAATGCACTCAGCCAACATGGAACTGGCAGTCAATGTTAAGACCTCAGGTTACTTAGCTATGAAAAATACAAATTAATAAAACAATTTTTCATTTGTTCATATGTGGAACAAACCTTCTGTTTTAACATTAGGATAGACTCATACTTAGAGGGAGGTATGAGAATTGTGAACAAACTGGAGGTTAGGGACACTTGATCAGTCTTCTTAGAAATGGAATTTTTATTATAAAATTAATATTAATAATACCTGTATAATTTATCTAGCCCTAAATCCCCCAAAACTGCACCAAAATTTACCACATTGGCAACCCTGTTACCTCATATTCTGTCCACCAGTTGGCAACACTGTCATTGACAGTTACAAAACCTTCCCTTGAAAATCAGCTGTGATAGGCAGATCGTGGGGTAGGATGGGTGGGACTAGATAAATTATACAGGTACATATTATTAATATTAATTTTATAATAAAAATTCCATATTAATAAACATTACCTTAATATAATTTATCTAGCCTGATTAACCACAATGAAAAAGGAGGAGGGAATCTGAGTAAAATTTCCCTTTTGGGCAGAATAAGACAAAACAATCAAAGAAATATATATCATAGGCAGTTAAAAACTCAACCCAAAGTCTAAGATACTAAGAACTCAAAGTCTCCTACCATAATGCCGCCGAACTGCGGTAGTAAAGGACAAGGAGTAAGTGCATAGTCAGTCCGTCTGTACAAGTCAGGTGACTGACCAGGTGACCAGTCACACAAATCGAGGACAGCAAGGCTGCACCCTGATGACTTTATCAAGCACTACAACAACTGCTCGCTCAGATATGTCTGGCGCCAAGAGAGATGAGCGGGTATTGACAACTCTTTCCCTGAAGGATGAGTGCCTGGACTGCCTGGCAATTCAAAGCTAAGCAAACATTGGGGGTGTATCAACGCAACCCAACGTCGCCAGCAGCGATATTGGCTCATGAGAAATCCTGATTCGAGCTTTCTGGTGCCAAGAGAAAGGAGTGCAGAGCAAAAAGGCAACTCAGTCCCTAAGGATGAGTGCCTGACAGTCCAAACTGGTCTTATGTTAAACGATCATCGGAGGGTGTATCAACGCAACCGACTTCGTCAACAACAAGCTCAGGGCTACTAAATGTCACCTGATCTCGCACGAGTGCCTGACCGAGAAAACAGGCGAGACAAAAAGTAGATGGTGAACAAGTCACCAGATGACAGCAGACGATCCATTGACTAATTCCCTGTCCAGAAGGACGATGGAAGAGGCATGAGTTGACAGGACAGGCGAACCAGTGGCTAGTCCTAGGTCGGCATCGACTTAGGAAGAAGCGTAGTCGCCAGTGCCGACAACCCAGTGGCTGGTCCCATGTCAGACTGACAATGGAAGCAGCATGAGTTGTCAAGCAGTCAGTCCTTGTCATTAACAACACCTAAATACCAAACTGCCTAATTCCCATTATAACTAAACCAAAAACTGCAAAAAGTTATAATGCAAAAACAAAAATAAAAATACTATATACAACAAAAACAAAAAACAAAAAATGATAAATAATATACAGGTAGCAACCAAACGTAAAACAGGAAGACTACCTAATTCTCCTGTCTGACGACCTGTCCTGCCATCACCAATGGACCCAAAGAACGAAGGTCGCCTTGAACTAGAGAAATATCTCTCAAGTAAAAAGAGGCAAAAACAGAATTAGAACGCCAAATCGCCACTGCGGACTGGGTCGAGATAGGGAAAAGGATCGAATTAAATCTCTAATGACATAAGATGAAGAGATTTCAGGGAGCCTTGCCTTAAAAACATAGGAAAGCATCAACCTGTAACCCTTAATGCACGAAGGTGACAGGGCCCTGTCATGATGTAAATGCACTAAAAACTCCGCTACTTTTGGTAAGGAAGGTCTAGAAATTTAATGTCCTTGAGACCTACACCAATGTTTGAAAACCGACCATTTAGCCTGATAATTTACTCTGGTTGATTGCTGTCTGACAAGAGCCAACTGCCACTCTGGAGGAGAACCCTTCATGCTTGAAGAATCTCCTGACAGTCTCCAGGCATGAAGATGAAGCATGTGGAGCCTCTGATGGAACCGATGAAAATGGGATTGTTTGAGAAGATCTGGTCTCTCTGTCAGACGAATGGGGGGCTTCACCAGTGCTTCCAGTAGGTCGGGAAACCACTCCTTCTGTGGCCAGAAGGAGGTGATCAAGGTGAGATCCAGACGCTTGGTTGCCCTCACTTTGTTGAAGACTGACCTCACCAGAACAAATGGAGGAAATGTATAGGCTTGAAGGCCCTCCCAGTCCTGCAAAAGAGCGTCTGTTCGGGCACTCTGAGGAGTCTGGTAAGGGATGGCAAACAGATCGACTGTGACAGGCCACTTCTTCCTGAGGCTGTCGAAGACTTCCTGGCAAAGTGTCCATTCAGACCCTTGAACTTCATTCGGTCTCGACAAGGCATCTGCTAAGACGTTGTGATGGCCCAAGATAAACTGAGGGACCAACGTAATCCTCCTGTTTTCTGCCCAATACAAGATTGATCGGGCTTCTTGAGTGAGAGGGTCGACTGTGTGCACCTTGGTTTCTTAAGTATGAGACTGCTGTGGTGTTGTCGATGAAGATCGTGACACCCGATCGTGACAACCGACTCCGACAGTTGATCCTGAAATGAAAGAAGGTCTAAGTACACTGCCCTTAGTTCCCTCCAATTTATTGACATGATCCTCTCTTCCTCTGACCAAAGGCCCGAAGCAACTTCGGAGCCCAGGTGCGCACCCCAACCTTGATCCGAGGCATCTGACCAAGACATTAGGTTCGGTAGAACTCAAAGAAGAGACGTCCCTGACTTGAGGCGGTGAACTTGCATCCACCAACGGAGATCCTTCCGACATTGTGGAGAGGAGGCAACTATCGTGTCCTCGGACACGAAATCCCACAACTGGCGAAGTGTCGACTGAAGGGATCTCACTGTGAAACGACCTCTGGGAACCAGTTGGATGAGGGATGACAAATGGCCCAGGAAAGTCCTCCAGAGAAACTGGCTGCATTACGGAGGACAAAAATTCTTCGACCAGACTTAGAAGCTTGTCTATCCGTTTCTGAGCGGGAGAAGCCCTCAAAATCTGGGAATTCAAAACAATCCCCAGATAAGTCATGATCTGGCAAGGGATTAGACTGGACTTGTCGTAGTTGACACGAATGCCCAACTCGACACAAAGAGACAGAACTATCTCCCTCCACCGGAGACATTTCTCTAGAGATTCGGCCTGGACTAGCCAATTGTCCAGATACCAAAGCATCCTTACATTTAACCAATGCAGAATAGCCGAAACAGGAGCCATCACCCAAGAAAAGACCTGTAAGGTAGTGGTGAGGCCAAAACAAAGTGTCTTGAACTGGAAAACTCCCAAGTCCGTGAAAAACTGAAGGTAAGGTCTGCTCTTTGGATGGATGGGGATTTGCATATAAACATCTTGCAGATCAATGGAAATCATTCAGTCCCCTATCCTGATAATTGAAAAAACAGTCTGAATCGTCTCCATCCAGGACTTGGACTTTAGAATGAACTTGTTCAAGACCAAAAGATCTATGATGGGCCGCCAAGCACCCAAGGTCTTTAGAACTACAAAGACCCATGAGTAAAACCCGGGAGGAGGAGGAGCTCGCTCTATGGCATCCTTCTCCAAGAGTGCCGAAAGCTCCTTCTCCAAGGCTTGACCCCTGACTGAGTGAGGGGAATAACTGCTGAACTTGAGAGGACGACTGGAAAATGGAGGTCTCGAAACAAAAGGGATCTGGTAACCTACCTTCAGGACGTCCACTACCTAAGCATCCACCGCTCTCTCCTGCCAAGTTGACCAATGGCGAGAGAGACAAGCTCCTACTGCGGTCTTCGGGCGAGGTAATGACTCCTACTTCCGAAAATTCTACGTATAGACAAGGAAGAAGAAGAAGGTCCTCCTGAAGGTTGAGCTCTTCCTCTGCCCTTAGATCCGCGCCAAGAACCTCTCCCGCGTTTCAAAGGTTGAGCAGCAGAGGAGGAAGCTGAGGCTCCAGAAACCTGAGATGTACTTTGGAAAAGCGAGCCAGAAGGAGGTTGTTGGGCTGGAGCAGAAGGTACGGATCTGGCACTAAACTTATGCTTACTCATTAAAGGAACGGGAGGAAGGCCCAAGGAAAAAGCTCTTGATAAGGCCCAGTGAGCTTGGGAAGAGGCATCACCTTGATGTTGCTTCGAAACCTCAGAAAGCACAGACATATCAAATAGGGAATCGCCAAAAGGAGAAGAGGACAATAAACGGTTTCTCTGAATCTCCGAAACAGAGGAGGGTAACTGTGACAAATACAGGTTATGCCTTAGAGAAATGAGAAAGGCCTGCATTGAAGCGGCAAGCTCGTTCTGATGTACAGAAGCGATTGAAATAGACGAGAGGTGCATCGGGAGGAACAAACCCAGAGTCCTTGATATACATTAAAAGACCTCCGAGGACCCACATATTGAAGGATTGAGCTTCTTGTAAGGAGCTCATAACAGACTCCATGGTAATAAAGTCTTCGATTGAGATTTAAGCCTTGGAAAGAAAAGGTTAACCTGAAAGTCAGACATAATCAGGATTTGGTTTGGGGGTTCGAGAGAATGAAGTATCGTCCGCCACCTGATAAACTCCTCTCCGGTGTCATAGAAGAGAAGAGAAGAGAGCTTCCTCTTCCCTTCCCCAATCACCTTTGAAAGTTTAGCGGCGACGTCTGCCCTCACTCTCACGAACCTCTGAGGAAAGGGAAAATGTAAAAATTCCCGCGACCGGGAAGAGCCGTCAAGAAAAATCCCTTCTGTAATACAACGAGGCAGAGGCTGCTTCTACTCTTTAGGCCTCGCCTGAGGAAGAAAACTCAAAATTAAATAAAAAAAGTTTCTTGAACTCGACATCATGACCGCCATTCAAAGAAACATCAATATTACACGAATCCACGTCATCATCATCATCGTCAGATCCTAACTAAGAAACTTCCCCTGAAGTAAGATCCTGACGACTAGCTATCTTAGGTCTAACACTAATACCCCTCCCCCTTCTCCTAAATAAGCACCCTTTGGCACCGTTACGGGACTAACAGGGGACACATTGGGTAAAGAATCGTCTGGCACCTGCCCGGACCGTTACCCATGGTGCTATCGACAGGTACCTGACGAGGAGTTGAAAATGAATCTGAAAGTGTTAGACATTCTAGTAAAAAGCTGTAATGTTTCAAATTTCTGTTTCCAACTAGTTTCCATCGCCAAAAACTTTGAATCAAAATCAGAAACGACTTCATTAGTTACCGGTTGTACAGGTGGCAAAGATCAATTAATTCAGAATCAGAGCCAGAACCATGGGTGCACAAGTCAAGGAAATCATTAGATACAGGTCTAGCTAACGATTTCTTTTTCTCATTAATCAATCTTTTACGCTGCAAGATTCTTTGATGTTTCAAATAAGTCGTCATGTCTTTGTCAGACCAAGGCTTACATAGGTCGCAACAAGAAGTCAAGTCACAAACCTGTCCACCACAAGAGCTACAAAAGTCATGGGGTTCATACTCCCTGCTACTCATCCTTGTCCCACAAGCCGGGCAATTCCCGATGTTGCTGGCAGAAGGAAGCATCGAATTATCTTGGCTATCCATTGGATTGTTGGACAGGTCACGTAATTCCAGGTCGCGCAAAAGTTTGTAATATAAAATAAATACCACAACAGAAATAAAAGTCGATTCACTATTTCGTGGATGTAATAAGTGAGTTGTAATTAGCATAAAGTCGCATTAACAATTAATGAGAGCTTTAAAGGTACAAATAGGTTAAGGAAATTTATAGAGCGGCCATGATGTAAACAGCACGGGCGCTCGTTAACAACTGATTTTCAAGGGAAGGTTTTGTAACTGTCAACGACAGTGTTGCCAACTGGCAGACAGAATAGGATGTAACAGGGTTGCCAATGTTGTAAATTTTGGTGTTTTTTGGGGGGGATTTAGGGCTAGATAAATTATATTAAGGTAATGTTTATTAATATGAGGATTCTAAAGAAAAGGACCTAAGCCTCTGAGATGTTAAGATATTTGGATATCTAACACCATCCACTAAGTTTAAATACAATGTAACATGTCCACATTCATTGCATACATGGAAGTCAAAGAGAACTATATCCTGTTCAAGCAAAAAACTGTCAGCCACATGAAACAGGCTTGTCACCATTCCTCACTTCCCTTGCTGGAGAGGAGTCAAAGCTACAAAGAAGCAAATTTACATGTTGCATGGAACATAAACAGATTTGTATGTTGCATGAAACATAAGTGCTGTAACAGTATGACTACAATGCTCACCTGCATCAAGCCAGTTCCAATGTATGATGTGGCTATTCTTCAAACTGCCCGTAGGTATTGAAGAAAGGAGAAAAGGGAAGAAAAGAGACTAGTCATCTCGCTTATTCCCTCCACCAAACTGTCACTTAGGAAAGATATGAACTGTCCCACCAGGGGTACTGAATGAGCTACACTTGTATATCAGCTACCACTGAACCCAAGGAAAAAGTGTCCAAGGACCTATGGGCAATATCCTTCAGATAGAAGGTTAAAGTGGTCTGATGTAACCAGGAAACAACATTCAAAATTCTATGAACAGATAAGTCCTTCTTTAATGCCAGGGAGGAACTTATTCCTCTGATGTGAAGTGATTCTGCATGCACAGTACCGGTACCAGAACTTGAAGATGAGGAGTTGCTTGCCTAATCACCTCATGTAGCTAAATGAAAAGTCTTGGATTGGATACCTCTTCTTGACCTGGCTTGTGCTACCAAAAAGTCGGATAGGCTCTAAGTGGCGAGTCCTTTTTAGGTAACAACGCAGTGCTCTGACAGGACAAAGGAGTAACTCTTGAAGGTTGCTGGTAACAAACTCCACAACAGATGGAACAGAAAATCGAGCAAATCTGTTATCAGGAGGCGTGGGGGTTTTGGGTCTTAACTATGAATTCCAGGACAAATTTGATAGCTACTGACACCCCACCCCCTGTGTTTATCATGATCCTGACCTTGGAGCTCTCCAACTCTTTCTGAGCACCAAGGCCAGAAGGAAAACTGTTTTGAAAGTCAGTTCCCCGTAAGACGATTGATGCAGGGGCTCAATTGAATGGAGCTTGAGTGAGACTACCCAGCACTAGAGTAAGGTCCCATACCAGAGGTTTGAGTTCCCAAGGTGAACATGACAACTCAAACCTCTTGAACCACATAGAGAATGCCCAGGATGAAGCAACGTCCACAAATTTCAGGCAAAGAACTAATCAAAAGGCAGCCCTGTAGCCCTTGACAGAAAAAACAGAAAGAAGCTTCTGTTCTGAGAAAGATAAGAATACAATTATCTACTGAACAGAAATTCTGAGTGGAAAGAAATCCCATTGATGACACCAATCACAGTAGACGACTCATCTGCCCTTGTACACAGCCGACAAAGATCTTCTGAGGTAGCTGGACATCTGAGTTGCCGCTCTGTGAGAAAGACCTCTCAGTCGAAAGAGATACTGCGCAGACTCTAGACATTAAAAGATAAAGATCCTACCGAATGGTGGTACCTCTCCACATGAGGATAGCAGAGACGGTTGTGCTAAGGTGGAATTTCTCTCAGCACTGCTGAGATAAGAGATAAAAGACCCTGGAACCACTCTGGTTGGGGCCCCAAAAGAGCTACTACTAGGGTAATCCTGAGATTCTTGGATCCCATTACTCTGTTCAGGACATGACGGACCAGGGAGAACGGAGGAAAGGCATAAACTTCCAGGTTGTCTCAAGTATGCAGAAGAAAGTCCTTATTCTTTGGAACTTGAATTTCAAGTGAGTGACCCCTTTGGGCTTGTTCCATATGAATATGGTTCATCTTATGAGCAGTAGTAGTAGTATAGTAGTAGTAGTAGTAGGTATAGTAGTAGTAGAGTAGTAGTAGTAGTAGTAGTAGTAGTAGTAGTAGTAGTAGTGTAGTAGTAGTAATAATAATAGTGTATGCACATGTATACATACACATATCCACTCTGTTAAGGTAAAATGAAAAATTTTCAAAGACAATTTATATTTTTCATGGCTACAAACCTGAGGTCTTAACAATAGGATAATTTCTAGTGCCTAGCTGGATCCAGTTAAAAAGCAGATGAAAGCAAGGAATCTTGTGATATCTGGCAACGCATGCATAGCTAGGGTTAGGAGTGGTCAAGGATGACACTGCTACGCCAGTCTTTCTTTTGACTGCCTGGGCGAGAGTTGTGTTTCACCTCTCTTGGCCTTTTCCCGGTTCATTGCCCGTTTCATTTCTTTTATGTGTGTGTGTGTGTGTGTGTTTGGCTAGTATTATGGCTTCTTCTGCTCCTTCTTGGTGTCAGCGTATGTGCCCCGGAGTTCCAGGTTTTCCGTGTTCTTGTTTTTTGGCTTCGGCAGTGACCGACCCTCACATCACATGCAGGTGTAGTTCTAATTTTGTACTATTATGAATCCTTGCATGGAATGCCGGGCACGGCCTAAGGAGCAATGGAGGTCGTTTTATGGCAAGAGAGAACATCTGAGGGTTTAGACTCTTCCTACTTGGGAAAGGTTTGCACCTATTTCCGATGTTTCGTCTTCTGCGGTGGCCAACCCTCATAGTAGCATTGTCCTTGCATCTCCTTCCTTTTCTTTCCTTGATTCGTCAATGGAAGTATCGGGAGGCTGCAAGGGTAATGTCTGTAATGTAGCCCCTTCTTCCTCGGGAGTTTATTTGGTTCCTGGGAAGGGTGAGGCTTTTTCATCAATCTCTTCTCTTCCAGACTTGGAGGCGTCCAAAATGGCAGCGATTTGGAAGACGCTTGGGCTAGGGGTTACCCCGTCCTTGGAAGGGTTGCTAGCGCATTTTGTGGAGGCTCGCACCCCACCTTCCCATTCTGGTCAGACCATCCCTCCTCCTCCCAGCCTCGTCTTGGTGGGTAGCAGCAGTCGGCCATCTTGTATTGCTCTGCCAGTGTCTGGCGCCGCTTCGATTTGGAGTGACGCTGCGGCGTCAGCCCCGTTGATGACGTCACGGGGTCCGTCTTTGTGTATTCCTCTGCCAGTGGCATCTCTTTCCCCCTCGCACCGGGGGGAAGCTGTGACGTCACCGCCGCTTATGACATTTCTCCCAGTCGTCTCCTCTGATCCGCCTTTCTCGGCCGTGACGTCATCACTGCTGCCCAGTTTGCTACATCTCCCTTCCTTGTCATCGGAGCCTTCTCTGGCACATCAGTCTAAGGTCATATGCCAGGCAGTGCTTCAGAGGTTGGACTCTGTATTGGATGTGAAGTTGGCTGCCTTATCGGTTGGGAGGACTGGTAGGAAACGTGTTGCTTCGTCCCCGCCTTCTGAGAAGAGTGCGCATAAGAAACTAGTGCTGTCTTCCTCTCCCTCTTACCCCTCTAAGCCCCGTCGGCATATCAAGCGTTAGAAGGCTAAGGACTTTGCCCTTCCTTTGCCTTCGAGGGAGGAACAATGCGGACGTGTTCCTGAGAGTGCTGTTGTTTCGGGCAGTGTTAGTGGTGTGTGTTCTGCAGGAGATACTTCGTCCTCTGCCTCAAATCTCGAGCGTGTGACCCACCCCATCCCCCCATCCATGCAAATCATGAGCGTGTTGCAAAATCCCCTGCCCATGCACATGATGTTAGTGCTCCTTCTCCAAGACCTATTCGTCGAAGTAAGGATCTCAAGGCACCTGTCAAGAGGTCGAAGGTAGTGAGCACGGAGTTGGTGCAGCTGAAGTGTTTGCCTGCCTCTCTCACCAGTGCTTCCAAATGTTCAACTCGAAGGGATTCTCCTTCGATCTTGAGTGTTCGAGTTTCCCCCCCCCCATCTCATGTACGTATGTCCGCCACGCCTGTGACCATTCATGGACATGTGGAGTCATCTGTTGAGGTAAGTTATGTTCCAAGTGTTATAGTGGGTTCGTCTCAGAGGCCGCCACTTGGACCCAGCCCAGACAGGTTAGTTGGGGTTTCAGACTGTTTGGGTGCTAACCTTCCGTTAATTTTGGTGGAGAAGGCGCCTTAGAAGAGCCTACACATCCTTCTTGTCATCGGTCTCCGTTGCCGGAGCAGGAGAAGGGAGACATGCAAGAGTTTCTGTCTTCTTTTTCGGAAGTTGTTGATCTCATTCGTGGGTTTAAAAATTTGGAATGTAGGACTCAAGCTTGGTTGTCTTACACTCCTTCTTGCTTGGAAGCCTTGGTGGGAGCTACTCAGGACCCCAAATCATCTCTTCAGCTTCATTTGTCGGGGCACGTTCAGTCGGTCTTGCATAAGGTTAATGCCTCTGTTTCGGACTGGGACGGGTCGCTTCGCTCTATGGGCTCTACCAAACTACTACCCCCGCCTCTCACGAGATATAGGAAGTAATATGCTACAAGATCTGCATTTTTGTTGTCATGCCATCTTAACCCAGAGATCATTCGCCTGAAGCCGGGTTTGACTTTGGCACAGGTGAGGTCTGTGGCTCCGTCCTTGTCTCCGCAAGATGCCTCAGCATTGGAATCTACGGCAGCCTCCATGTTGCAGACGGTTTCTTGGCTGAACCTCTGGTCTGTGGTTATTGCCAAGATAGCTTCTGACAGGTCCCTGGAAGGGTTGGTGAGTGCATCCTCGCTTGCCAGTCTGTTGCAGTCCGGGGGCAAGGTGTTTTCATATTTGGCTCACCTCAGTGCCAATTTATGGGCTAATTTTCTTCTGATTAGAAGGGACGCTGCTTTGTCTAGGATGGAGAGATCGCTCGACACCAAGTCCTTGCTGGCATTGAGGAAAGGAGATCTGTTGGAGTCCCAATTTTTGTTTCCTCGGACAGAACTCGAAAATGCGGTAGACCGGCGCCAGGCTGACACCATAGACCGACTGGTGCACCAGGCTGTGTCCAAGTCGGAGTCTTGTCCTCAGAGACGCCTGGCTCCTCCTCGTCCCCCTGTCCAGCAGCAGTCAAGGAAATCGTCGCCTGGTAGGCCGTCGAGGACCTCGAGTTTGGCAGGCCCTTCCCATTCGACACAGCCCAAGTCAGAAGATCAATGCCCCTTTCGCTCTCGTTCCTTTAAGCCAAGAAGGGGCCCAAGGGGTAGAGGTAAAGGGGGTCGTGGGTAGGTTAGGCACCTTTCCCTCTCCTGTGCCACAGGTGGGGGGGGGAGGGGGGGGGGGGCGCAGAGAGATTTAGTTTCACTAACAGTATTTTTGCTGTTTTTTTTTCACAAGATACACGAGGCTCTGAAAAGGTGAAGGCACTGATGATGTAGTGCAGTGTCAATAATTTTTATGATTAAATGGCACCTTCCTGTAGATGGCATGAGAGACATTTTGATAGCATAGTAATTGTCAGCCTGATAATGAGCAGTGGCATCCATTCACCTGGCATATGAACTTATAGATACCAATTTTTAATACCAAGGGTACTGGGATTTTTTCAGGATGACGCAGCTGGTTCTTATATTTTTATATTACTTTAGTAGTTGGGCTTTCCTGCCTTCTGTAACAAGAGTGAAATTTTCTTCTATTATCTCTTTACACTCATCTCACCTTCCAGGCATTTTCAGTGCCTATGATTCTGGACATGAACTTTTATTATGCCATTTTCAACATCGCCTTTGGTGAGGCTTTTATTGGTATACCACTCCATTCATTACAGTTCTGGTACACTGTTTCAACCACTTTGTTTTAGAAGTCACTCTTTATGAGTGTCTGAGCTTGTCTCAATCCCCTTGGCAGTGTCCCTCCATTGGAACAGTGCATAGAAGCACGCTGTGGCCAGGATTTGTTGATTATCTGTAAACTGTAAAGACATGCCCAGGAAAGGCAGGACACCATCTGCACTATGTTCACACAAACTAGAGGACAGAACACAGTTAAAAGTTCTTCTTAAGGTTTCAAAGTCACATAAAGAAATGTCTGGTGTGCAGGCCGAATAGGACACACACTAAAAGTTCTTCTTAGGGTTTCAAAGTTACATAAGGAAATGTCTGGTATGCTGGCCAAATTAATTAAACAAAAAAAAATATTTTCCCCTAGCAGCACTCTTCTTGCCCATATAGAAAAATGGGAAAATAAGAACATGGCTTTTCAAATCCAACTGATCCTGAGACATAGAAGAGTCAAGGCATTGAGTTTCAAAGCTTGATATTCACCACTCTCAGTTCACACACTTCATTCATAAATCCATCAAATTAAGACTGAAAATACACTACCACATATTTCCAACAAAAATAGTTAAAACTAAAAAAACTTAAAGCATCAAAAAACTATTAATTATTGCATGTACTCTTGTATCATCTGATCTCATGTATCATACGACGACAAAAATTTTGTTGCCAAAAGTGGTTCACCACGTCATGCATTGTGTGAATTGCAATTTAATTAGATTACACTAAGCTATGCTTAATTTATGAGTTTTATTTTCAGTAGATTATACTTCACTAGGCTTACCATGCCTATCTATTTTGGTAGATTAAACTGATAACCATTTTTCATCTTGGCTAGCTTTTGACTAATTAATTGGCCTAGAAGTAAAGTATAAACTAAGCAAATTGTCATACATTCACCCAGCTTACCAAAATTATGGCCTGTCTAGTTCATTAGTGTTACTTAAAATTAATACAGTAAAACTATTTCATGCAAAACACTGGCATCAACAACAGGAAGTACTGACATAAACAGCCACATTGAAAAACAGTTGTTTGCTAAAGTTTACTATAAGTTGCATTACATTTGTTGACTAACTTGTGCATTCTATAAAGTGACTTTTCAAAGTCACTGTTTTGTTAACCCTTAAATGCCGAAGCGGTATTTTAAAAATCGTCTCCCGTATGCCGGCGGCGTTGGCAAGTGAGTGCCGAAGCGGAAAAAATGTTTTTTTCAAAAAATCACAGCACGCTTAGTTTTCAAGATTAAGAGTTCGTTTTTGGCTCCTTTATTTGTCATTGCCTGAAGTTTAGTATACAACTATCAGAAATGAAAAAAAATATCATTATCATATATAAATATTGGGATATATGACAGCGCGAAAAAAAATTTCATATATAATTGTACATATAAATCGCGCTGTGAGCAAAACAGTTAAAGCTAATGAGTTAATATTTTCGTTGTATTGTACACTAAATTTTGATCATTTTGGTATATAACACATTGTAAAACGATCAAGGCAACACAGAGAAAATATTATCACAAAATGATGCATGAATTCGTAACGCGCGGACGTAAAAAAAGCTGTTTTCAAAAATTCACCATAAATCGAAATATTGTGCTAGAAACTTCTCGTTTGTTGCAAAATGAAGGTAATTGATTGGATATTACTAGACTAAGTGTTGTAGCTTACAATTGCAGTTTACGACCATTTCGGTCGAGTAAAGTTGACCGAAGGACAAATTTTTTCTATTTATCGTTATTTATATGAAAATATTTCAAAACTGATAAATTGCGCACATTTTCTTATATAAAACTTTATGTAACAGCTAATTTAAAATGGTGCAAACATTACGACAATCAGACGAAAAAATTTATGATTTTTTCGGAAGTTACCACGCGGACGTAAGGAAAAAGTTTATTTCATAAATTCACCATAAATCGAAATAGTGTGTTAGACTTCCAATTTGTTGCAAAATAAAGGTAAATGATGAATATTACTAGAATATAAGAGTTCAAGCTTACAATTGCGTGTTTTTACCATTTCGCTAGTCAAAGTTGACCGAAGGTTGATATTTTGGCACTTATCATTATTTACATGAAAATATTTCAAAACTGATAAAAGCTACAACCATGAGTTGTTTTTTGTTGTATTCTACATGAAATTGCACACATTTTCATATATAATACTCCATGTAACGGCTAATAAAAAATGGTGCAAAAATTATGTCAAGTGACGAAATAATTTCCGAGATGTGTCGCTGATGCTTTTTAGTGCGAGAAGAAAGAAATTCGCGCGTGCGCGCCTGGGTAACGATTGTAGTAAACAAAACAACGCCTTGATCCGTGAGCTCCCAGCATCCCCCAAGGTGCGTGATTCAAAAGTTTTCGCCTAGTAGGCCTATAACTATTTTTAAAAAAACTTTTTTATATTAACGTACCATACGTCCAATCTACACCCAACAGACAATTTATATCGACGTTTAATATGTCCAATCGGCATTAAAGGGTTAATTTACAAAAAAAATATCTTTGAATTATATTTCATTTAGGAACAAATGGCAGTAATAATGCCAGTACTAGTACTCAGTCAACTTTTGTTAGGAAACAAATTGGCGATGATGTCAGCATAACTCAATCAGCCAATGGTTTCAAAATGTAAACATCACAAGAATGCAAAGGATGCATATTCACAATGCTTATATTTTATAATTTAACAATATGATAAAGTACTTGCTATATAATTAGACACAGTATGAAAGCAGCTTTCTTAATATCATTATTTTAATTGCAGCTGTATTATTTGACTTTTGCATATGGATAGCTTGCTCTTGCTTTAAGTTAACACTCAATAGGGATATGCCTAAGATTTAGGCCATTTACTATAGTTAGTGCACTTAAGGTAGATTCTTGGGTGAGCTCTATGCCTATGAGACGTTTGCTTGGTGGCCCCTGATTGGCTGGTATACCAGGAGGTAGGCAGCTTGCTCAGTGTCGCAATTTTTTTGTGTGCAGCTTAAGAAACTGGCAATATGTTTATATTCCTTCATTTATCTCACATTTTGCAAAAAAAAAAAAATTGGAAAGCTTTGGTCATACCATAGGACTCAGTATTAATTGTACAACTAAAAAATAATTTCCTAAAATCAATAAGGTAAAACACAAAGGAATTACAACGAAAAGTGAAGGGAGAAGCACTCAATTCATTATACCTGGTTTTTGCTTAGCATAGGATTTTGCATCATTCATGCAATCAAGATAAAATAAAACTTGTATTTTTATACAATAAATTCACCCTGAACACATTGGTGCTTTCAGATTTTAGATGCATGTGATATGTGAAGAGAAAATGAAGAATATGTCTTATTATGTTGCATCCGTACTTGACTCAGTCTGAAAGGAAAATAATCTTACTTAGTTCTTTGTTGCTTATTATTTCACTGTGATTATTATTTCATATCACTCAAATAGGTCTCTGATATCTCTTTTGTTTGAAAATATATTCATATGAGAAAATTAGAAACAATATGCTGATCCAACCTGTTTAAAGCTTAGGCCAAGTTGAAGAGTGTGAAGCCTGTCTATAAGTGTGAAGCCTGTCTATAAGTAGAGTTCAAATTCTTTGCTTGACTAAATTTCCATAGGCCCGCCTAGATCTGATCTTCAGATGCATCCATCTGATTATTATTTTTTTTTTTAATCAGATATATCCAGATATACTCACATATATCATACTGGATTGAAAATGTTCGACAGTCATAATAGGAACTCTGTGTACTATTTATTTACAGAAAATGTAATGACATAGCACGGTAAATATCGTCAAAACTGTAACCTTCTTATATTGCTAATTGGCAACTCAAAGCTCTAGCTGAGACAACCAACACAACAGCTTCTTGCAGATCACTGTGTCTCGGCAATACTATCAAACTTGAATCATTAACGGATGGAACATAATAAGACATTCTTCATTTTCTCTTCACACATCTCACACATCTAAAATCTGAAAGCACCGTATTCAGGATGAATTCATCGTAAGAAAACACAAGTGGTATTTCATCTTGATCGCATGAATGATGCAAAATCTGATAAGTAAAAACAGGTATAAAGAATTAAATGCTTCTCTCTTCACAGTTACTCATAATTCCTGTGTTTTATATTATTGATTTCAGGAAAAGATGATTTAGTTGTACAATTAATACTGAATCCTATGGTATGACCAAAACTTTCCTATCTTGTGCAAAGATGAGATGCATGAAAAAATATATACATATTGCTAGTTTTCTAAGCTACAGATGAAAATATGTGACACTGAGCGAGCTGCCTACCTCCTGGTAACAGCAAATCAGAGGCCGCCAAACAAACATCTCATAGGCACACGGCTCACCTAAAAGTCTACCTTAAGTGAACCGACTATACCTTCAGTGTGGTTCTTGCAAACAGCTCGCGTACTAAGACTCAGATTCTAAATGGGGTGTCGCATATTAGTGAATAAAGCAATATGAACCACGTAATATGGTTAAGGCCCATACTGCATTAGACATATCTGCTAAAAAATTAAACAGCTAGCCATCTCTTTAAAGTTGGAAGTGAATACTGATGTACAACTTCACAGCTTTGTGACTTTTTGTCAGACATGAAATTTCATTCTCTTATGAAATTTTGGATATAATACATTTTTAAGTAGATCTCTTACACTCAGTGTCAAGTGTAAAGTACATTTATACAGTGGACCCCAAGATTGTGGTTCAGCAATCGCAGATTCAGTACTTTGGGGGGTTTTCTGTGGAAAAGATCCCTAAACATATTGCGGAAAATTCACTGTTTCACAGATTTTTTCACAGAGCAATATTCACTAATTACTACATTTTCCTTTTATTTTTATGAATTAATAAATTTTTTGATAAAAGAATGAATTTACTCATTTACAAATACCAATATTAATGTAAACAGCCAAATATCAATCAAACGTTAAAAGTAAAGCACTTAATATTGATTTATCATCCTCCTAATATATGTACTCAATAAAATAAACCATGTTCACCCCCTACCTCTCTCTCTCTCTCTTTCCATGACGACATAGTACTATTGGTTGAAGGAGTGGGAAATAACCAATGACAATAAAGGTTGTAGCTCGATGCTTTGTGCGTACTGTCCACAGTGTATGAGTTTTATTTTTCTCTTTCTCAATGTTAACATGTAGTATCTCTTTTGGTAAGATTAATTTATTTACTAAGTTTCAAATATTAACAAGTATGCAAAGACAGCAAAATATCAATTACGTTACATGAAAATCCCTTAATATCGACAGATGAAACGCCATCAAGAAGCATCAGACAAGCTTTTCCTTCTTCTTGATTCTTGCCTTAATGTGTGGGTTAGGTCCCCTCTTCTTGACACAGATGGCACTTTGAAATTAAGTACATAAAACCCAGTCAGAGTTTAATCTTATTTAGTGAACGATATTGGTGAGCAATGCCATTCCTTATTTGTCATATATTATGTAATCACTTCCTATGCCTATCTTTGTAAAGACATCGAACTATCTAAGTACAATTTACATACCAGTAAGTTAATTTGCATGTTTGGCTAAATGTGTATGGGGGAGTTACATAAGAATGCTAGGTTAGTTCTTGACTCTTTGCACTGAGCAAATACCAGCGAGATTTAAGGTAAACATAAATTGATTTTGTGGACCATTTTGAGATATTGGAGATTATAATTTCACCACAGTAATAATGTTTCTTCTGGTCCTTCGAACTGGATGAATGATCATCATAGCCTAACTTTTCTTGGTTCTTGTTTGCATAAACCAGTTGGCTATCATTACAGCAGAGCCTAAACTTGTTTACATTCGTGTGGGCTAGGCAAAAATTTTGTTATTATTTGGATTCAGTCATTACTTGTGTTTACCTAACACAACTTTTCAGTAACTTAACTTATTTAGCCCAATTTTACCCTTTTTGTCTCCATTTTTCAGACCAAATAATTTGATACAGCCTGTTCATTATATTTATGTAAATTGCAAAGAACTTTGTTTACATTATTACAATAATGCATTTTAAGTATTATTAACCAATTTGGAATTTGCTAATATTTATTTTCAAGTTACTGTATTTAATTTGCGTATTACAATTTATTTAGGGTGGCCCCAGTAAGTTTTGAGCTCAACCTTATTTGACCTTTGTTATCAGCTGCATATTTATTTGTGGAATTGCTTCTAACCTAAGGTGTTTGGCTACCTTTTGGCTATTTGTAACAGCTTTTGCCTTTGGTTTTTAGCCCATTTTGACTGTATGATCAGTCTTTTGCTGTTGGCTTTGTTAGCCTTTTGGTTTGGCTTGTTTAGCCTCTTAGTTTTGGCTCTTGGTTTTGCCTATGCTCCATATTGAAGTTTTAAAATTTTGCTAGTAAATCATAATTCATTATCTGTATCATGGCAACTTTTAAGATTATTGATCCCTCACTTAGTGGGTATAAGGGAGCTGTTACTACAGCACTATGTCGTTACAAAAGCGGTGGAACAAATATTTGGATTTATGGGATTTATGCTGATACGTGGCTGGTGCTGGTAGGTATGGTAATGAGGATGGAGACAGAGACACAGAATTTTGGCTTGAACATCAGCACAAAGAAGAGAAGAGCAAGATCATGGTTGTGAGTAAGGATGATGATTGGGTGCACATGGAGGATATGACAATCAGAGGACAGGAACTCAAGCAAGTTGAGAAGTTTGTTTACTTGGGAAGTGTGGTAACAGCAGACGGGAGGCAAATTGAAGATATACAAAGAAGAAAACTAGGAGCAGCAAGAGCTTTTGAGGTTCAGAGAAAAAATATTTGGTCAAGACATGAAATCAGCTTGAGAACTAAGATGAGAATATTCAATGCAGTAGTACTACCAGTCCTGATGTATGGCTCGTCCACCTGGGCACTGACAAGAACAGAGGAGAAAAGGTTGGATGCTTTTGAGATGAAGCTGCTGAGAAGGATACTTGGCAATAAATGGGAGGATTATGTTAGAAATGAAGACATCAGGGTGAGTTTGAGGCAAAAGCCAGTCAGTACCAGGTTGATGAGGGGAAGGCTGAAATGGTTTGGACATGTTGAGAGGATGGATGGGAATAGAGACCCCATGAGAGCACTGAGAGGAGTACAAATAGGAAGAAGACCGCTGGGTAGACCAAGAACGAGGTGGATAGACATAATTGTCAGGGATCTTGAGGATGAAATCCAAAACTTAGAGGAAGCAAGGGAAATGGCTTGGGATAGAGACAGGTGGAGAGGAACTGTATCAGCCTTATGCCACTGGCCAGTGGCGGGAAGATAAAGGTAAGGGATCAATATAACTCAGAGAGAGATTCTTTGAGTGATGATGAGTTTGATGCACTTGATAAGAATCAAGCACAATATGAAGTTTCGTATAATACAGAGACCAATAAATTATTAGATGTTTTAGATCAAATACAGAGCGCAGTTCCTGGAATTTCAATCCTGTTCCGACAAAACAGAGTGCCAAGGTACGCTTACCTGAAGTAAAGATTAACAGCTGTGATGGAAAGGTATAAGAATGGCAAACTTGGTGGGACAGTTTCTGTTTATTAGTTCATGATTGTAAGGATATGAACAAGGTACTGAAAATGACATACCTTATGTCATGTTTGAAAGGTAAAGCATAGTTGTCTCAGGATTTCAGGTCACAGACTAAGATTATGATGACGCTATTGCAGCTTTGCAAGATGGATTCACTAACCCAGAGAAAGAATTACGAAGACTCTTCAACACTGTTACTGATTTACAGTCTTCCCATTGGCTTATTGCTATTCTATTACAGAGCAAGTTGCCAACAGGTAGAGATGCTTATTTTTCAGAAATTTCAGACTAAATATTTTACAGTTGATCATGTCAGCACAGGTCTTGCCGACCACCTGGAATTTACAGTCTGATAGTGATAAATTTCCACAGGACAGTGGCAAATCCCAAGTTAGAGATAAAGTAAAATTCTCCAACCAGACAACGCAGGTATCTACAGATATGACTCAAATTGTGTTCATCAGATAGTCACAGGTCCAGACAGTGCTCAAAGTAAGCTGATGCAACTTTCCAAAGAAGTAGGTTGGTAGATATGGGGCAATGTTCTAGATGTTTAAGAAATAAGTATAATGGGAGGTGTTTGTAACCTGTTAAATGCTTTATCTGTAATAAGACTATGTTCATAATGAAGTTTTTTGCTATAGCAATTTTGGAGGCAAGTTGCAAAGTGAGGTGAAATCAGATAGTAGTGTAAAGTCAGATAAGCAAGTTAACAGTACAAGCATTGAAGTTAAGAGTGTAGTTTCAAGTGCAAAGAGTACTTGAAACTTTAGGTACGGCTCAGGTCAAGGTATCTAATGATGATAATTCCAAGTCAGATTATGTTCACTGCATTTTCGATCCTGGATTGCAGATTTCATTTATTACTTCAAGATTAGCTAAGGCACTATACAACTATAGACCGCTGAGAGTCAACAACTTGTTTTGCAAGGTTTTCAATCCCAGCCAAAGGAGGGACAATTTGATATTGTGACACCTCTAATTTCTTTAGGTAGGAAGATGAGAGTTGTAATTGTTGATGAGGTACCAAGTAGTATTTCTGCATCTGGCATGCATAAGATTTATCAAATTCTGCAGGGTAAAGGAATTAAAACTAGATATGAAGTTTCATCTGACCCTGTTTCATTCAGGGATTGAATTAATTCTGAGTTGTGATTATTTCGCTGATTTTGTCAGTTGTGTTACCAAGTATGGAGGTGTTAGATTGTTTGAGACACCTGGTGGTTGCATTCTGTTTGGTCAGATTCCCTCGCAAATTTCTAATAACCGGAAAACTTTCATTAAGACAACTGTTGTTGTTTGCAGATTTACTACTAATATTTTTCCTCTTCATGTTACTGATTCGATTGAAGAGAATAATAAACAAGTTCATAAATTATGGGAATTACAATTGATAGGCATCAATCCAACTGCCCCGTCTGTAGATGATTGTATCTACAGAAAGTGCGCAATAGTGTTGAGTATCAAAATGGACAGTATTTCGTTCGTCTTCCCTGGAAAGAAAATTGCCCTCCTTTGCCCAACAACTATAGAATGGCTTTAAGTAATGTATTTATTAAGGAAAAATTTATCTAAGGTTCCTGGACATTTGGATGCATACCATAATATCATTCAGGATCAGTTAAAACAGAATTTTATTGAGAAGGTTCCTGATGCAGTAGTTGGTGCTAATACACATTACATTCCGCATCATGGGGTGCTTAAAGACTCAGACACTACCCCCTTAAGGATAGCGCATAATTGCAGTGCTCGAGATGGAAAGGATAATCCTTCTCTCAATGACTGTTTGATCAAAGGACCCTCCCTGACAGAGAAGTTAGGTGACGTTTTGGTAAAGTTTAGTCAATGATTTTGCATTTGGTGTAGATATTAGCAAGGCCTTTTTGCAGGTAGGCCTGCAGAATGTTGATCAAGATTTTGTTAGATTTCTGTGGTTCTGAGATCCGCTGGACCCAGAAGCAGGTTCAGACTCTTATAGATTTGCTAGTGTGCTCTTTGGTAGCACATCATCTCCATTTTTGTTGATGGCAACACTTGACTATCATTTGAGTAGGTCAGGTACCCCCCTTCAAGAATTTAATTGCCAAATCTTTTTATGTTGATAATCTTCAGGGTAGTAGTATGTCTAATGAAATAGAATTATTAAAAGTGTTTTACGCTGACGCTAACAAGCAACTGAGGAGTGCCACTATGCCCCTCAGGACTTGGGTAACTAACAATGAGAAAGTTAAAACTAAAATCGAAGAAGATAACAGTGGTTATGTTGTTCCTACCACTATTTCAGTTCCTGGATTGAACTGTGATGTCAACTTAGTCTGAAGTTGGCCAATACATTTGTACCAGAAGTAATCACAAAATGCAATTTACTTCGTTTGGTCTCAACTATTTTTTATCCACTAGGATTCCTTTGTCCAGTAATCATAAGGGGTAAAATCCTTATTTGAGTACCTTGCAAGGTTGCAACTCTAGGAGTATGCTATGTTTTGCACATATTTTGTGACAGCTCAACCAAAGCTTATGGTTGTGCAGCCTATTTGGTAGGATATAGAGAAAGCAATCTTAAGGCGAAAGCTAAGGCTGCCCCCTTAAAGCAAAACCTCTTCCACAATTGTTGTTTGTTTGTATGGTATTTTCACGTTGCATGGAACCAGTGGTTATTCAGCAACGGGACCAACGGCTTACATGACTTCTGAACCATGTCGAGAGTGAACTTCTATCACCAGAAATACACATCTCTGACCCCTCAATGGAATGCCCGAGAACTTCCACAATTGGAACTGACTTCAATTTGGTTAGGAAAGGAACTAATTAGCCAACTACATTCATGAAGTTTTAAGTGATATTAATATTTCAAGAACCGTAATTTGGTCTGATAATGAAGATACAATTCAATGGATCAGAAACAATAATTCCAAAATTACTTATGTCAAGAACAGTGTGGCTGAGATCAGAGAAGTTAAAGACTTTGAGTCAAATTCTTGATGGTTTAAAGTTCCTGCTTGGGTACCATGAGAAGTTTGCGGCTCTGTCAAAGGGATGAAAATGTAGTTTATGAGAAAAATTGATCCAATTAAGGTTGAATGTTTGAAGTTAATAAAGGTTCTTCTTTGGAGATTTTCATGATAAGGAAATACTATGTATTTCAGTTTCTGAAAAAATTGTTACTCAAAATATGACCCCATTCGAGTGACAAAGATAACTTTCCAGATCCAGCAGCTTATTAGCTGAGATATTATCTACTTACTAATTTCAAAGAAACTTTTACTTGACTGCTCCATTCTGAGAATCCCGTTTCTATTGAATTTAAGAGCTTGTATGATCTTTTGCAGAAACCACATAGCTTGTCTGCCGAATGCACTGATTTGATTTAGGACTTGGGTCTATATTTTGATCCATCCATTGGACTGATGAGGTCAAAAGGTCGCCTCCAGCATGCTGATATTGCTATGAATTACAAATACCCTGTACTAGTACAACCATGAGAACATTTAACTAACCTTTTCATTCTCAAGGCACATAGGTATAATTTACACGGAGTACAGGAAACTCTTGCTACTATTCATCGACATCTTTGGATCCCCAAGGGAAGGCAAGCAGTATGCAAAGTCATCAGAAAACGTGTTATCTCCAGGAAATTTTAAGGTATACCCTGTGTTTACTCTGGTCCCCCTTCTTTACCTTTACTTAAGAGTTGTTTTGAACAGACCATTTGAGAATGTAGGTGTTGATCATATTATTCTGAGCCTATTGTCATACAAAGACTGAAGATAATGAGCCAAGGAAGGTTTATATCTGCTTGTTTACTTGTGTAGCTACAAGAGCAGTTTCACCTAGATGTGGTATTATATATGACAGCAGAATCATACTTATAAATTTCAGATCATGGGACAAACTTTAAAGCAATTGCCAAGTTTCTTGAGGAAATATCTAGTGATTCTCAAATACAAGAATATTTTAGTAATCATGGTATTGCTTGGAAATTCATTGCTCCCAGAGCACCTTGGCAAGGTGGCTTCTATGAGAGGATGATTAAGGTTGTTAAGAATTGTTACTGAATAAGCAATTTTCCTTATTATCTTGTATCATTTCCAAGTTAGAGAAGGACTGGAAGAATGAATATATAGTTTCCTTAAGAGAGTGCCATTATGGTTCTTATAGACCTAGAGAACTAAATAATCTTAAAGTTGGGGATGTTGTTTTGGTCCAAGTTGAATCTCCAAGAAGTGAGTGGCTAAGGAAATGCCTCATCACCCTGGTCAAATAATTGAAATGTCTTCAACATGCTAGCAAAAGAGCTACATTATAGAGGAGAGCACTCATAAAATAAGCAGCTCTATAAGTCAAGTTTAGTTTTTATGAGAGAAATCACCTTCGTTTTTTTTTTTTTTTTTTTTTTTTTTTTTGTGTTGTTAGACTGAGAATGTCATAAAGCAACACAGTTAATTTACATTTCCCTTAAAAGAAAAGCGTTAATTTCTTTATCGTTAACTTTACTGTAGATTTATTGTGAGTTACTAATTAATAATTACTAATTATTATTTTTCAATTGTAAATATTTTTTTGCCTGTTTTACATGAGACAAGATCTTCCTTCTTCTTTATTTCTGCCTTAACATGTGGGTTAGGCCCCCTCTTCTTGACACAGATGGCAATTTGAAAGGATGTTCATAAAACCCGCTTTGAGTTTAATCTTATTTAGTGAACAATAATGGTGAGCAATGCCATTCTTTATTCGTTATGTATTACGAAATATCTTCCTGTGCCTATCTTCATGAAGACATTGAACTATCTAAGTATCATTTATGACACTGAACTATCTGAGTATCTTATATATAAGTTAATTTGCATGTTTGGCCAAATGTGTATGGGGGTATGGGGGAGTTATAGTATAAGAACGCTAAGTTAGTTCCTGTCTCTTTGTGGTAAGCGAAAACCAGCATGATTTAAGGTAAACATAAATTGATTTCTTTGTTTTGGAATTTAATTCCAGCACCTTAAATTTCTACCTTTGTCACCTTCTTAGAGAAAATCATGAGCTGTGGACCATTTTGAGCTATCGGAGATTATAATTTCATCACACCTGCGATTGGCTCTTCTAATCCTTGCAACCAATCACGTGTCCCGAGCCAATCAGTACTGAGGCAACATATCCTTGATCTATACCCTGCTGTGTGAGATTTGCTACTTCTAACCCTTCCAGCTAATAACAGAGAGAGAAAAATGTCAATAACACAGTATATCTCTCACATAGATATTTTGCTGTTTACATTTATATTAATATTTTAAAATGAGTAAATCACTTACTTATCTTACAAACCTACCTTTCCTTGATGCTGATTGGATTGAAATAGGCAGTTACATATTAAGTGGCTTTTCAGTAATCGTGGGGGTTGGGGTTCCTAACCCCTGCGAATCTGGGGGTGTCGACTGTCCTAGCTTAGGCTATAAACTATGAGGCACAGCTTTTAGCTGTAAGATATCTAGGATATATTCAAATGCAGGCTATAATATGGTTTGTTCCTTATCACACTTTATCAGAAAGCCAGAGCTTGCCAGCATTTAATAAGTGAGGTATTCTTGTATTTAATTTTGTTGAAATTTAATTATGCTTTTACAAACTAAGACCTCAATGGTTTTGGTATTTTTAAGCTGCATGCCAAGTCAATGAGTACATATCACTTTATCTTGGAAGGCAGGATGAAGAGCTATCTTGATAAATTTACTGAAATACCATTCAAGAGGTTATTATTCATATTACAATCTTTGTAATCACAATCTATGTCTGAGAACTAGATACTTGTGAAATAGTACACAGTCCAAATGAAAATCTTATAAAGTATATTACACTCACTTCAACTTTCTTTTAAGGTACTGAGCATAAGGGGAGTTTTGAATGTTACGTTCTAACTGACTTTGAAGTGGCCATAGGAGTCCTTTAACTTGTTCTAGAGAATCCCTTCCTTCTTCTGATTCTGTCAAACTTAATAACACCTGAAAAAAAATGAAAATCTAACAAATGTTTCCAAAAATTAAAAATTAATATTTTCAAAAAGAAATATTTATATAATGCAAAATTAATTTTGTCTATACAAACCCAATTAATTTTGTCTTTACAAACCCATTACTTTTAATTGGCCTCTTGTTCGTCAGTGCAATCCTCATACACTAACCCTCGCAGGTTAGTGTAGGAGTCCGAAAGTGGACTGGTTTGCCACATGAAAGAACCATCAACTTTCTCTGTATCTCTGAACCTGGACAATCAGGCAATAGCATAATTTGCATTCCTACATGACTGGAACAAATGGAGAATTATCCACAGTACATTTTTCCTTAACTGTCCCAGTTTTCAAAAGCTTTGAACAATCTACTGTACTAGCTTTCAATGGAACCACTTCTTACCAGCCATGATATTAGCCAAATAGTCATTGGTTCCTTATTTCTTCAACAGGCAAGAGACTAGATTCCTTTGCCGTCCATTGTTCTATCCCAGACAGGAGGAGGAGAAGATGCCCATGGATTCTCCTTCATCGTGACCTTCACATGGAATTTTAAATCTAGTCTACTGTGAAGATTATTTGCCTAACATTGCAAGGTACCACTGCAAAAACTACAGACTTCTATCCAACATACCAATCTGTATGGAAAACACTGTAGGATAACCTCTACACTGGAAGCCCAGTTGAAATCTGTTAAAAGTTTTAAATTTTTTATCTTTTGAGGTCAAGCACCTTGCTATTTCAACAATTATGGCACACAAGGCAGCACTGGCAGAACCCTTGGCTTATGGTTTTGGAATCGATTCTAATACAGAAAAATTATAATTTTTAATCAATTTGTACTTTTCATAGCTAACAAACCTGAAGTCTTAACAATAAGATAATCTTCTAGCGCCAGCTGGAAAAAAGTTAAAACAATCAAAGATCGTAGAGCAAGGAATATGTGGCATTTGGCAATTCATGATTATACGAGGTGAAAGATAGTCACCAACCAGGCTTGGTCCCTCATGACGCATCAGTATTTCTTCCAACCCAAGACATGAGAGGGGCCGCTAGAGGTGGGCAGTAAGCAATAAGACCTCAGGTTTGTTAGCTATGAAAAGTACAAATTGATTAAAAATTTGTCATTTGTTCATACGCGGAACAAATCTCTGGTCTTAACAATAGGATAGACTTACACTTGAAAGGAGGTAAAGTGCCCTCAACTAGCTGGGGGTTCAGCCCATCTGACCAACCTTCCTAGAAGGTCGAGTTCTAAAGAAGGGGGTCTGAGCCCGTGAGAGTATAGAGAAGAGAATATCTAAAAGCTCAAACTGCTGAGTTTAACACAAGGTGATATGACCAGATTCATTGCATTCAAGGAGGGAAAAGAGAACTCTGTTCAAGTAACAAATCATGTAGGCCAAAGGGGTTTGTCCCCACTCTTCCCTCTCCTTGCTAGAGAGTGAAGTACATGCTACTGTGCAGCAGATTTGTCTACTGTATAGAAACAAAACAAATAGCTACAACCAGTATGGCTACCACACTCACCTGTATCAGACCAGTTCCAGCAAAAGATGTGTCTATTCTTTGACCTGCCCATAAGGGAAAAAGAGAAAGAAGGAGACCAACTAACTCACTCATTCTCTCTTCCACACAACCAGGGGCACTGGACAAGCTACACAACTTGTTGGGCAGCCACCACCGGACCAAGGGAAAAAGTGTCCAAGAACCTATGGGCAATGTCCTTTAGGTAAAAGGAAGTGAATTTAGTTTGCCTGAGCCAAGAAACAGCATTCAGAATCCTATGAACAAACAAGTTCTTCTTCAATGCCAGTGAGGAACTTAAACCTATGACGTCATGCACTCTAGCATGCACAGACTCGGAGCTAGAACAATCAGGCGGGGAATACGCCTGATTACTCACCTCACGTAGCCAGAATGAAATTGTGTTCTTGGACACTTCCCTACTGGAAGGGATGCTTTCTATAATTCATCCCCCAACATCATGCCAGCCACTGTAAAAGGATCCAAAGTACCCCTGCAGTTATCTTGGACAGTTTCAATTTCTTTGAGATAATGTGATGCAAAGACAGTCTTACACCTCTAGAGGGTCATTTGCAATATGGGAGAAGAGAAATTACATTTAAAAGCCATGGACGTGGCTACGGATCTTATTTCATGAGCTTTCACTTTACACAAAGGGAAACTGTCCTCTCCTATAGGAATGAACTTCTGAAATAAGATCCCTAAGGAAGAATACCAGGGCATTCTTTGAAAGAGTCCATGTGGGATTCCAAACAGAACACCATAATGATGACAGGGGAACCAGCATTTTTGCTGACCTGTGAAGAACTCTCATGGGACATAAAACTCTCTCTTGGTTGCTTGGACCTACAATTTTTGACAAGCTCTTAATCATGAAAGTGCACGGCCAAGGATTAGAGATTGACTCGTTTTTGGCTAAGAAGCCTAGAGAAAATGAGCATACTGCATTCCCTCCTGAAAAACCCACCTTTTCATCAAGTGTAGATTTCACTAACCCTTTTAGAGGTAGCTAATGTTACTAGGGAAAGGGTTTTCTTAGTAAGATCTCTGGGAGAGATAGTATCTAATGGTTCAAAACATGAGCCTCATAACCATTTTAAGGCAATATTGAAATTCCAGGGAACCACTGCCACTTCCTTTTGTCTTGTCGTATCAAAGGATTTAATCAAGTCCAACAAATCCTGGTTGGAGGATAAATCTATCCCTCTACACCTGAAAACTGATCTCAACATGGCTCTATACCCTTTAATAGTTGATGTGGCCAAATCTTTTATATTCTTCAAAAATAGCAGAAAATCTGCTATTTCATTTAAAGATGTCTGAGAAGACAATACCCTGTTTTCTCTGTACCATGTCCTAAACGTGGTCTACTTGGCTTGGTATACCCTTTCAGAAGAAAACTGCAACTGGTGATAGCTTGTGCAGCTGACTGAGTTTCCCCTAAATGAACCTTTTCCATAGAATGGTACAATTTAGATCTGCCCACAGCCAGAGTTCTTTTGCTGTCTCATGAAGAGAGAACGAGTAAGTTCCCCTTGATTCCTTATGTACGAAAGGGCAATCGAATTGTCCGAGTGTCTCATTATGACTTTGCCTGCTATTTCTTCCTTGAAATGTTGAAGGCCCAGTTGAACCACCTTCAACTCTTTGACATTTATGTGGCAATTCTCTTGTTCCTGAGACCAATTCCCCAAGACTTTGCTGTCCCCCAGGGACGCTCCTCAACCTAGATTCGACACGTCTGAATAGAATTCTAGGTTTGGGTTCACTGGAAGGAGGGATTTTCCTTCTGACAGTCTGCTCTTTACCTCTCACCAATGTAAGTCTTTATTTCTGGAGTCACAGGAAAAATGATTGAGTCCGGGAATACCTTTCTGTCCCAGTTGGCTCCTAGATAAAACTGGAGAGGTCTCAAATGCAATCTGCCCAGATGAACAAACTGTTCCAGCGACGATAATGTTCCCAGTAGACTTATCCATGCGTTTGTGGAACAGTGATTTAAGTAAAGAAATTTTTTTACCATTTCCAGACATGATTCTATTCTTTTCTTATCATTAAGCACAACTCTCGGTTTAACATAAGAGATTTTTTGTTCTCGTTGGGCTCGAAGAAGCCAATTATCCAAGTACCGTAGGGATATTCTTATGTACTCCCAACAGATGCAGCCATTTCACTAGAGGTGCGATAACTCTTATGAAAACTTGTGTTGCTGTTGACAGACCAAAATACATTGCTCGGAATTAAAAACTTTGTTTCCGTAGACAAACCTCAGGAATTTCCTTGATTCCTAGTGAATAGGAATGTGAAAGTATGCGTCCTCCATGTCTATGGATGTCATCCAATCTCCCAGGCAAATGGATAACAGAACAGACTGGTTTGTCTCCATCTTGAATTCTGTCTTTAAAACGAAGACATTCAATGTGCTTACATCAAGGAGGGGTCTCCAGCCCCCAATGCTTTTGGCACCACAAACAGGCAATTGTAAAAGCCTGGATAGTTCAAGTCTACTATTTCCTCCATCACTCCTTTTTCTAGGAGACATGTAATTCCTCTTGAGAAGGATAAAGCCCTCTCTGAGTCTTTGGAGTAGGCTACTAAGGGCACTGGAGAGTTCAATAAAGGTGACCTTTTGTTGAATGGGATCCGATATCCCTCTCTCAAGATGTTGATTATCTAAGGCTCTGCTCCTCTCTCCCCCCCCCATTTCTCCCAGAAAAGGAGGAGCCTGACCCCTACTGGAGTTCGAAGGACATGCAGATCACTTGGGTCCTGCGGACTTCGAGAAAGACAAAAATCTACCTCCAGAGCAAAACCCAGAGAAGGCCCTTTGGCGGCTGCCATGAAAGGGACATGACTGACGAGGAGACATTGTCTTAGTCAGAGTAGACGAAACTACTTTGGGACATCTAGAAGACTGAATGAGAAGGTCCTGAGTGCTCTTCTTCTGGGGATCCAACAAAATCCTCAGAACTATATCTTGTGGGAACAGATGTTGCTTGTCCAGGGGCGAGAACAGAAGAGCCGATTTCTGCAAGGGTGTTACACCATTAGAAGTATAGGAACACCACAGTTCCCTTTTCTTTAGAATCCCCACAGTATATAAGGAAACTAGTGCCAGATAACCATCCGACTCCCCTATCAATGCATGACAGGACTCCCAACCAGTCTGAAGAAAGCTCATTGGAAAGATTGAGACATTCCCTAATCTTACGGGCAAGAGCTCCTACCACCTAGTCAAGGAAATTAAATACCTCAAATACTTTAAACATACTTTTCAAGAGGTAAGCCTTCTCCGAGTAGCTAAACATAACTTTACTGCATGAAAAGCAGATCTTCTTCTGGCATCTACCAGTCTGGAGAAGTTCCCTTGGGAGGAGGCAGAAACTCCCAAAGGAGGAGCTTCTACGACATAATACCAATGTGTTCTCTTATTATTCTAGTAGATGAAAAGCAAAAGATGGCTTTGCTCTGATCCATCTTCTCCAAAAGCCAGGCGTCAATGTCTTTCAGGGTTTTCTGGGAAGATACATACAGCACTAAATTAGGAAGCAAGGCAGGATCCTGTACTTGTGCTCCCATAAGAAAAATAGAAGCAGGCGCATAAGGAACTGCTGGAGAAAGGTCAGAAAAATTAGAAAGGTACTCCAGCATAGATGAACACGCTGAAGAACAAGAATCCTGATTCTCATCCCCTTCCTCCTCCAAGGAAAGAGGAGACAAGGCTGAAACTGGTGGTTGAACTGGTTCAGCAGAGGGGGCAACAAACAAGCCGTGGGCAGACCCCACTGACCTCCATTAAGTTTGACTCCTCCCAGGTGCTGGGGAGTATGTCATTGACCTTGGCCTAGGAGAATCGGCAGGCACTTGCACTAAGTGCCTCTGGGCACTCCACTAACACAGCATCAACACTGGGAGCAACCATACACTCTGAAACACACTTATCATCCAGCAGGACCTTTACAGAAAAAGCTAATTGAGAGAGAGATTCGGCTATAGATTCAAACTTCCTATCAATCCTACTCTCAAGACTGGAAATGGTGTTGGGCTTGGAATTAAGGGAACTGGGTAAAGGAGCAGGCACAGACTGAGAACTGGGAACAGGGTCAATAGCATTGATATCATCACCAATAATATCATCCTGATGGGATTCCTGGCTAACTAAAGCTTTGCTAATCCACCTAGCCATCGCCTTTCTTTCCTTATCCTTTTCCAGTTTACATAAGTATAATTTCAAGATCTTCCATTTATTAAAGTCCCAATCTTTACTTTCATCACATTTTATGTCCAGTAAACAAACTTGTCCTCTACAATCTGTGCAAATAATGGGCGAATCATAAGATTCCTTAGTCAGACGAGTATTGTAGCCCTTGCTGCAATACCTAATACAGGAACTATTCAAGTCCGACATACTAAGTTCAAGTAAAAAATTGTCATTATCGGTAAACTAACAATCGCCAACAAATTGTCAAAATCATCTATAATAGAGCCTAATTCTATCTAACTATACCAAAAGGCAAAGGCAATACAAAATCAAAATACTTCACCAAAACGATGAGGATGTAACAAGGATAGAACGAATTCCCAAAATTCAGCTGGAGCTAACAGTTAATCAACAACCATCAGCCAGCAGAAACAAACTGAAGCTCTGTTTGCTAGTTGTTCCTCTAGCCTAAAAAGTGGGTGGGGCTCGTCACCTAGCCGCTAAAAATAGTGTAACTCATGAATTTTCAAAATTCTATATAATTCTATATAATTACTGGGCAAGGTACTTAACCCTTAAATGCCGAAGGGGTATAATAAAAATCTTCTCCCGTATGCCGAGGGGGTCTCGGAGTGAGCGCCGAAGCGGAAAAAATATTTTTTTTTTTTTAAATTACAGCCCACTTAGTTTTCAAGATTAAGAGTTCATTTTTGGCTCCAATTTTTGTCATTGCCTGAAGTTTAGTATGCAACCATCAGAAATGAAAAAAAAAAATCATTATCATATATAAATAATGCGATATATGATAGCGCGAAAACAAAATTTCATATATAATTGTATTCAAATCACACTGAGCAAAACGGTTAAAGCTAACCAAGTTAATTTTTTTTTGTATTGTACACTAAATTGCAATCATTTTGGTATATAACACATTGTAAAACAATCAAAGCAACTCAGAGAAAATATTATCACAAAATGATGCATGAATTCGTAACGAGGGGACGTAAAATTTTTTTTTTTTTCAAAAATTCACCATAAATCTAAATATTGTTCTAGAGACTTCCAATTTGTTTCAAAATGAAGATAAATGATTGAATATTACTATACTGTAAGAGTTTTAGCTTACAATTGCAGTTTTTTACCATTTCGGATGAGTTAAAGTTGACCAAATGTCAAATTTTTTTAAATATTTTTTTATATGCAAATATTTCAAAAATGAGAAAAGCTACAACCTTCAATTATTTTCTGTTGTATTCTACATGAAATTGCACACATTTTCATACATAAATCTCTATGAAACGCCTAATATGAAACGGAGCAAATATTTTGAGAATGCGACACGCATTTCGGAGATTTGCGGCGGAGAATCTGCACGCGGAGGGAAGGAAAGTTTTTTTTTTTTTTTTTTACAAATTCACCATAAATCTAAATATTGTGCTAGAGACTTCAAATTTGTTTCAAAATGAAGATAAATGACTGAATATTACTAGACTGTAAGAGTTTTAGCTTACAATTGCGTTTTTCGACTATTTTGGTAGAGTCAAAGTTGACCGAACATGGTTTTTTCTATTTATCGTGATTTATATGCAAATATTTCGAAAATGAGAAAAGCTACAACCTTCAATAATTTTTGGTTGTATTCTACATAAAATTGCGCACATTTTCATATATAAAACTTTACGTAAAGGCTAATTTAAAATGGTGCAAACATTACGACAATCGCGCATATGATTTTTTCGGAAGAGTTACCACGCGGACGAAAGGAATTTTTTTTTTTCAGAAATTCACCATAAATCGAAATATTGTGCTAGAGACTTCCAATTTGTTGCAAAATAAAGGTAAATGATTGAATATTACTAGAATATAAGTGTTTTAGCTTACAATTGCGTTTTTCAACCATTTCGGTAAAGTCAAAGTTGACCGAAAGTTGAAATTTTGGCACTTATCGTTATTTATATGAAAATATTTCAAAACTGATAAAAGCTACAATCATGAGTATTTTTTTTTGTATTCTACATGAAGTTGCGCACATTTTCATATATAATACTCCATGTAACGGCTAATTTTAAATGGTGCAAAAATTATGTCAAAGTGACGAAATAATGGCAACGGGTTCGTGGTAGTGGTCTCACTCACCCGTTTCCATACCGACACTCCTTTTTATTAGAGTGAGCGATTCAGTTATACTGACTTTACCTTTGATTTTATTTTCTCTGGTATGTGTTAGCTCATTTACCCTAGAAATAATGGTCTAAAGGATTATTTCACAGGGCGACACGAACCCATCGCCCAGAAATAGATTTTTCCTACGTCAAAATCCCTTTTTTAGTGCAATAAGAAAGAAATTCGTGCTTGCGCACCTGCATAACGATTGTAAACAAAACAACACCTTGATCAGTGAACTCCCAGCATCCCCCAAGGCGCGTGATTCAAAAGTTTTCGGCTAGTAGGCCTCTTAAGTATTTTTCTGTGAATTTAAAAAAAAAAAATTTCTATGTCGACGTACAATACGTCCAATCGGCACCTGACAGACAATTTACCTCGACGTAAAATATGTCCAATAGGCATTTAAGGGTTAATTAAAATTGTTAGTTCCATTCTCCAGTCTTTTACACTGCAAAGGCAGCTCCTGCAAGGTTTCACATTATTTGGTCCCTGAATAAGGTTCTTAAACTCCTGTCATCCCTTCAATTTATGAGCCCAATACAACTACAACTCATATGCTGCAAAAGGCAGTCTTCTTGACTGCTTTGGCATCAGAATCTCGGATTAGCGTACTGGGCTCTCTTAGACAAGGACAACAGTTCACCACTCATACACCTAGTTGTCATGTGCTGTAGCCTCCTGGCCTATCATTCCTGGCCAAGAGTGAGGACCTTTATAAAGGGTAAATCTCTTTTCTGATGAAGAAACTCAGTATTTCA
Source organism: Macrobrachium nipponense (assembly GCF_015104395.2). Lineage (NCBI taxonomy): Eukaryota > Metazoa > Arthropoda > Malacostraca > Decapoda > Palaemonidae > Macrobrachium > Macrobrachium nipponense. Next base: position 55,959,911 of record NC_087204.1, on the reverse strand, counting down.
TATGAAATATTATGCATGGTTCAAGCACTTAAGGTTTACCTAGATATCACAACAAACATCCCAGATGGTCCTATATTTCCTACACTTTAGCACAAACCACTCTCTCTAAATGGCACCAATAAAAAGGCAGACCCTCACTCCTTTTTGTATTTTGCATAGCATCCAAAAGGTGAATACTATATTGTTAACTTTTTTCGGAAATGTTTCCTTCAAAGAAATCTTTTTGAGTGTACTGAGCAGTTATTAACCCTTACTGGATGGACATGATCATATAAGGAACTACATATACTAACAGGTTTTGAACAAACGCTGTACTAACTCAATTGAGTGTTAATATTACGTGCCAAACAGTTTGGATGAATTTAGTGGGAAAGAGGTTCACATCACTCCAATGGGCCATTAATGATTTATGGCGACTCTAGTCGCTAAGTAATAGAGGACAGAGGTTTCATAACTTCAAAGGCCTATAAATTTACTAAGGGCAACTTTTAGACTGGCTCGTGTCAGCTCAGTGTTTGTGGCATCTCATGAATCAGTTGTGTTCTTGACTTGGAGTAGGCATGTTGTGCTTCTCTCTCTCACATGACTTCTTTTTGTAAATTTGCTCAAAAATATACCCAAGGATTGCTGTTGGTTTTGGTTCTTATGTTTTATTATAGTATGTTAGTTAAATTCTAATTTTGCATAGATATATTAGGAAAAAACATACCTAATAAAAAAAAGTTACTGCATCTTCGATCTCAGTAAATCTATGTATGTAAATATTTTACAAATACACTCAGAATTTGTTGATTTTAGTTCTTATCCGATATGATATTGTGTAAGTTGTAGTTATCATTTTGCAAAATAAAATAAATAATTTGAAAAAACATGTATAACTAGGTAAAACTTGATATTGCCTTGTGACAGAAGACCAAAAAGGGGTTGTAAACAGTCTTTTTCAACTTCCCATGGAAGGTAAGGAGAATTTTTTAGAATTTTTTAGAATTTTTTCCTTACACCATATCCCTTTGCATGTCTTCCTCTTTCCATTGATGTGTATTTTTTCTTAGACTGGCCGACCTCAAAGTTTGCCCAGTCTGGGATCCTGCATAGTTTTTCTAGTCTGGCTATTAAGGGTAAATATTTACCCATCCCACAGTACATTCCTCAACCTGTGAGGGCACAATAATCCTGTAGCCAAACCCAAATTATCTAGGTAAGTCAATGTAAAACCACAATGGTTTACGTGTCTCTGGACCCTAATGGGTATCTGAAATAAAGAAAATGGTTGATAACATGTGACTTTACCTTGAATAAAAAAATTCCTGAAACTCTATTGCCATGAGAGTAGTAGTCATGTTGGGTATTGCTGGGGAAGGTGCAATAATCCTGCAGCCAGACCCACAAAGAATATGTATGTACATACTATATTGGTTTGTGTAGTTTTTTTATTGCCAAACTGTTTGGGTATCCAGAATGGTTGATAACCTGTGAGTTTTCTGGACCAAAAATTAATCTGGATTGTTGGGATTTATTCATTAGAAGCTAAGCCATTTCATCACCTGTCAATTTCTTTTGTAAGCCCTTTTGAGGATGAACAGAAGCTTTACTATGAGCAAAACAGGTTTTGATGTAGGAAAAACCTATTTCTGGTAGCTGTTGTGATTCCTCAAAACCTACCCACTCTCCTCATGAAAAAGCATGGGACTGGGGAACTACCTTACACAGACATGGTGTGTAATGAAGATGGCACAGACTTATGTTGTTGTCACACCTGTGTCAGTGAGACAGTGAAAGCTGAGGCAGTCATTGTAGGACAAGAGATAGGGACCTCCTGTCCTGAATCCTTTATATTCTATTACTGTGGCAACAAGCATTATTCTTGCCATGACCAACTACTATACAAGATTTCTTTATACGTAATTGGTTGGTTTGTCTTATGAAGTCTTGGGGGGACCACAGCAGTGTAACTCTCATATACTCTAACTTGATGGTCTCTTCAGAAGGGACCACACCTGGAAGAACCTGGAGATTATGGTGCCCACAGCATTGTGACTGTGGGCATTCAGAATTATGAACAAACATACATAGTAACCAAGACATGCAAGAGGGAGATGAAGGGAAGACAAAACCAGGTCATAACTATGGCTAAGGGTGTACTAGGTGTACTATCAGTGAGAACTGGCTTGAAGCCATCTATACAATACACCAATGATCAACTAAAAGACCTTGGGGGGTGGGGTCCACAAAGAAAACCATTTTGTAAAGGGACCAATCTCGATAAAAAAAACCTTATATCTATAAAACCTCTTGAAATAGAGTGGGAAGAGAAGTCAATGCTAAATGCCCTAAGGATCACAGAAAAGTAATGTTTGACGTGATCTCTAAATACAGTATAAAAAAAGTAAAAAGATAAAACTTGCTGAAGAAAAAATATCCCCATCTCAGAACTCAGTCATTAAACCAATGCACTTGGCAGACGGATCAATGATGGGCCATTGAAAGATACCTGCACTCTTCATATCTGAACTACAAGGACACCCCAAACAAACACGAAGAAAATCCCATAATGGGAGCTTGATGCGGTCAACATTGAACGAGCAGGAAAGGTGATTGTGCTAGAAAAAAGAAAGAATAAGAGGAACAACCATAAAATGAACAGAAGTCACAGAGGAAATTCCATCAGAGGTGACAATACAGATGCATCCAAAATTATGATTCTTCAACTAACGATTCAATTTTATGCTAGCAATACCAAGAGCACAAGTTAACTAAAACTTTGAATTTCAAATTTTCCCAGGCGTGCAAAGCTGGATACAATAATCTCGCTCAAACACAAGGCAACCTGTTCTCTCAATCTGCCACCACCTACTCTATGTTGTTCTTTATTGCTACTACTTCAACATACTTCTATACTCAAGTTCTGTTGAAGTATCCATGATGTCCACGAAATGCCATTTGTGTCCACTGCTACTAGTGAGCAAAAGAAAAAGGCAATTACTCTTGAGGAGAAACTGAAGATGATAATCAACCACCATGAGAGTTTCAAGGACTTTGGCAAACAATGATCTCAATCATCTTCAAGGATAATCAATAATGCAGCACTGATGATAGTTTATACTGTATAGGCAAAATAACTCATTCAGTATCTGAACATTCCTCACAGAAAAAAATTAAAAACCTACAATCCTAATATTGTGCACTGTCAGTTGCAAATGGTGAAGTGAAAGGCACTGTTATACTGTACTGTTAAAAAACTTCAAAAAGGTGTTCAAATGTTTTTTATCTGATCTTGTCACTTTATATTACTGTACCACTTCATCATGATATATTCATTACAGGTTGAACTTCCCTAATTTGGTATTCTGTGGTTCATAACATTTTTTGTCAACATTGCTGTTTTTGTCACTTTGATGGCTTTAATCTCTTCAATGTAATACGTATAGCAATAATAAAATTAGTATTGAGCCTTCTTGTCATTATCTTCTCAATTACTATACGTATTTGAGTAATTTTTCACCTTCTTTTGGGAAATAAGTGTTTTTCCTGGGAACATTTGAATTTTCACACTTCCATTACAATGTTTGCATCTCCCTCTATTTTGATACTTAAATAGTTTGCCCTGGGGACGTAAGGATATTTTTGACCTAGGATATATTTGCTTAGCAATAGGTTTCACAGAAACTAACCCAAACATAACTAGGAGGGCACCCATGGATCAGGTGGTTCAAGCTGCAATACAATAGGTGACTGAGGAGCTCCTCTAATGTGACTTCCTCAGCTTTTGAGGGTAATGACAGTGGAACCTCTACCTAAGAGCTGCACCTCAACAAGAAGCCACCATATAGCAAATACAGGCAGAGGCCCAGATGATAAAAGATAACAATCCACTGGCATCTCCCAAGACACGGTAAATGTGCAGGGCAACAAGTAAGCTGAAGCATTATAACATCAAACAATGCAAGACACCAAAAGTTACATTGTTTTTTACCACACAACAGCAGAAAGAATCCCATAAGAATGAGGAGCAGAACCCAAAATAAAAGTGTCTCCAGGCTCTCTCCTGCATTGCCTGAAAGAACAAACAAATGAAAAATATCCATAATGCTCCATCATCTGGGTTGGAGACTGAATATAGGTCCAAATTGTTGTAGGGAGGAACCACCAATAATACCAAATCAGAACAGCATAAGACAAACTTGAAACCTGCTCAAAGCACTGACAGGTAGATTGTAAGACGCAAAACAAATATAATTGAGAGGCGAGACCCAGAAGGAAAAAGCTCGCATACAGCCTCTTCTTCATTAGACTGAAGGTAGAAATTGGATGCTATGTGCCCTGGTGAAGGAAAATGCTGCCACATGCTACCTTACACACATACAGGAATGTCTGACGATGCAGAAGCTATCCAATACAAAGGTACATTACTGTAAATCAAAGCATAAAAGCACACAGGACAGGGAACTACATTGGCAAAAGGCAGAATTTAAAGTAAACATGAGGATTTTGCAAACAAATAAGTTATAAGTACAGAATGCAAGAAAAGGAAAGTGAGATTAAGTAACTTTTTACAAGGAAGTCATTAAAGCAAACAATCAAAGGCATGCAGAATAATTTCAAATTCATCTTATTACACTGGAAAATATCAGTAGTATGTGTATACATAAAATGTAATCACAGAACAATCCACAAAGTTACGTAAGCCAAAGAAAACGTGCGTCTGAATGTTAGGGGATACTTAAGAATAACAGTTGTCAGCTCGTGCATAATTTTGCAACATGACTTTGAAATTATATTAGGGTGTTCTGGGATGATATTTTGAGGGATATTTTTGTTTTAACTGTTAACATAGGCAGTTATAGGCATTTTAGGGGTGTACATAGCCTACTTAGTAACAGTAGTAGGAGAGTACTGTAATGTAAGGTTACTCGAGTGTTTTGGGATGATGGTTTGGGATGTATTTTTTTTTTTAAATTGTTTTAGTATGATAATTTAAGGTATAATTTTGTTTTAACTATCAAATTAAGCAGTGAAATGTTAAAATACACAGTTATAAGCATTTTAGTTTAAGGGGTACATACTGGGTATTTGGCATTTCCGTGGCAGGTTCTGGAACTTATTCCCGCATAAAAATGGGGGAGCACTGCCTGAATTAAACCAAAATAAAGACTGGTTACAATAAGGTACACCAACCCCCCCAAAATGGCCATAAATGGAGGGGAGGGGCATTGGAATGTTACTAATTGCAAAAGCACCTTCACTAAGGCAAAAGCACCTATTGACGTATCAGACTTGGGTCTTGAAGTTGACTACAGGCAGTCCCTGGTTATTGGTGGGGGTTCCGTTCCCAACACCGTGATGATACTAAAAATCGGCACCAAAAATTCAGTTATCATTGTTGCTGGACAAGCACCATAAAACCAGATAACTTATAACCGAGGCCACCGATACCTGGGGACTGGCTGTATCTTGCCATACTTACCAACTTCATACTGCCTCATCACTTTGATCATAAAATCATGTTTGGTCAAGCAGTAAATGTCAAGTTCTGGCATTTGCAGAATGTTATTCATCTATTCGGCTTGGTGAATGTGATTTCCAACAGCCCTAACACAGCAATGGTTTGTCATCATCATTAACCTCAGACAATTGTGATGGAAACAATGGCTGCAAACATCTTCCTCTAATTCAAATCAGAGACCTGTTCTTTAACACTGAGACATTCAAAAAATTTTTCCTCCATTTCCTTTTTGATATTACAGCTCATCAGACCCACAAAGTTCTGGGCTCCAGAGTCAGTCAAATCCACCTCAACCTCGGTGCATTCAGAGCCATTTTGAGGAATTTGCCACTGGAGTAACACTTAAAAATACCAGGCTTCCCCACAAGCCTAAATGATACTGTACTGTTCCTTCCTTTCATTCTCAATTTCCATATTACGCACTCCCCTGGTATGTTGTGTTAGCCCCACCAGCTGGTTTCTACTATACCTTGGTATCTAAAAAAAATCTTATTACACTTGGTAGCAAAGAAACAACCTTGATTTGCTCATCATGACCTACCATTGCATCCATAAGGAGAAGGACAAGTTGTTTATCAGGACATATGCAAAAATGATCTCATACTGTTGTTCCTCAGTCTAGTATTCAGTACATCTAAAACATAACTATATTGCCCTTAGATATCCTCCAACCCACCACATGGCCATCTTGCTTACACGCCTAGGTGTTCAAGGATAGAACTTTCCAAAATAACCCCTACTCATAAGCATATCTGTTTATGCAGCAAATAGACACCTCCAAGAGGTACAGTGGCCATCATGGGAAAAGAATGGTGATGTCTTGAAGGGAACTTCCCTAAAAAATTTCCTACTTATTGGGTATTAATGGGTTCTCAATCTGGTTAGTACCCAATCATATGCATGGAAATCACTTTAATAAGGTGTTCTATGAATCTTGAAGCAACATCTTGTGGACTTACACCGCACTTTTACCTCAAGTGTAAAGTGCTTCATACACCAATCATGTGTGGCATTGATGCTTATGACTTTTTACATCATAATTTTCAAAGACTTGGGCATGTGTCAATAATGTGTCCCAACATTCCTAATATCACAGAAAGTGCAACATTTAAAGACAAATGCTTTGCATACTGGTCTTAGAAAGGTTTCTTCATGTATAAGCTTCAAAACATTCTCCAATAAGCATTAACACCAATCAGTCTGACAACTCCTTAGCCTGGAGATCATTCAAACTTCTCATTAAAATTGAAAATTTAGTATTAATAGCATACCACAGTAATGTCTTCTACGTACCTCAACATATTTGAAAAAGGTGGAGATGTGAAAAACAGGTACAAGCAGCAACTTGGGCAAGTAGTATTTGACAGCTTCTTTGAAACCATGTCCAGCACTCGTAAGGGCATCACTCACATCTGGTCGGCTAACAACTTCCATTAAATTGTCAGCACAATCTTGTCTTAAGACGTCACTTGCATATTTACCATAGACATCAAACTCGGCACCCTGAAAGATGAAGTTCATTTTTCTATATACAAAAAAAACCTAAAACCAAGTAAACTGTACACAACAATACACTACAAAGAAGTTAACATGGACTGGCAGTCTTCACACACAGTAACAGGTAAGACCATTCCAGGTTTAACAGCACCTGTCAATGACCTTTACCAAATCATATCACATTCCTATTCTCAAAGCTTGGTAGAAGGATTTTTTCGTACGAGAAAAGTTAACAACTGGACAACTTTGTGAGATGTGTGTAAGAGATATGATGCAAAGAACCATTGGTTCTGCCTAAAATGTGCATTCAAGTTAAACTGAAGACTATCACTTTGCATGACAAAATATGAAATCAAATGTCCTTTAGCCAGAATTGTGATGTTATCATAAAATATAAAAAACCATTTGATTTCACTATTAGTGCAGAAATACACTGAATCAGGACTCCAGCTATTACCCATTAAATATTGGTTTGCCAAAAATAATGATGAAAACTAAGATAATTTTATTTTTCACAAGCACCATAATCATTCATAATATATTATGTGGTGCTAAGAGTAATCAGATTAGGACTGGATATATAATATAAAATTAAATATGGTTTACAATAAAGTAACCAAAAGTCGCACACAAAAGTCATATTTGCACTCCTCACAATTCAGATATTCAATTGTGGCTTGATTTATCTATTTTCTTTTCATAAACTATGCTCTGGGTTATACAGATCAATCTAGCTGGGACCCGCCGTACTCAGCTAGTATAATATAAAATTAAATATGGTTTACAATAAAGTAACCAAAAGTCGCACACCAAATTCATGATAAATCAAACTACTCATAAGTTTTACTTTACACTTAACAAGCTACTTCCGACTTTTATTTTCCTGTCTATCTTATACATGTGCATGCCTGACAGCAACCATAAAAAAAGTGATGATTTTACAATAAAAAAAATGCTGTTGTTACAATAAAATATCTTTTTCTACAATGCCAATATTTACTGTAAAAATAGAATAGCCTTACTCCACGCAATCAGATCCCATCACACAAACTTCAGAGATCTTATAAGGAGAAAACATCCACTGCACATGATCAGCTCACATGCCACTGGCCTGAACATAGGGCGTCATTCCTCAATGACTAAATTTGGCTGTGCTGCTCCATTTCCAAGAACTATAAGTGTCTTTTTCCATCATTACGATATGCCATTCATTCATTTTTGCTGAAACACTGTTCAATCAGTTTGCTTTACTCTAATATGTTGCACTAATTTAGCCTTTATTGCCTAAAGGTCAGTGGCAAGCTCACTACTGCAATGATTTTGTGAGTATGTACTCCCTTTTTGAAACTTGTCAGTTATCTCATCATTCACCTCCTTTCCAGTAAGCATCTTTTTTTTCTCAGTATTCTCAAGTTTTGCCCTGATTTAACATGGGAGTTTTGTACACCAAGTTTTGCCCTCTCCACGATTCAGATGAAGGGTTGCTCTTTGCTCAATGATTTTCTTTGCCAGTACACAGTAATGGTATCTTCACTTCTGCATTTCTGTCTCAGCTGTACATATCTTTTCTCGTAAATTAACTAAGTTTGGTTGAAAATGTGCCCATATTACTTCATTGTATAAGCATTAGGTGTGACACCTCCAATTTCGAACATCACTTTCTCCTGGTTGTTATTTGTTTTATTTAGCCTCGGCTTCAACCTGCAGCTTTAATTTACTAGTATTGTTTCTTGAGATCTCCATTGCATGTGGGATGAACAAAAATGTTTTTTATTTTTTTACTTATGGAAGCCACCAACTGGGAATCAGCAGGGTTTAACTTAACAATCTTAACGATACTCTTAATAAACGCTCGATAGTTACAATAAATGACGTCAGCAATCAGCGGTTCCTCAATTTGGATGTTTATGTCAATACAGGTTTACAATTGCTTCAGCCAGAATTCTAAAACCTGGAATTTTTTCTATTGGAGGATGAAGGAGTATCAATGATACAGTCGATGAGAGAGAGAGAGAGAGAGAGAGAGAGAGAGAGAGAGAGAGAGAGAGAGAGAGAGAGAGAGAGAGAGATAGAGAGAGAAGAGGGAGGAGAGTAAGAGAGAGTAGAGCGAGAAGGAAGGAGAGAGACGAGAGAGATAGATGAAGAAGGAGCGAGTGAGATGAGGGGAGAGATTGGGTTATTAATATTAATAGGGCTTAGTTTTTCCAGACCTCTGAGTCTCAAGTAGACCCTTCTCGGGCTGGTTCTCAGGGATCAATCCTGAGGGGAAAAAAAAATTAGACTTTATTTAAGAAACCTGTTTTATTTTAAAAATTTATGAAGTGGTTAATTGAAAAATCTATGCTTTCGGCAAGAATATTTTCCATTTTTTAGTTCTGTAGATAAATTAATCTTTGTTAGGTCCAATTTGGGCACTCAACAAGTAAAGGCTATACTGTTATGGGTGTTTGACATCTATTAAACTTCATTGGGTCAGCATGTGGTGTTGACATCAAGTGACCATGCAACAATCTTGTGTGTTCTATACAGAGCCTTGTTAGGATTACCTCTTTTGATCTTTGTTTTTGTGAAGATGTACTCCATGCATACACTTCAGTTTAAAAAATTGTTGGAGGGATAGTGTAGGCTAATTTGGCAGCAGAGTCTGCACTTTCATTTTCTTTTATTCCCACTTGTGCTGGAATCCAACATATTTCTATTGATAATCCTGATTAGAGGAGTTGATGGATTTTTATTTGTATATCTTCTACTATTTGGTTTATTGGTTTATACTGACTTATAGCATCTACAGCACTAAGTGAGTCACTGAAAATAATAGACACACTTGCTTTTCTCTCTCAGATATTATATCAAGAGCCATTTGTATGGACATGAGTTCAGCAGTAAATACTGATGATATTAAAGGTAGGCTTCTTTTAATTAACATATTCTTCGAATATGCAAATGCTCCCACTCCAATATTATTTTTTGGAGCCGTCTGTATACACCATGAATTTGTCTCCTTTTCTTCTAATGTGCTCCAATGCATGTTGGCAGTATACTTCTGAACCATTTATTTGTCTTTTAAGTAGGTAAGATAGGGAGGTACATATTTTTATTCGTTTTAACATCCATGGTGGTGACAATTCTATTGGTGGGTGAAAAATTGGATTTATGTCATGTAAGTTCATTAGGTATTTAGCTCTTTTTGGGAAAGAGCTAGTACTATGAACTTCTGTTTCTGGATTCTAATTTTGAAAGCAGTCAGCTGCAGATGATCCTGCTTGTAGTGAAAGACCTCTTCGTATTGTTATTAAATTATGGTGATGTTTCAAGGGCAACACACCTGCCTCTACCAGAAGCGAGCCTGTTGGGGACGATCGGAATGCTCCTGTGCACAATCGCACGCCTTCATGGTGCACTGCATCGAGAGTTTTTAACAGATTCTGAGTTGGATGAATATATTGGACAGCAGTAATCTATTATAGATAATACTGCCTTATAGATCATTAATAAAATGTCTCGCTTTGCTTCTAAATTAGTGTGTGATAACTTTTTCAATATGGCAAGAGTTTTGATGTCCTTGGCTTTAATGTATTTCATGTGCTCTTTCCAATTTAAATGTTGATCAACTAGCTATTTGATTTTTGTACAAATTGTATTTCAGTGCTATAAAGGTGAAGTTTGATTGTTTGGTTCTTCAGCCATCTTTTGTCTTTGTAGAAGATGATTCTTTTGTTTTATCAGTTGAAAATTTAAATCCAACTGAATTTGTCCAACTACATAAATATGAAATGGCAGTATTGAGAACTCTCAAATTGCTACTCGTATAGTAAATAACAAAGTCATCAACATATAAACTGCTTATTACACCACTTGATAAAATTATAGTACTGTCATTAATTGCTAAAGCAATGTACAGCTCAAGACACTACCTTGAGGGATTCCTTCTTCAAGTTTATAGGTTACTGAGTAGGAATTTTCAACTCTAACTTGAAAAGTTCTGTTTGTTAAAAAGTTCTTAAATATTGTTAAGTGGCATCTAAATCCCTTGGAGTGGAGTTTTTGCATGATGTTATGTTCCCATGATGTGTTGTACGCTTTTTCTATATAAAAAAAAAACTACTGTTAGTTTTTTTTCTTCAAAGCCTTTTTTTATATGATCCTCTAAATGTGTTAAGGGATCTAGTGTTGATCTGCAAGCTATTGAACCTGACTGTGTTGATGTTAAAATGGATTCTTTGGTTATTACATACGTTAATCATGCATTAACCATTTTTTCTAAGATTTTGCATAGGCAGCTTTGTTAGGGATATCGGTCTATAATTGGATGGATTACTTACATCCTTTCCTGATTTATTTATTGGAATTATTATGGTATGTTTCCATTTATCAGGAAAGACACATTTTAGCCAGATACTATTATAAAATTTCAATAAATATGATTTAGCTATAGGAGCTCATTTGTCTATAATTTCAAACGATATTTTATCATATCCTGGTGCCGAGGGATGACATGAGTTGATGGCATTATCTAGTTCATCCATGTTGAAAATATAATTATATTCCAGGTCTTCAAGACTTTCAAAATTGAGTATTATATTTTCCTTTTGTTTTCTGATATTTTGAAAATGTATATCTAGGCTAGAGTAAGAACTGATGTTTTCAAAATGTTTTCTAATTATATTTATTTCATAAGTGTCATGGTATATTTTTCCATTTAGATGTATTGCACTTCTTGGAGGTCTTATATGTTTACCATTGATTTTCCTTATCTTTTGCCAGGTATCCCTTGTGGATGTTTTTTAAAGATATGTTTGAGACTTATTCTTTCCATGATGCAATTTTTTCAGCTATTACTGTTTTTCTAAATTTGGCTGTATATTTGTTATATTGTGGTTTGATGTGGTCAATTGTTATATTTGTTATAACTATTTTGTTTAATATGTTTATATTATAGGGCATTCTGTTGAGTGATTTAAGGCGAGTTTTGAGTCTGTTAAGATTGCAACCCGACATATGTTTTATTTTACTTACGGTTGCTAAGGTTGGATTCCACCATGGGATAGGGGATTTTGTGGAATGTGACTTGGTGTTTGGAATGCTTTTATCTGCAGCATTTACGTATTATGAAATTTGAGGATTCACATGTAGTATTGTGATCTTCGTTATGTGGGAATGGTGGTATGTTTCGAGTGTATATACGTATAAGAAATATTTATCCAATTAACTTTTTGGATATCATATCTTGTAGGTGGCAATATTTTGATATTACTTAAGTAGTTCAGAATGACTGGGAAATGGTCACTTGTGTATAAATCATCTAGGACATTCCATTCAAATTTCTCGGCTACATCATTTGAACATAATGAAATGTCAATTGAGGAAAAGGTTAGGTGTGTATTTGAAAAATATGTTGGAACTTCACTTTCATTGAGACAACACAGGTTGTGTTTCATTATAGCTTTTTCTATGTTGTTTCCGGATATGTCAGTGGGGGTTATTAGTATCCCATAATGGATTATGTGCATTAAAATGTCCTACTATAAGTAGGGGTCCATGTATACTTAATAAGTTCAGAAAAATCACTAAAATTTGCATTGAAATTTGGTTGGTTATATAAATTACAAATGGTGATTTTACTTTTGTTAGGCATGCACAATTTAATCGCTGTTATTTGATATGGCAAAGATATTATGTTGAAAGGTTCATATGTTATGTTATTATGAACATACATACCTGTGCCTAATTTTCCACCGTCAGTTGGTGAATAACAGGCAATTTTATAGTGCTGGATATTTATAGGGTTACTTCCTATATGATGTAGACATAAGTACATTGGGTTGTGGTCTCGTATGATTCTTTGTAATTCACCCAGATGTAGTCGGGTTAAGAGGTCATTTATATTCCATTGAATAATCTTATATTCCATTATTGGGAGGAATTGGTGTTAAATTCTATAAATTGATTGCTGATTTTACTTTGCCTCGTAGTTTATATGCATTTGAATTTATTTGTGGTTTTTTAATAATTGTATTTGTATGTTGGTTATTAGATTCACCAGTTGTTTGTTTTTCATAATTGATTTTATAATTTCATTTTTGTATTTTAAGGATTCAGAACATAATTCGTTCTCATGTTGGTATGTTAACCCTTGGACATATTTTACGTCGAGATAAATTGTTTGTCAGGTGCCGATTGGATGTATCGTACGTCGAAAGAAGTTTTTTTTTTAAATTCGCGGAAAAATACTTATAGGCCTACCAGCCGAAAACTTTTGAATCACGCGCCTTGGGGGATGCTGGGAGTTCACGGATCAAGGTGTTGTTTTGTTTAGAAGCGTGACCCAGGTGCGCATGCGTGAAATGCCTCCTCCTCGCATCAGCCAGCATCAGCGATGCGTCGTCCAAGAGCGATCTTTTGCTGCAATCGTGTTTTGCCGAACTTGTGCGAGAGTTTGAATATTTGTGGTGGTACAGGACGTACATAGAGATGTCTCAACGATGTATGGAATGCGAAAGGCGCGTTTTACCCGTTGGAAGGGATCGTGTGAGACTTATTCTGGACTTGGATGCTGGCGAGGGACCAAGCACCCAAGATGACCTCGCGCCTTAATGCCGTTCCGTGTGGATGAAAGTGCTCTAGGACCACAACGTGTCTCGTGTGCCTTTAGTAACCACTAGGAAGCATCAGGGAGTCCTTAGGGTGCAAAATTCTCATGGTTCCTGGAAAGAACCTTTCTTTGGATGAGGGGATGATGCCTTATAAAGGACGTCTAAGCATTAAAGTGTATAACCCCAAGAAGCCGAAGAAATATGGAGTGAAATTTTTTTTTTATTACTGAGTCCAACACTGGATACGTCGTGGACTTCTCGGTGTATTCCGGGGTCTTCTCCACGCTGCCTGACACTGTTTTCAGTCTTGTGGATCGTTTCCGTAACCAGGGATACCACCTGTTTATGGATAATTATTATAACTCAGTATCCCTGGCCCAGGAACTGTATGAAGCAGGTGTGCACGTCAGTGGTACCCTTTGGTTGGTGCGTGGGGCCCCGAATGTCCTCAAGAGGTTCACTAGCCATCCGCAACATCTGGCAAAAGGAGAGACAGAGTGGCTGCGGAAGGGAGCTGTCTTCGTCATCTGTTGGAAGGGGGTCCGACTTGTCCCCATGATTACGAGGAGTCATGAACCCATCCAAGAGGAGATCGTACAGCGGAAGAAGACACGTTGACAGGGCCCAGTTGTGTACGAGGAGTTTCGTGCCGAGCAGCCTACCGTCATTGGCCACTACAATAGGCACATGGGAGGAGTTGATCTCTTTGATCAACTCATCCAGTATTATCCCTTCTCCAGGAGAACCAGGAGGTAGACACAGAAGCTCCTCAAATACATTCTTCAGTTGGCTCTCCAAAATGCCTACATACTGTACTGTGGGTAATAGTCACGGTCTCTGGAGGTTGTCCCACATACAGTTCCTCGAGGTAGCCGGGAATGCCCTCATCCACTTTAATCCCAATGAGTGGCCTTCCATCGCTGGCCCCCTGCCCCGAGCTGCAGATCTGCCCCTAGAGGATAGGGCAGATATTAGGAGGGCCAACTTCGGTCATCCTGCTCCTACCGCTGCTGTCGCCGCCGCCGCCACCCCTGCTGCCGGTGCCCCTGGTGACGACGCCCCTGCTGCCGGCCCTGTCCGCATCGCTTCTCGTCAGATAGTGGACCCTGTGTGTCGGCTGCAGCCAGGGGATCACACACTGGAGCTCCAACAAGGGCGCAGGCAGAAACGGTGCCGGGTGTGCCATATGAATGGCAGAAGGGGAGACACCCGGTTCTTCCGTGGTACCTGCAAAATAGCTCTTTGCAGGTTTGGGGAGTGTGACCGTAAATACCACAATGCGGTCTTCTATTGGAGTGTGCCTGAGGAACCGACAGTGGAGGGCGCATGGGACCACGTGTCCCATCAGCAGTAAGGGCGCATATCTCCCTCCTCCACCTGTACCTCGTCATATCGAGAGGAAAAAAATGCAAGACTCTTCAATGGAGGAGGGAGAAAAGAATAGTACGAAGAGTCAGGAATACGAGTGAATATTATGCATTTATTTTATATTTACTTTTATATTTATTACAAGTTTTTATATATCCGTATCTATTGATGCATGATACATGTTATTTCATTTTATGCAAAAAGAAAAGTTTCACCAGCATTCCTTTTAGTTATGTATTCGAACCAGAATCGGAAAAATTTGAATTAAATAAATAAATATATTACATATATTTATATATAGTATATATATATATATATAATTATATATCTAATACATATATATATAGATATATATATATTTATATATATATATATATATATAGGCTATATATTTATTTAGTTTTTTTTGGGTAAGCAAAATACATAACACTCTGGTAATATTCAATCATTTATCTTCATTTTGAAACAAATTCGAAGTCTCTAGCACAATATTTAGATTTATGGAGAATTTTTGAAAAAACTTTTTCCTTCCCTCCGCCACAAATCTCCGAAATGTGTACGTCGCATTCTCGTAATATTTGCTCCATTTCATATTAGGCGTTTCATAGAGTTTTATATATGAAAATGTGCACAATTACATGTATAATACAACAAAAAATAATTGAAGGTTGTAGCTTTTCTCATTTTTGAAATATTTGCATATAAATCACGATAAATAGAAAAAACTATGTTCGGTCAACTTTGACTCTACCGAAATGGTCGAAAAACGCAATTGTAAGCTATAACTCTTACAGTCTAGTAATATTCAGTCATTTATCTTCATTTTGAAACAAATTCAAAGTCTCTAGCACAATATTGAGATTTATGGTGAATTTTTGAAGAAAACTTTTTACTTCCTTACGTGCGCGGATTCTCCGCCGCAAATCTCCGAAATGCGCACGTCACATTCTCGTAATATTTGCTCCGTTTCATATTAGGCATTTCTTAGTTTTAAATATAAAAATATGCGCAGTTTCATGTAGAATACAACAAAAAATAATTGAAGGTTGTAGCTTTTCTCATTTTTGAAATATTTGCACATAAATCATGATAAATACAAAAAAAACTACGTTCGGTCAACTTTGGCTCTACCGAAGTGGTAAAAAAACACAATTTTAAGCTAAAACTCTTACAGTCTAGTAATATTCAGTCATTTATCTTCATTTTGAAACAAATTAGAAGTCTCTAGCACAATATTTCGATTTATGGTGAATTTTTGAAAAAAACTTTTTCCTTCCCTCCGCACGCCGATTCTATGCCACAAATCTCCGAAATGCGTACGTCGCATTCTCGTGATATTTGCTCCATTTCATATTAGTCATTTCAAATAGTTTTATTTATGAAAATGTGCGCAATTTTATGTAAAATACAATAAAAAATAATTGAAGGTTGTAGCTTTTCTCATTTTTGAAATAATTGCATATAAATCACGATAAATAGGAAAAAAACTACGTTCGGTCAAATTTGACTACCGAAATGGTTGAAAAACGCAATTGTAAGCTAAAACTCTTACAGTCTAGTAATATTCAGTCATTTATCTTCATTTTGAAACAAATTCAAAGTCTCTAGCACAATATTTAGATTTATGGTGAATTTTTGAAAAAAAAAAATTCCTTCCCTCCGCTCGCGGATTCTCCGCCGCAAATCTCCGAAATGCGTACGTCGCATTCTTGTAATATTTGCTCCGTTTCAAATTAGGCATTTCATAGAGTTTTATATATAAAAATGTGCGCAATTTCATGTAGAATACAACAAAAAATAATTGAAGGTTGTAGCTTTTCTCATTTTTGAAATATTTGCATATAAATAAAATATAAAAAAATTTTGACATTCGGTCAACTTTAACTCGTCCGAAATGGTCAAAACTGCAATTGTAAGCTAAAACTCTTACAGCATAGTAATATTCAATCGTTTGTCTTCATTTTGAAACAAATTGGAAGTCTCTAGAACAATATTTAGATTTATGGTGAATTTTTGAAAAAAAAAAAAAAAAAAAAAACATTTACGTCTGTGTTACGAATTCATGCATCATTTTGTGATAATATTTTCTCTGTGTTGCTTTTATCGTTTTACAATGTGTTGTATACCAAAATGATCGCAATTTAGTGAACATTACAAAAAAAATAACTCATTAGCTTTAACCATTTTGCGCACAGCGCGATTTGAATAAAATTATATATGAAATTTTGTTTTCGCGCTATCATATATCGCATTATTTATATATGATAATGATATTTTTTTCATTTCTGATGGTTGCATAATAAACTTCAGGCAATGACAAAAAAAGAAGCCAAAAATGAACTCTTAATCTTGAAAACTAAGTTCGCTGTGATTTTTTGAAAAAAATATTTTTTCCGCTTCGGCGCTCACTCAGAGAGCCCCTGCCATACGGGAGACAATTTTTATTATACCCCTTCGGCGTTAAAGGGTTAAAGGGCATTTCCTTAATTTAATAAAATTGTCTATACAATTTTGCACAGTGTCCTCTGTCTTATTGGTTAGTTGGTTGTATGTACTACTTACAAAGCACTCATTACAACCACAAGGCAAAGCAAGTTAGGTAATGTTAATTATTGGTTCAGAAGTATTTGATCTAGCTCTAGAAATTTCTGGTTTTGTAATTCTATTGGTCCTTTTCTGTAGAGATAAGGACTGTCGGTTTGAGGGGTTATTTGTTTTGTTGTTGTTAAATTAAGGAAATGCTCTTTAACCCTTTAACGCCGAAGGGGCATAATAAAAATTGTCTCCCGTATGGCAGGGGCTCTCTGAGTGAGCGCCGAAGCGGAAAAAATATTTTTTTCAAAAAATCACAGCGAACTTAGTTTTCAAGATTAAGAGTTCATTTTTGGCTTCTTTTTTTGTCATTGCCTGAAGTTTATTATGCAACCATCAGAAATGAAAAAAATATATTAGGGTCTTGTGGATGGTTGAGGAGTGATAAATTACATTTTGGTTTGGTTTAATGGTATGATTTCCATTGGTATTATTTGATGGGAATTGTAAAGAGTGATGAATTGATTCTTTACTGTCCAGATGTTGGCTGTTTGATTGGGATTGAGAGTAATTATGTATTTCCACTTGTGATGAGGTTAATACAATATATTTTTTAAAATGTTCTCCTGGCATAATTGGAGTTTCTTTGGATTGATTGTAATTTTCAATATTCACTTTCTTTCCCTTAGGTGGGGTTAATTCTAGTATTCTTTTCTTTTTGTTAGTTCCGATTATTATCATCATTTGACTACTCTTTCATTGGAAGTTTTGTTCCATGGATATCTGAATCTTCTATGTTATTAGTGGTACTGGTGGCTATATCAACATGCTTGTTTTGGGGTTCAGCATTATTGATATGAGAATCAGTTTGTACCTTTCTATTAACTTGTTGTTTGTTATTGTGATCGATATTTAGATTTTTAGTTACATTTGTGAAAGAGTGGCTTTTAGATGGATTACGGACTCCTCTTACTTTTAGCTTGAGTCTAGCTTCTATGACGGACATTCCTGTTCTATTCATCAACACTTGGAGCTCTGTGTTGTATTGATAAAAGGAGCATTCCTTAGATTCTGCGTGATGGGATTGTCCACAGTTAATAAATTTTGGAGATTTACATTTCCAATTAGTAGTTTGGGTGTCTGATGCACACACTGTGCATAGTGCTTCATTATGGCATTTTTTGTATGTGTGCCCATACTTTGAACATAGAGTGCACTGAAGTGGTTTTGGTATAAATGGACGCACTTCTCTATTTTGTCCAAGAATTTTGATTTTGAGTGGGAGATCTTGGCCTATAAATTTTATTTTTGCAATATTATTTTGTTTATTTTTACCTTTCCTACTTGGAATTGAATAGATTTCTAAATCATGCATATTATTGTATCTTAACTTAGGGAGTCAAGAATCAACTGTTTTGAGGGTAGTCCTTCTACAATGTTGAATATAATAACTGTGCCCCGTATATAATTTGTTTCATGACTTATTATTGTTATTTTTGTGCCTTTTATTTCTTTTTTATTTAAAAAGGCGGTGGACTGTTTTTTTGTGGTTACCTGAAGTAACCATTCATTTTCTTTCTTACGATGATGATATAACATGTTAATAACAGTACAAATGCATCCAGTAAGTAAAGTATCAGTTTCACTACTATTATCTTTATCTTAAATACAGCTGTAATAGTCTATTTGACTTAGGCAAATGGATTACTGTGGTGTAACACCTAGCCTAGGTCAATAGTTCACACATACATAGTTTGTATCTCATGAATCAAAATACATTAATGGTCATAAAAGCATTGTAGGCTGTGGATAAACTGTCACTTACAAGAGGCAGAAAAAGAAGGGGTTACACTTTTTTCTCAAAGTGTACGTATTTATGATGTATATTTTGTTACAAATATGGGGAAAAGGTAGATAATTCCCTTTTGCATAACATTTTCCGTTTAAAAGTCCTCATCCAGATTTAGCCATTATCCAATGGACCATTAGCTCTATTAATCTTGAAGGACTAATGTACTGGCATGTGGCCACTTAATTCCTCATGACTTGCCCTACTTTAGGGCACAGGCCATGGGATAGGGTCACAACTTTAACTGGTATGCTTGTTGAAACTTATCATTTCAGTAAATAGTATATATAGATCCAAATGAGAAGTTATCCATTTGGACACTTGTAATTCTCATGAATCACCACAGACCCAAATATCTACTTGTAACATTTTTTTGTCTCACTCCCAAATAGCAAGCCCCTAAAGTGTGCCAAATCAGGTGACCCCAAAAAGCCACCTGAAGCTGCAAAGCCCCAATCATCCCTTTCCAACTGATAATAGACAATTATTTATTCTGAGATGACAATTAACTAACCTTGTATGTCACAGCCCTTGAAAGGCCAAAGGATCTTGTAAAACAAAGGTTTCTATTTACAAACCACTTGAATGTTGTCAGTACCATAAGAAATTATATTAATCATATGGAAAAGATAGATTTTATATTACCTCTGCTAATTCTTCAAAACAGCTGCCAATGTCTGGAGACTTATTCCCATCAGTCACTTCTAATGTGTCTTCTAGTGAACCCAACAGATTAACGGAGAATTCGTGGATTTCTGTTATATTTGAAAATATTTTTTCTAACTCTCTACTACTACTGTGCTGTAGTGATGGTATTTGCTGTAGTTTGTCACGAAAAACCTACAAAAATGTAAAAATAGAATTAGCAACAAGATATACTTACATTTTACTGTTAAAAATAATGTTTAAATACAGTAATTACAAAAAAATAAAAAAAATCAACCATACTGCTAAGATAGCATCAAGCAAAATAGTACAAATAAAATTCAACCCTTTTCCAAACAGTGGTGCTTCAATACAAGCACAGATAAAACAAAACCTTGGTAAATCTTTAAAATAAAACAAAATGCAAAAACATCTCATTCCAACACCTTTATAAAATACATTACATGTGCTATATAAGCAATATAGTATCCCACATAACAATGTTTAAAAACCATTTGAAAATAATGCTAAGCAGTTTTGCTATTAGTACTCCTTACATTCTCCTCTTAGTACATTTGGTTTCAAAATTATCCCATAATCATAATTCAGTTTTGTTTTCTTGAATGACGCACTCATTCCAACTTGAAAGAACATGAAAGCCCAACCCTCCAAGGTATCACACAAGTCCCAGTCCTTCTCTTCTATATTATACATTAATCTACCTATGTAGGAAGTGCTGTCATGCTTAAGAATAATAAACAAGTTTTCCCACGTTATTGTAGTGCCAGTCATTTCTTTTACCCCCATATTCGCGTTCTCCGGATTCGCGGACTCACACATTTGTGGATTTCTCTCTGGAACGTTTCCCCACATTATTCATGGAAAATTCACCTGTTTGCGGTATTTTTCTATGAGAAATATCCACAAACTCCTGTTTTTTTTTCTTCAATTTCATCATAAAAATTTTTTATGGGTTTTTCTTAGTTTTAACTAACAAAAAAGGAGGTTCTAAGCATTTTTATAGGGGTTCAACTATTCGTGGGTTCTAACTATTCACAGGGGGTCTGGTAGGCATCCCCCGCGAATACGGGGGACCACTGTAACTGGTGTCTGAGTTTTGCTATTTCAACTCCTTTACCTTCCAGATGGTGATGTCATGTCACTCCTCTTACTGTGATATCTCAATTTTTCAGTTTTCAGTCTTTTTTTATCACAAATTTCATTCATTAATTAATTCTCTATTAGGTTTCTCTTTGCTTTGAATAATGAGATTTCTAATGGAACTTTTTATCCTGTTGCATCCTTACCTAATCCACAGTACTGTAATTGTTGGCTCCAGTTCTTCATTCTGTCTCACTTCTTTTTTATTTTTAATGACTGTGCATATCAAGTTTCAGAATACTTGCATAAAGCACGGATCATTGGTCCTCAGTTGCCTTCCTGATTAGACTCAACACAGAGGTTTCTTCCATCTTTACTTAGAAGCAGCACCAGAAATCACTGGCAACATGATGATGGATAGGGCCAAGTTATTGAGTGCTCTGATTCTTTCAGCTTCAACTCGGGACATTTGGCAGATGACCTTGGTAAAAATAAACATGCAATGGCAAGGGTCACTGACCTTAGTCAGATAGGACCAGCATGCTAAAAAGAAAGGACTATCCTACGGTGCATTTTACCAATGAATCCTCTATGGACTGTGCCACATAAATGGATAGGTACAATTTAGAAATGGCCCCAGTCTTAGACATATGGGGAGCAAGAATCTTCCATTTCATAAATCATCAGGAGAGACCAAAAATAGGATACAAGCAGTCCCAACTTATCGGCGGCATCGGTTATTTATGTTTTGGTTTTATGACACTTGGATGCTGATGTTGTTAACCAGATTTTGGCGCTGGTAAGCAGTTTATCAGCGCTGATCGGAGCTTGCAGCATCATAAAATTACAAGTTTTTAACCAATTTGTATTTTTCATAACTTACAAACCTGAGGTCTTAACATTAGGGTAAATACTCAGCGCCATCTGGAAACCGGTAAAGTTTAAAATAATTGTGTACGCAAGGGACTATTGGCATCTTTGCTTGGTCACGAGACATGTGGAGCAACCCACATAACCCTCTTTAACTCGTAACCCCGTTAGTTATTCTTTCAACCCAGGTTAGTTGATAGAGGGGTGGTTAGAGGTGGGCCTTTGTATGTTAAGACCTCAGGTTTGTAAGTTATGAAAAATATAAATTGGTTAAAAATTTGTCATTTGTTCATATACGAAACAAACCTTCGGTCTTAACATTAGGATAGACTTAATCTTGGTGGGAGGTAAGTACTATTAACCAACTGGGAGTTTGCCACCTTTGATCAGTTTTCAGAATACCAGAATTCTACGAAACAACTGACCAGTATTTCAGAATCTAAGACATATACGTATGAATATCACAGTCAAGACTTCTGGGTTCTACACAATGTCATAGTTCATTGCGTCCGAGGAAGATAAGAAGATCTGTTCTTTTAACAAACCAATTCATCCACTCATGTAGGTTTATCATCATTCCTCTCCCCCTTGCTAGAGGAATGTCCTGCTACTGCTAGGTATCTTACTGATACTAACCCTAACAGTATGGCTACTTCACTCACCTGTACCTTGTCTGTTCCAGCTTATGATGGTACTCTCTTCTTACTGCCCGAAGTAAAGAAGGAGACAGAAATTTCAAAAGGAAAGAGGCCAGATAACTCCTCCATTTCACATTCATACCATCATCTGAGACAGGACACCAACTGACCCGCCAGGGGTACTGGATGAGTTAAACCATTTGTTTAGCAGCCACCAAAGGACCCAAGGAAATTGTGTCCAAGGACCTCTGGGCAACCTTATTTATATACAGGAAATTGAAAATGGTTTTTCATAACAATGAACCTACTCTCAAATTTCAATGAACAGACAGACACCTTCTTAACAGTGCTCAATTTTGAACTTCGATACAGTCACAGACCAACTGTCACGTATTCCTCTGATGACCGTCTCTTCTGTATAACCTCGTTGGTACAACTTGACAAGGAGTAGGCTTGACCGATCGCCTCTGTTTGGCCTGTTCCTTTACGTCTACCACCTTTATGTTCTAGGTGACGTAGTTCTTTCTATAACCACAAAGTACTTTGACAAGTCAAAGCCGGCCCTCGTGAAGGTCTCTCACACATACTCACACTGTAGTGAGCAGGACTAAGAAATGTATCTGTCATCATGACCTGTGCTGCATTGACTCATTATCTCGGATTCTGGGGCAAATTGGAACTGATGTTCCTAACCACTTTTCAGTCTACGTCAAAAACCTGGTTATTGAGTACTCCCACTCTACCAAGGTCAGAGGAAGACCACCATCCACGGTCAGTTTCCTGTAACGTGACTGATATATGTGCCAGGTGGTAATCCATCAAGTCACGTCTGATACAGAGTATGTTTTCACTTATCAGATCGGAGTTCTTATATGCCCCAGCCAGTTCACTGTTCCTGGTTCATCTGAAGATTACTCAGTGTGAAGTGATATTCACATGCCTAATCACCAGTCTAATGTATATCACCATACATGTAATTACAGAGAGACTTCCCTCTGTTCTGACAACCTCTCCACCAGACCATTGTCTACTGACTGAATGCCTTTAATGGACAGAAAACTCCCCTATACAGGCAGTCACAGCCAAAGAGTCATTCAGTATTATGTGAGCTAAAGGCTTTTGGTGTCGTGTTACATCCGAGTTGACACTCTACACCCAAATCCTTAAAACTATTAGTTCGAAAAGGGATACTGGGCAACCTCCAGACCTTGAGATATTAATTCTACCTATCGGTGGTGCCTCTTCCCACACGAACCTGGTAGCGATGATTGTGCTACGATAAACTTTATCAGTCACTCATCTTGGGTCCTCCTTAATTACTGGAACCCATTCTTCCGTTCGGGACATGGAGGAACAGGTAGAACCTAGAGTTTGCATAACCTCCAGGTTGTTCCCAGTATCGCAAATGGAATCCTTCTGGTGATAGAAATTAATTTATCGATATAGTGCGGTTCGGATCCCACAATAAGCTGCAGGTCCCGTTGTTAAGTGACCAATTGGTTCCTAGCCATGTAAAAAATATCCAATCCTTCAGGCCAGCCCTAGGAGAGCTATTAATCAGCTCAGTGTTTTTGTAAAAACTAAGATACACTTAACTTTTCCAATTATATGGACGATATCATATGAAAACCCCAGGAGAATATCCTATGGTAATATATTCTATTCAGACACGTCCTAATTATCGTCCTGTCCAAGGAATTAATCTGTTAACAGGACATGGCTCATTTTTTCCAGAAGTAATGTTACTTCCCAACCACGAAACACCTTATGCGGTGATCTGTTTCAATATATATGTTCAATATGCTACCTTCCAAAGGGAAATCCTATATTGCCAGAAACCACTGGGAAACTCCCCACCTTCCCCTTCCAGATATGATGAGGTTCTAATGCCTTGCTTCAGCCAACTGAAGCTCGAACCCTCTATGTTAGGTTCATGACTTCAATACAGAAACTAGACCAGGATGGAAGAGACCCATTTGCAGATTCTAGGTTAATCTAGCCAACAATCACTTGGACTAGTCTAAGAAGGTATAGTCAATTAAGAATTGACTAACTTATTATAAGTTGGCAAGGCCAGGTTGACCCTGGCTTGGTTAGGTTAGGCTATGTTAACTCTTCCAATTAGGCTAGGCTAACTCCTCCATCACTTAGGGTAGGTTAACCCCTTCAGCACTGGGACGTACACATGTACGTCTTTTACGGTACAGTAATAAAAGACCGCGACGTACGTGTGTACGTCTTTCATCCCTCCTCAAAAAGCAAAGCGTTTTCTTCAGCTTGGATGGTTTCCAGACACAGTACTGTGTAAGAGAGAGGTGCTGAAGCTCCACCCACAATTCATTCTAACCAATGAGCGTCTGATGGACGTCGTGACGTCATTTTCATATGGGATTTTAGGAGGGGTACTACTGGCCAGTGGCCAACACATGCCAGTGCGCCTCAGGCTATTATCTGAGAAGGATGATCACAATTTTGTTTGTAAACCATGTAGATTTGAATTCTAAACCTTTTTCCCTTTTGATTGCAGTTATTTTATGTTTTTTTTTTTTTTTAGTATCATGTCAGATGATAGTGTTTCAGAGTCAGGGTCTGAGTACCAGCCAAATCTATCAGATGATGATTATAGTGATAATTTCTTAGAGGTTGATAGTGACAATGAGTGTTTGGAAGACATTGAACCTCTTGTCGATGAAGGTTGGCAGTTCATAACTGATCCATCTTGTGACTTGCGCCCAGACCCAGCCCCTCCTGATTCACGGAGGGTGACAATGGGATTTCTGCTTACACACCAGATTTCACCTGCTTACGTGATGCAATTTTTTTCCTTTTTTGTGGTGATGTAATTAACAAATTGTGTGAATGGATGAATGCTCGGGCAGAGTAGTACTTTTATTCAACAGGAAAGCGTAAGGTGAAAGGACTTGTATGGAGGCCTGTTACTCATGATGAGATTTATGTTTTTTATAGCTTGCTGATAATAATGGGGGTGAATAAACTGCCCCATATGTATATACGTCTTGGTCACAAGATGCTAATGCTTTTATTATTATTATTATTACTATTATTACTGTTATTATTATTATTATTACTTTACTATTATTACCGTTATTATTATTATTATTATTATTATTATTATTATTATTATTATTATTATTACCAGTGCCGTAAACATTCATTGATGCATACGCTGTTTCTGTTTTTTTGTAAGTTTTTGACAATGGGGTAAAAAATATCCATTGATATCCATATACACAATGTTTTCACATAAGAATATAAAGGAAAATATGAATAACATAAAATTTAGTGGGAGCAAGTAATGATTGATACTCGCGGTCGACAGGGGGTCTCATGCGGTATGCAAGCATTTGCAGCAATGCAGCAGGCCTGTGGCGAAGGGGTTAAGTCCATCAGAAATGTACTCTTAACTAGGCTAGGCTAGCATAGACTAGCTTAATCTAGAAACTAAATGACTTAGGCTAGGGTAAAGTCATTCAAGAAATTTTGGGCTATACATGCTAGGCTACAACCACAACCTTCTAGGCTGAGGTGGTAAAAGTGTTTCGAATGGGTAGCCTAGGCACTAGTCTATGCTCGGCTATACTTATAACCTTACTAATTTGTCCAAGCTAAGATAGTAAAGGCATGTTCAAGCAGCCAGACCATGCTAAGTCATCAACCCACTGTTAGGCTAAGTTGACATGTACGACATGTATATCGGAACCATCTAACCTATGAGTTAGGCTAATCTAACTTAGAATTGTACCACTCAGACTAATCTAAGATAGTAAACGCAGGTTTGAAAACTAAACTGCAATCATTAGTTAGTCCAAGCCAGCACATGCATACCCAAACCAGTTAGTTCGGACAGTCTAAGCTAAGAACTACTACTCAGATTAACTAAGATAGTAGCAGTAGACTCGGACTGGCTGGAACAGGCTACGAATTTAACCACTTGTTAGGCTAAAAGGTATGACTCAATTAGCCTGGCTATAGCATCTTAGGCTACAAGTGCCCTATTTAGGCTTGGCTACCGTAAGTGGCGAAAGAAAGAAGTTCACCTCCTCCTTTCGACTTAAGTTTCATGCGGTTTCATTGAGAAGAATGGTTCTACAGTACTTTACTTCAAAGGAACCAAGCTTCCGATTAACTTTAACTACTTGTGTAAGAGTCGAAGCGTTTGGTCAACATTCTTATAGGAATAAACCAGATTATACCAACAAGTATATAAAACATGGGAATTCTTCTAACCTGTAAAGGTTTGAAGTTTCCTGGGGTCAACCCAAAGTATGCCAATTCCCACCATTAAGGCTGTATACAATTACTAAGAGGAATCCATAGCCTTCCAGCAATCCGTGCATTTACATGTTGTAAAACGGACTCTACATGACTTGAACAAGGTAATTCATACACCTTAGTATCCTTTTTCAATCCAAACACCATGTCAATCCCCAGGAAGCATACTGGCAGGTGTCTCCATGCTCCCCGAAAGGTTATTGAATTGACAAATCAACTCAATCACCACTGCATATGAAGCCAGAAACTCTTGGTTTTCTCTTTCCTCCAGTTCTAACGTACTGTGTTCAGCCCAAGGAGACGTTACCTCACTACTATCCTCTGACAAACGTCCGGGTGCGTCATGGCCAGCCAACCATATGGCCGTGGCATCTTTGATCTTTAATGGCCACTGATGGCTTGATCTTGAATGGTCAGTAGGATCTGAGAATGTATCTATTTGCAATGCTATATACAAATATGAGAGCAATTTTATCATATTGCATTACTCTGACATCTTGAGTCCATGGAAAAAGTTTGTAAAAGCATCGGCGTATGTATCAAGTTCACCAACGGCATTGTAGTCTCTCTTAGTCTTCACTGGCAACTCCGAGTCGGCTGCTAGCCCAGCAACCGTTGACACTTTTGCTCGTTCGGACTCTTGTAAACAGCTTCGCCCGCTTGCTTTGAGCTTACCAGCCACTGACTTCTTGACTTTCTTGCTGATTGGGATGTGACAGTCCTGGCTCGAAGATGAAGAAGAATTTAATCTTCTCCTCTTGTCCTAAGGATCAGTCACAAAATCCTGTATCCTCCAACACTTGACTGGTACACGCAGCGACGTCATTGAACTTAGCGATGACATCAGCTAGAGGAAGAAGACGACGAATCACGCCTTTTCTTTAAGTCTTTCTTAGCAATTTTCACCTCTAGATCTTGTAATTTCTTCATTACAGTGTGTACCAATGAGTTAGAAAGCGTATTTGGTTCTGGAGGCAGCTAAGTAGATAGAGAAGCAGTACGCTGTGACGTCATCGCGGCGTCATGGATCTACAGCCATTACAGCTCTACGGCCGTTATAGCTCTACAGCCAACATGGTTATCACAGCCTAGTCTACCACTGGACTGCTGACAACCTAAACGGCAACTGTCTAAAGTTGACTGAGCTTAAGTACTGCTTAAGCTTTCTTATTCCAAACATAACTGGAGCATACAACGGCACAGCCGCTTATCCTACGAGAAAACTCATATTTCTCCATAAGTGTGTGCTCCCAAAATGAAAGCGTAACATAATGATTCCACCGAAGACAATGAGAGGTTGGCAGCAGTAGGCTGTGACGTCATGACTACCGCCATTTGCAAGCGGTTTTGGCTATGACGTCATCACTCTTGATGGAAGCATGAGGTTGTTGATGTTACTCTTGTGGCCAAGATCAAGAGACCCAACCTGCGGTGGCATTTCTACTTTACAAGGATGTGACAGTCCTGGCTCAAAGATGAAGAAGAAATTATTCTTCTCCTCTTGGCACGAGGATCAGTCACGAAGTCCTTGATTCTAGCCTTCTCCAACTCTTCACAGCCACACTACACTAAACTTCCATCATTCACTTGTTTGACAATTACAACTACTTCTTGTGCTTTCATATAATAGGGATGTAACAATCCTGGCTCAAAGATGGAGAAGAAACTTCTCCTCTTGGCTCGAGGATCAGCTACGAAGTCCCTATTCTTCCAGGATTGGTAGGAGAACGCACTGGCGTCAAAGCCAGTCACCTAAGCTTGTTGACGCCTAGGCGGAAGGATACAGAGAAAAGACTTGTGTTTTTTCCATTATGTGACTGTTATATCTCCTAACGCTTGTAATTTCTCTCAATAACAATGTGCATTAAAAATCTTCAAATCTGAAAGCATAGTTGTAAAGTACTCTTGTACCTCGAAGTGAAAATGGAAGCATGTCTCCGAGTAGGCCGCAGCTGTGAAGTATAACATTTAGCATAAAAGATGTATAAAATAGTACGTAACTGTGGTGAAGTCACGCTCAGCTGACTTGAGACTGAACGAGGGAGCGTTGATATGTTGAGGAGAGAAGGAGAAGAGAGAGTTAAAATATAACTGTATGTATGTAAAAGCAATAACAATTCACAAATAAAAGGGAATTTCCCAATAAATTTAACATAATTAAATATGAAAACAATCAAATGCAATACAGAAAAAGAGGAAAAGAGGAGAGGGAGAGAGCGTTTATATTTTTTAGGAATAATGAATGAATGATTTAAATTATCGTCCATCGTGGTATTGTTGAGGAGAGAAGAGACAGTAAAATCTTTACTATAATATGTACATAAACACAATACTAATTCACATAAAAAATTAAATGTTATTTCACAATAAATTTAACAATGATAAAACATGAAAATAAATGCAATACAGTAAAAAATATAAAAAATAAAAGAGCTTTCTCGAGTCAGTGTTCGGTGCGCTGAGAGAGAGAGAGAGAGAGAGAGAGAGAGAGAGAGAGAGAGAGAGAGAGAGAGAGAGAGAGAGAGAGAAGAACGGCTCTGCTTCCCATTGACTTATCAGCTGATCTGGGATGATCATTCGTCCATTTCTTTCACTTACACTCGATCTGCCCAAATCACTTTTATTTTTGTTACGGTAATATACCAATCTAGTGACAATTGCTTTTTACGATTTATTTTACTACTGTAAAAGTATCTCAGCTCTGTAATAAACAAACTGGCACCTTTCAGCTTCTGTATGCCTTCCATTGTTTGTTTAAGCGGCTTCCTTGTGAAAGTTATTTTACCTCTTTCCTATTCTTGCAATCTTGGCTTATTACTTAGTATTTGTTTGCAAATTCCTCATGTTTGTTTTAAAAGTCTGCCGTTTGCCAACAATAAGTTGAAGTATTATGGCATAATTAATCTCTTTCGTGCAATTAACATTCAAGTGTAAACACGCTGATTACTCTCTCTCTCTCTTTCTCTCAGACACACAATCGGACACACACACACACACAATCAATTCTTGTGATTAATCTTGTACCTGGTATGTGAATAAAATTGATTTTATTATCAACCATCACATACTGCAACCAATTCGGTTTGCTCAAAGGGTTCCTGTCTTTCCTCCCTCCATTCCCCAGCCAGCCAGCGCCATTTTTACCAAACAGTTTGTAAATCGTACTCAGAAAAAATAAAATTGAGAAAATTTTACTTCATATAACATATTGTTTTATTACTTTACACTCTTAATTTAACTTTTGAACACATTAATAATAGAAAAAATGTTAAAAGGGGGACTTTTTTGGTTGGCTGGAACGAATTATCCTGATTCCCCTTATTTCTTATGGGGATATTTGTTACATATTTCGAACAAATCGTACTTCAAATAGCCTTTTGTCCAGTGATATCCTAAGACAGAACCAGGAAATAGGATCTCGAATCCGAACTCTGGGGAGTACACTTCGTAAAGCTCCTATTAATCCTCATCCATCATGGTGCATTTTTTGTTTGTTTGTATAGTGTTTTTACATTGCATGTAAGCAGTGGTTATTCAGTAACGGGACCAATGGCTTTACGTGACTTCCTAACCATGTCGAGAGTGAACTTCTATCACCTCAAAAAAAAAAAGAAGAAGAAGAAGGATTGACCATTCTAGCCTGCTCTTCTTGTAACTAACAGGAGGGGGTGATAATGTGCATGATCATCAACTTGCAGTGTTGATAGCAAAGTACGTACTTAGGAAAACTTATTTGCCTCAACGAAAAACACCTCCAGAAGGGAGAGCATGGGCTCTCACAGACCAACGGTCTTCCCTTCCTACAACTGGTTAGATCGCAGGAACGTGAGAGTTGAGTGGAGTTGAATGTGCCAAAAGATGGCGAGAACTTGCCATGTCTCGCCATGCATCTGTGAGGAGACTGTGTCATCGGGCATCCAACAGCTAGCGCCAAACCACCAACAGTTCATGCCAAGGAAGGCGTGTACAGCTCCAGGCGAGCTGGAGCATGGGAGTGTAACTCCTCAGATAGTGCAGAGTGCCTGGGCGGAGATTTGTGCTCAACAAAAAAAATGCCAGATACTAAAGAGATCCAAGCGCCCAAACCTGGTGTCCATCCAAAATGCCGAAGCAGTATCAGCGCTCTGATCCACTTCCTCTTCAACGGACAAGATGTCTTTTCAGTGGCTGTCGGGCGACACCTTGAAATACCCACAGGTTTGACCGAGGGGGCAACTAATGGTGGCAACCCCCTCAAACTCCCTTCGATTACCAGTATGTCTTCTCCCCGGTGCAGAAGAGCAGGACAGTGACTTTAAGTCTAGGAGATCCGGGGGGCCAGATAGTCACCTCCTCTAACATAAATCCAGAAAGACGCCTTTCCAGCGGCTGTCTGTCGATACCTGGGTCCGACAACAGATTTGACTGAAGGAATGATTACCTGTATGCAACCCCCGACCTTCCTTGGACCTCCGGTATGTCTTATCCCCGGTGCGGAGGAGCGGGACAGTGACCTTTGTCTAGGGGAATCGAGGGACAAGTAGCCACCTCCTCCACTGCACAACACTTCATTGTCACATTGATAAATTCATGATAATGGAAATAAAATCCTGGCAAAGGCATGGGAAGGAAGCGATAGAGCCAGGTGCAGGAGCAAATTACTAAGATAGGAGGGTTAGTAGGAGAGAACAGGCGGCAGCTGTGGGAAGTGTAAGGCGAGAGTCGGTAGGCGAGAGGCTAACACTGGGCGTTAGGGAGGCATAGCACCCGAAACACTGGGCGTTTGGATGGCATTGTCAACCCAAACACAGGGCGCTCGGCAGTCACTGGCACCCGACACACTGGGCACTCGGCAGTCCCTGGTGCCTGAAAACTAGTCGTTCGGCAGTCCACTGGAGCCTGAAAACTAGGTGCCGCCAGAATGGGCACCCAGGAGTGGATACTTGGACAGTTGGTGTTTTTATTAAGCTGGCCTTATGCCACTACGGATCTTGCTCCTAGACAGACAAGAGGCCAGATGCTGTCTGTGAAAATCTCAAGTTACTTATT
Source organism: Macrobrachium nipponense (assembly GCF_015104395.2). Classification (NCBI taxonomy): domain Eukaryota; kingdom Metazoa; phylum Arthropoda; class Malacostraca; order Decapoda; family Palaemonidae; genus Macrobrachium; species Macrobrachium nipponense. The sequence goes on along the minus strand of NC_087204.1, from coordinate 55,927,994 downwards.
ACCTTATGCAAATAATCGATCTGTAATCGATTATCACCATATACAAAAATCTGTTACCTAAGCAAGAAGGAATGCTAAAAATGTATGAATAACATTAGCATTTCCTATATTCAGTCTTTGCATTTAAATAAAGCAAAATGATGCTCGGACAGACTAGAGGCTAGATGCCGGTGTTTCTGGTGATCTTGGTTACTTATTTATTACTGTAAGAAAATAAGCAATCAGTAATCAATTATTAACTACTTTATCTGAAATTCTAGTATCTAGGAAATGAAGGCATGCTAAAAATGTATAAATAGCATTTTTACTTCCTTAAAATCATGTAAATGTACATGTACATTTTTGTATAATACAACAAAAAATGTTCACTCTAATATGGTAAATTACTGTGCTTTTCTTCTCTAATAAAATGCAGTAGTACATCGTACTTCGAACTTAATCCATTCCAGAAGGCTATTTGAAGTACGATTTGTTTGAAATATGAAACAAATATCCCCATAAGAAATAAGGGGAATCAGGATAATTCATTCCAGCCAACCCAAAAAGTCCCCCTTTTAACATTTTTTCTATTATTAATGTGTTCAAAAGTTAAATTAAGAGTGTAAAGTAATAAAACAGTATGTTATATGAAGTAAAATTTTCTCAATTTTATTTTTTCTGAGTACGATTTACAAACTGTTTGGTAAAAATAGTGTTGGCTGGCTGGGGAATGGAGGGAGGAAAGACAGGAACCCTGTGAGCAAACCGAATTGGTTGCAGTATGTAGTGGTTGTTGATAAAATCAATTTTATTCACATACCAGGTACAAGGGTAATCACAAGAATTGATAGTGTGTGTGTGAGTGTCCGAGTGTGTGTCTGAGAGAGAGAGAGGAGAGAGAGAGAGAGAGAGAGAGAGAGAGTAATCAGCGTGTTTACACTTGAATGTTAATTGCACGAAAGAGATTAATTATGCCACAATACTTCAACTTATTGTTGGCAAACGGCAGACTTTTAAAACAAACATGAGGAATTTGCAAACAAATACTAAGTAATAAGCCAAGATTGCAAGAATAGGAAAGAGATAAAATAACTCACAAAGAAGCCGCTTAAACAAACAATGGAAGGCATACAGAAGCTGAAAGGTGCCAGTTTGTTTATTACAGAGCTGAGATACTTTTACAGTAGTAAAATAAATCGTAAAAAGCAATTGTCACTAGATTGGTATATTACCGTAACAAAAATAAAAGTGATTTGGGCAGATCGAGTGTAAGTGAAAGAAATGGACGAATGATCATCCCAGATCAGCTGATAAGTCAATGGGAAGCAGAGCCGTTCTTTTCTTCTCTCTCTATCTCTCTCTCTCTCTCTCTCTCTCTCTCTCAGCGCACTGAACACTGACTCGAGAAAGCTCTTTTATTTTTTATCTTTTTTACTGTATTGCATTTATTTTCATGTTTTATCATTATGTTAAATTTATTGTGAAATAACATTTAATTTTTATGTGAATTAGTATTGTGTTTATGTACATATTATAGTAAAGATTTTACTGTCTCTTCTCTCCTCAACAATACCACGACGGACGATAATTTAAATCATTCATTCATTATTCCTAAAAAATATAAACGCTCTCTCCCTCTCCTCTTTTCCTTTTTTTCTGTATTGCATTTGATTGTTTTCATATTTAATTATGTTAACTTTATTGGGAAATTCCCTTTTTATGTGATTTGTTATTGCTTTTACATACATACAGTTATATTTTAACTCTCTCTTCTCCTTCTCTCCTCAACATATCAACGCTCCCTCGTTCAGTCGCAAGTCAGCTGAGCGTGACGTCACCGCAGTTACATACTATTTTATACATCTTTTATGCTAAATGTTATACGGAAAGCTAAATTTTATATTAAATGCTTTATACTTTTATTTATTTTGTCAAATATTGTTATCATTAACTATATATTGTATATGAAAAAATAAATTTAATAAAGTTTAGTTTGTAAGACCCAGTAGGTCATCCAATACAAGTATAAACTAGATAATCAGTCACTTCGAAGTAGGAGCATTTGTTCAACAAATGATACAAAATTTTCTAGAAAATTTTGTTCAAAAAACAGAAAGTTTGACATAAGAAACGTTTGACAAACTAGGTACCAGTGTATATGAAATATCATTTCATATATTCAGATGTATTGAAAATTAACATAAATGTATGTTTGTTCGCGTCTGAAATATGACAAATTTTCTTAGACAATTTGTATTTTTCATAGCTACAAACCTGAGGTCTTAACAATAGGATGATTTCTAGCACCTAGCTGGATCCGGTTAAAAAGCAGATGAAAGCAAGGAATCTTGTGATATCTGGCAACGCATGCGTAGCTCAGGTGAAGCACCTACACCAATGCGCCAGTCTTTCCCAACTCAGGATGTCTTAACAAACAGAGGGGCGGCTGGAGGCGGGCAGTATAATGTTAAGACCTCAGGTTTGTAGCTATGAAAAATACAAATTGTCTTAGAAAATTTGTCATTTGTTCAGACGCAAACAAACCTTCGGTCTTAACAACAGGATACTCATACTTGGAGGGAGGTACAAGACATCCTAGACTGGCTGGGGGCCTACCCACCAGTCCTGCTTCCAGAAGAAATGATTTCTGGAGAGGGACTGAAGCCCATTGAGAAGCTAGATAAATTGATATCTAACCACTCATACCCTGAGTGACGTACATTAATATATGGGAGAACCATTGTATGTATAGGGAACCAAAGAGAAACTTTGACTGTCCAATAGCAAACCAATACACCAGTGTTTGTATTACTCCCAACCCCTCCTTGCCAAGAAGTGAAGCATATGCTACCGAATAGAGGGTATGATATTTTTATATTATGTGATCTCACTATCAGTATGACTACCTTACTCAGCTGTATCAGACCAGTCCAGCGAATGACATGTCTATTCCTTAACCCGCCAGAAGGAAGAAGGAAAGGTACAAGAGAAAGAAGGAGACCAGCCAACTCACTCATTCTCTCATCCACACAATGTATTCCAACAGCCTAGGATGTATCCTCATAACTCATCAGTGTGGTGAACTATTCACTCATACCAACCTCACCAACCTGGAAAAGGGGAGGAGACTACCCTTGCTTGCTGACAAGACACCATAGTTTTGCTGTCAATCACCAACAGGAAAGTATCCATCAACTGATCCAGGAATGTCTGCAGTACCAGAAGCATAATCTCTGTCACAAGAATGCTGATGTGCATTTGACACAAACAAACTACAGGGGGTCCTCGAGTTACGACGTTGATCCATTCTTAAGATGCGTCGTAACACGATTTTCAGCGTAAGTCGGAACATTGAAAAATACCACATGATTTAATGTAAATACCTATCAATAACAACGAGAGAACAATTCCTTACCTTTATTAATTTGATTGGCTTGCACACTGGAGAGGAAGCTGCGGTGCTGGAGAGACTGGGGGAGGTTAGTGTAGAGAAAAAGAACCTCCAGAAGTTGCACCAATAACCTTTCCATTTCAATTATTAGACCACTACGCTGCTTAGTTATCACTGTCGCTTTCATAGGAGCAGATCCTTTCACATGTTCAACGATGCGCTCTTTATCTTTGATAATGGTAGCAACGGTCGAACGGCTAAGGCCAAGCGAGCGGCCAATGTTTGTTGGCGTTTCTCCCTTCTCAGATCGCTTTATAATGTCCACTTTAATTTCCATGGTGATGGCCTTTCTTTTCTTCGATGCACTACCATCAGAAGAGTCCGCCTTGCGCTTGGGAGCCATAACAAAGAGCAAAAAGTTACAAAAACGATACAACACGAGGGAGAGAGAGGCAGTGTAAACAACCAAAATGGCGTATGGGCGAGGAATGAGCGTAGCGAAGCGACGCCGTCCTCTCCCCCACAAAGCGTATTCTTCCGCCGTGCGCCCGGAACTAGTTCGCGTTTGTTTACGTTGCTTACGACGCTAAACCGCGTAAGACGGAACGACGCAAAATATTATTTTTTATATTTTTATGGGGGCGCGTTCGTAACCACAAAACATCGTAAGTCGAGACCGGCGTAACCCGAGGACTTACTGTACTCAGGTGCATCCTGTCCTGAATCTCCAGTTGGAAGGAGTACAGCAGAACTCCTACAAAGATGCTCCAGTCATCTAACCACCAAGAAACATCCTCCCTCACTTCCCTGTTTAATGGAATGGTAAATGTTGGAGGATTGAAGGCAGTGGTTATGCTGGTAGGGCACAATTTTTGCCATTGACAATAGGCAACTAATAACAATCTGCCATAGCCAATTATTCCCGCTGGGATAGAAACTGCAATGATACCTCTCACAAGCGCATTGATCTAAGTGTCTGTGGATGAACTCTTTCTCCTATCATGTCAACCAACATGCCCCAGTGGTCTGTCTGCTATTTGGTTAGGAAACTAAACTTCTCCCAGATTATCATGACCTTCAAATCACAATTGCAAATACTAATTTCAAAGACCCATGAATGGTCTACAGCCTCCTGTCACCTTTTTCATCACGAAAAGTGGACTGTAAAAGCCTGAGAGGAGTTATCAGTAATTTCCAGCACATCCTGCAGCATAGAAGGCAATAATATCAGGAATCATCATCATTTTATTATAATAGGCATTAGGTCTGTCTGCCCATCCAGCTGTCATTCAATCATGGCCAAACGGCTAGTCTGATGGGCATGAAACTTGGCAGGGTTATAGTGGGGACCCCTAAGATGGTTTGTAGTGCAGTTTCATCCTACCTCACCCGCCCCTCCCCTCCGAAGGGGTGGGGGTGAAAAGGGATTCCCTAAAACGGAGCTGGTTCTGCCCGTGAAACAGGGCTGGTTATGTCTATAGACTTAGTTACTTTATGAATAGGGGTAACATAACATCAATGACATCAAAGAGGGTGGAGTTTGAGAAGAGGGTTGACAGAGAGAGAATGAGAGGGAGAGAAAGTGAGAGAGAGTAGATAGTGTTCAGAAGAAGAGTAAAAAAGACAGAGAGAGAGAGAGAGAGAGAGAGAGAGAGAGAGAGAGAGAGAGAGAGAGAGAGAGAGAGAGAGAGTTGGTATAAGTAAGAAAAAAATAGAGGGAAAGAGAGATGGTTGAAGGGGGAGAGGGTGAGAGAAAGGAGCAAGAGGGAGAGGAAGAGAGAGAGAGTGTGTCGAGGGGGTGTTAGGTAGGAGAAAGATGGAAAAAGAGAGAGAGAGAGAGAGAGAGAGAGAGAGAGAGAGAGAGAGAGAGAGAGAGAGAGAGAGAGAGAGAGAGAGAGAGAGAGAGAGCAAGTTTATCAGTTGTCATTCAGAGTTATCCCAAGCAGAGCTGGGTCAGTCAGCTAGATAAAGAATTAATTCAAAAGAAGCCAAAATTATTAACCACTCAAACAAGGAAACACTCATGAAATTCACTTCCAAAACAACAGCCATGATGACAGCATGATCCAGTACATCAGCAATACAGCTAAGGCAAAGAAAATATGATACTGCTTACTGATAAGTCCCACACTCACTTATCTACTACTAGTTCACTACCTTGTTACCAAGCCTAAACAACCAGACCTGCTATAAATGAAGGCATCTTTATAAAAGACAAAAGTGGTAGTCTTGTAGGAGTAATTAAAAAATATTTTACAATGATAGCAAAATAAAACAACTAAACAAGATCAGCATGTATCAACATTGATAGAAGTCATGAAATTTGAGACATGCCTACAACCAATGAAAACCAAATTAAATTTACATCTTCATCATAGAAAAGAATGAATTTCATAGCTGGTAGTTGTCAACATCCATTCTTAAGTCTATTTTTTTCTGCTAAAGGGCATAGTAATCAAGTTATCTTGGAACATATTCCAGAGGCAATCATAAATAATACCCAGCCTCTTTCAACTTTGCATCAGTGTCAAGTTTCACCTCCTCAATCTTATGATTAGAAGTAACCTTAAGACATACTTTTATAATCATGTTGAGTTCTCTAATATACGTTTTCTTTTCTTGTATCAAATCCTTGACAAGTTCGTCGTAAGTAAGTGATGTGTCAAGATTGGGTTCCTCTACTACTCCACTCATTTCGTTATCTTCATCTTGCTGGAACATGTCCATAAGCACCTAGAGAAATAATAACAAAAAACCATGAAAGTTACTGAAACAAAGCAAATTTAATAAGTTTCCATATGTAAGATCAATCCTTCTGCAGAACAATTTCTATTTTTAATAGTCAAATACAAACAATATCCCAACAATAACTAGAATTACAAGAAGCAAAAGTGAAAAAAAACTGTAATACTGTCAAAATAGCAGTTCTTTGCTTTAAATAATTGACAAAAAATAGTTCCACAAATATCAATATTTAAGCAATAATTCAGATAGTACTACCTTTATCTGCTTACCTTGTCTGCACACATGGCAACTCTAATGTCTTGTTGGGTGACTTCAATAAGTCTGATGTTTTTAACATAGTTCCCCGCTAACTGTAAAAAAGAAAAAAAAATTAATTTATGCATAAAATATCAATGAATTTTTGAGAATCTTGGGATTTGAAAAAAAATATATATATAATATATTTTGTGTATATATATATATATATATATATATATATATATATATATACTATATATATATATATATATATATATATATATATATCTATATATATAGTATATATATATATATATATATATATATATATATATATATATATATATATATATATACATATATATATATATATATGTGTGTGTGTCTGTGTGTCTGTGTGTGTGTCTGTGTGTGTATATATATATATACATATTATATATATTATATATATATTATATATATATATATTATATATATATATATATATATATATTATATTATATATATATATATATATATATATATATACATATACACATATATATATATATATACATATATATATATATATATATATATATATATATATATCTATATTAGATATATATATATATTTTATTTATATACTATATATATATATATATCTATATATATATATATATATTATATATATTATATATATGGCCCAAGACATTGTTATAAACTCGATAGTAAAAAAAAAAAAAAGGGAAAAACTATTCTTCACAATCTGCATAACCAGAAACATTTCATATGCAGTGATTCAAACCCTTTCTATACCTATGATAAGCAATTCTGTCATGACATATACTTTAACCTGCTTATTACAGTATACACAATCTTAAAAAATAAAAGTATTTGAAAAATAAAAGCATTTGGCTGAAATATTTTTCTGATGCAAAGGCAGCTTTTGAAACTGCACTTCATGTTATCAAATATGATGTGTTTTCATGCTCATTCTTGTAAGCCGCCGTCTGCTGCTCTTCCGAAAATATAGTTAAAAAAGTACAAATTTAGCGATCGATGTGTCAATTTTATAAATCTTCATGCTTTAATGTTTAAAATGTGTATGCAAATGTATTATGTATAGGGTATTTTTAATTCTCCACAGAAATATGATACAAAGGCAGCTTTTGCAACTGCCCTTCACGTTATCACATATGTCTGCTACTCTTTTGAAATTATAGTTAAAAAGAGTGCAAATTTAGCGATCGATGTGACGATTTTATAAATGTTCATGCTCTTATGTTTAGATTGTTTGAAAATATATTACGTATAGGATATTTTTATTTTTGTACATAAATATGATACAAATTCAGGCAGCTTTTGTAACTACCCTCCACGTTGTCAGAGGATGCTTTTTCATGTTCGTTCTTGTCCGCTACTGTTCCGAAAAATGCGTGGTGTTATTTTATTAATTATGCATCTTTTCCATAAATCCTTTAGAAAGTTATACATTACTTCACTGTATCCAATAATATTGTATGTATTCTCATATTATTGTATTATAAAATACTACGGCAAATCTAAGCTAGTATTCCGCGGAGCGGCCAATGTTTTGGTTTCAAATCAGCTGATGGCGAACACTGAGTTTGTTTCGCCATATTTAACGCAATTCTGAGCGAATTTTCTTGCTTCTAGTTGGCATAAACTAATATCTAGATACTTGACTTATATGAGACAAGGTTATTTTTCCTTATATGACGTGTTTTTAGGAGGAAATATGAATTGAATGTCTCATTGTGATTGTTAACTTTTTTTTTTTTCGTTAACAGATTATGTTGGCAGCATGTTTACTGCATAAATAAATTACTTGATTCTGTTCGCAATTTTCCTTTATATCATCGTAATACGAACTTTACGTTATTCATCTTATATCGGCTTGAAACCAACAGTAAAATGTGTTCTTTGATTAATATTATTTTATCTCAATTTTACCTACGGTTGTGTTTGATGGCATACGTTTACTGGAGTTTTATCCTTGTTGCCGATGCACGATAATAGTCATTAGCAGCTTGAACAGTTTTCTCAGCTTCAGTTATAACTAGGTTTAAATTTAACAGTATTTCCCGATTGATCTTTGATCTATAGCGGATAAAGTTATTATATTAAGATATCTCAGTTCTATTATACATAATGTCATTTATAACAACTACGGTAATAGTGTACTATAGTAGGATGATTGAAACACATGCCAAACGGATGTTATCGAATTCGGTTGAACTTAGAAACAAAAAAAGTCATTTCACGTTTCGTTGTTCAAGGCTGTACATGTTTATGCAACGAGTATAACGTTAAAACCATACTTTCATCATTCACTTTTGCTGTTTTTGAACTTATGTAACTAGAAGATGGGATAAAGTTAGGCTATTGTAATTTGGTCTCTCATAAAATCGGATTATCGTAAGACGAATTATCGTAACCTGAACACTACAGCTACCTGTACACTGTATAAAATCTTATTATATCTTTACATACTCTAAACACCCAAAGGATTATAGCTAGGCTTTTTTCACTTTACAGTATTCATATTAGTACTATAATGTACTGTACAGTAAATTCTAAAGATCTATAGTACTGCATAAATAAATTTTACTTATTGCGCTATCGCGGGATTAATGTGTCGTTTGACTGTTCTAGGGCGCTGTTAACTGGTCTAGAATTTTGAAAGGTGTGCGGCGGCCGTAGGCTTTAAAATCGCTAAGTGTCGGCGGCCAGGAACGGAACCCCTGCCGCTACCCGAGGGCCGCCTGTATAAGTATTTTTGCTACCTCTGTGTTTCCACGACATACCCTCCAACCAACTTGAGTAACATGAATCTAGAGTTCAGAAAATATCTTCCTGGTTGGATCGGGGGAGAGAGAGAGAGAGAGAGGGCTCTGTGAACCTTTCTCCTAACACACCGCTATTCGCTTCACTGAATCAAAAGTACCCACGTAGGCCTGCTTGTATCCAGGTTCTACTAAACATACCTAAACTGTTAAAAGTCTTCTAATGGTAGCCATAATATAAGCCAGACTGTATCCAGTAATAAAGGGATTAAATACTAAATAGTTATATAATTGATGTTCTTTCTCAATGAAATTTGTGCCTTTGAAATTGTTTACAAACCCTATTATATGACCTTTCAACTTTTGAACCTTTAATATATAATAATCTGAGAACAAAAATGATTTTAGTAACAATATATATTCTCCTAAATAACAGGTATCGGGATCAGTATCGTCTTTAAAAGCAGGTATCACCGCATCCTAATTTAAACTGCAGGTTGTAGCTGAAGCGAGAAAAGAAAATGTTCAAGTTGCATAGTAACTATAAATTATTGTGCATTGGCAACATGGATTAAACTCTTGTAAGCTTCGATATGCCATCAAACTCGACCATCAATAAAACTGGAGAAGTATTTTTATCAAAACTACCGGTCATAAAAGAACACATTTAACTGTTGTTTTTCACACCAATAAAAGATAACTACATAATAAAGTTCATATGATGAAATCAAGAGAAAATATCAAATCAATCTCTTGATAAAAAAAAAGAAAAAACGAAAAAAAAAAAAAAAAAAAAAAAAAAAAACCAGCACCATCTAAAAAAACAAAAATTATTTAGTTCGAGAGACCTATTTAAAGTCACGTTTGGACAAAAACACTGTATAATGAAATATACCCTTGCTTTATATAAATAAAATATCTAGAGATTCATTTACACTAACTAGAAGCAAGAAAATTGCTCTGTACAGTGTTAAATACAGCAAAATAAACTTACCTCATAATCACCCTCAGCTGATTTCCAAACCAAAACATTGATCACTATGTTTGAATTTTATAATACAAATAATATGAGAATACATACAATATTATTGAATACAGTAAAGTTAAACACAAATTTTTAAGAGCCATGGAAAAGATGCACATTTGTTAAGTTTTTAATATGATACTAATAGTGAATATTACATATTCGGTGCTAGATCCGGAGGCAAAAACCATCAAATTATTTTCAATTTGAACTGATATATCCAGAAGTACGATATACCAAGGTCCGTTATCTCGGTGCGCTTCTGTACTTGGTTTTACATAAGTAACTTACCAAGTAACTACATAGCTGAATCCCACATTAATAGGAAGTGGGACTCAAGGTCATGTCATGTACTACTCCAAAACATCTGTGAATGAAATTGAATTGAAATAGCCAAAGCTAGCACAATGGGAATGTTTGTTGTAACCTTACCTGGTGAGAGCTAGAGCAGGAAGATACTGCCTCTAGTCGTTGCTCATCTCAACCTGTAGGGACATGACTGTAGTGTCAAGGGTTGTCCCTACTTCAGTGAGAACTCTGCGGTCAAGGAGTACTCCGATGACTGCCAAAGTAAAGACCAATGTCCTTGCCCTAGGTTTAACACAACCATAACTAGCCAAAAACTATTACCTGAACACCAAGTTAAAAACCAATACCCAACTGATTAAAAAGAAATGACTGGTGGGTACTCCAAGTACCAAGTACCCCCAGGGGTCCCATAAACTTGACGACCTTATACAAGGCGAGGGAGACAGAAAATAGAAGAATCACTTCTACCCCTCATTTCCTAGTACCATGCCAGCTGTGAAAAACAGCATCAGCGAAGGAAAAGTTTCCTCCTGAATCTTCAAGTGAGCTTCTACGATAGAGTCTCTCAAGACTAAAGAGATGGAGTTCTTCAACAAAGGCCTCTTTGTATTCTTGACTGAAAGCCACAAGTTATGAAAATCTCTTCTCATCTTTTTTGTTCTGCCCAAGTTATGTCTCATAAGGTCCTTGAAGGTGAAGGACCGAGGCCAAGGGTTGGATGGGTTTTCATTCTTTGCTAAGAATGCTTGGAGAAAGGAACATACTGCATTTTCCTGAGTAAAACCCACTTGTTTGTCAAAGACTTGAATCTCACTGACCCTTTTTGCTGTAGCCAATGTGAAGAGAAAAAGAATGCTCCTCATTAAATCTCTGAAAGAGGCAGAGATTAAAGGCTTGAATGGTGGGCCTGAAAGCCATTATAAAACCACATGCAAGTTCCAGGTGACAAGGGGGAAAAGAAACTTTATTTTATAGTGTTCAAAAGACTTAACTAAATCTGATATGTCTTGATTTGAGGCTAAGTCTAATCCTCTATGTTTGCATACAGTATTCAGCATGGCTCTGTAGCTCTTGATAGTGAATGTAGAAAGTCCCACAGACATCATAAAAAACAACAAAAATTCTGTAAGTTGGGATATAGATGTTTCAGAAGATGAGATGCCATGTCTTCTGCACCAACTGCAAAATTTCCCTTGGCAGACACTGGTAAAAAGAGTCGTGTCTGCACTGAGCAATAGCTCTCGCAACTTCTCTTGAAAAACCTTTCGCTCTGAAAAGCCTCCTGAGTGGATAACCCCTGATTAAACCTGTTGAAGTGGGGTTTTCAGAGCAGATTTTTCTGTTGTGGAAGGAGCCTTAGGAAGTCCGACAGAAGTTCTATGAGGTCAGGGAACCATTCCTTCTGAAGCCAGAAGGGAGCGATCAGGATCGAACATGTTGTGATGCGATTGAAATTTGTTTATGACATCCCTGATTAGATTGAAATGGGGAAAGGCATAAACTTCCAGATTTAATCAATCCTGGAGCACTGCATCTGTTTCCCAGGCTTCCAGGTTCAGGGCAGGAGAGCAGTACAGGGGCAGTCGATGATTTCTTGGAGTTGCAAACAGGTCTATCAATGGTCTTCCCCACTGTTTCCAGAGGTCAGTGCACACCTGTGGATTCAGTGACCATTCCCTGGGTAGAACCTGTTGGTGACAGCTCAACTCGTCTGCTTTAACGTTCAAGTTGCCCTGAACAAAATGAGTGAGAATTTGAGTCTGGTTCTTCTGGGCCCACTGAGTTGCATGCACCGAAGCAATGTGTTGGAGGGCTCAATAAATTGCCTTCAGCTTTTTGACGTTTATGTGAAGATCCCTCTCCTTTTGAGATCAAGTCCCTACGACTTCCAAATCTCCCAGAATCCTTCCCCAACCCAGATCACATGCGTTGGAAAACAATGCTTGGCTCATGTTTAGTTGAAGGAGCGATTGGCCCACTAGAAACCTTCCTCCTCCTAACCACCATAGAAGGTTTTGATTTATCTCCAGCGTGATGGGGAAGATAAACAAGTCTGGGAGTGTCTTTCCTGTTCCAATTTGCTTTTATGCTTTTAGGAAGTACTGTAACAGCCTCACACGAAGCCTTCCCAATGGAACAAACATCTGGTGGAGGAGAGGGTTCCCAAGAGGCTCACCCAGTCATTGGCTGAGCAAAACTGATGATTGATGAAATGTTGAATTCTCTTGTCTTATGAAAAAACCCACAAAATTCTTGAGTCTATTTCATTCCCCAAATAGACTAAGCATTGAGTTGGGGACTAACTGTGACTTTTCTTGAATTATTACTAGACCTAAATCTTGTGCCAATCGAAGAGTTATCATTAAGTCCCCCATACACTTCTTGGATGGAGACTGAACAAGTCAGTCATCTAGGTAAAAGCATACCTTGGCGCCCATCAGATGAAGCCATTTTGAAAGAGGAGTGAGAACTCATGTGACGTACTGTGCTCAGATTGAAGTACAGTGCCCGAAATTGAAAGACCTGGTCCTGGAACATTTACATCAGGTATTTTCTGGACTCTGGGTAAATAGGGGTGAAATTAAGCATCTTTCATATCAGTGGTTACTGTCCAATCTCCCTGACAAAGAGCACACTGGACTGACTTATTTGTCTGCATTTTGAACTTTGTAATTTGGACATAAAAGTTCAAAGCACTTAAGTCCTGGAATGACCTCCAACCTTCCGATGTCTTGGAAACAATGAAGAGGCTGTTGTAGAATCCCTCCGATGCAGTGTCCTCTACCACTTCTATTGCTTGTTTCTTCAGAAGGTTTGAAACGTCCTTGACAGAGCTGAAAACTTCTCTGAGTTTCCTGAATACGCCTTCATGTTGATTGGACAAGACGTTACAGGGGGTTTTTCCTTGAAGGGGATCGAATAACCTTCTCTGGGTACTGTCTTCACCCATGGTTCTACTGATCTTTCCTAAAAGTGCAGGAGTCTCACACCTACAGGTGTAGAGATAGCTGGATCCTCTCTTGGCAGATGACATTCAAGAAGTGGATTTTTTGCCAGTAGATCTAATTGAACGTAGGTTTGTTCTTGATGGAGGGTGGGTCCTTCCTTTACCACCTCAAAAGGGCAGTGGTTGAAGAGGTGAAGAATTTCTTGCTGCAAAAGAAACTGAATATGCCTGATTAGTCTCCTTAGTCTGCTTTGTCGACTATGCAAGATTGTGAGTTGCTTTCTTTTGCAGCTCTGTACCTACTCTCTCCAAGGTAGTGTGCAGAAACAGACTGCTACTATCCAAATCAGTGACAAGGAGAGAAAATCTTTGAGACGGTGTGACTCCCTTCGCCTTAAATGAGCATTACAGCTCTGTTTTTTTCAGAATACCAGTCGAAAAAGTGCTGCTAACTCTTGAGCTCCATGTCGAATTGCTTTATCTATACATGAATGCACCCCCAACCCAAGCCAGTCTGCTGCAAATTTGTCTTGCAGTGGAGAACAATTCTCTATTTTCTTGGTTAGTGCTCGCACAGAGCAATCTTGAGAAAAGAAATATTTCCTAACCTTTGAAAATATTCTTTATAAAGTGATCCAACTCTATGGATGAGAACCACACCTTAGCTGAATCAGAGGCAGATCTATGAGCTGGGTCAATAAGCACTGAAAAATCTCCTTTGGAGGAGGCATTCACTCCCAAGGGAGGCATCTCTCCACTTATGTAATAACCATACCTCCTCTTAGACATCAGGACGGTGGAGAACAGAAAACTGCTTTGCCTAACTCTCTTCTCGGTTAACCAAGAATTAATACATGATAATGCTTTCTTGGTGGAAATCGAAAGAACCATTTTCGGAAG
>NC_087204.1:55799218-55913173 GCF_015104395.2 Macrobrachium nipponense | reverse complement strand
AAAGAACCATTTTCGGAAGTTTTGCCGACCCAGAGGGTTGATGAAACATAAAAGAATATTTGGGTAAGTTAGCAAAAAATAAAAGGATAAGAGAAGAGAAAATAATTTATGAGAGTAGTGTTTAACTGATGAAGGATGATCTGGTTCAATTTCTTCTTCACAGAAACACTTGAGTCATTGTTTCCACTAAGGCTTCAAACTTCCTATTCAAAATGGCAATGGTACTAGGTTAAGGGGGGTGGGAGCCAGGTAACGGAGTGGAAAGAAGTGCAAGAGCACTGGGAATAGGAGAAAAGGTTGTCAAAAAAGTCAAAAGAACAGGTTTAGAAGACAAAGACCTAGAGGCTCTAGCTTTGGCTCTAGTGGCCCTCTTCCTTAGCCTAGCTTTTTCTAACTTGTCTAATTATACATTTAAAATTTGCCACTTACCGTCATCCAGGTCTTTGCACTCAATACACGTCACGTCGGGTGAGCAAATTTGCCCTTGGCAATCAACAAACTGAATGAAGTAATGGCTACTTCAGCAGCATTGCACTTGTAGATTCTTCTCTATTTTCCGAATAGCGGGCTTTTTCCGTGCTACTTAGACAGGCTAGTAGAGCGCCTATGGAGGTCATGACAAATACAGAGCCAAATTGGTGTATATATTTGAATTTTACAGATAAACTATGATACCATAGTTATCAAAGTCATTAAACGATATATATATATATGTGTCTCTCTCTCTCTCTCTCTCTCTCTCTCTTTCTTGAAGCAAGCGAGCTTTCGTCTGGAGCTGCCAGACATCCTCGGGCTGGGAAGCTGAGGGTGTACTGATCTTGAAGCGGTGTCCGTCCTCGTTTATATTTGGAGTTGACAGCAGGGGGTCTGCCCCATGCTGATCTACTATTGGCTGGTGGCGGTAGGTCTTTCGTTTTCATTGGTGGCTTGAAACCGGGTCTCAAGCCACTTTCCATGCGTTGATGGTTGCGATACTGTAAGTCCTGCAGCCGGCCTAGACCTCCTTAGCGGCGCGTTTACGTCGATGGGCGTTTCGCTAATGCTGCAGGACGTCACGGCTAACTTGATTATGATTGGCTGCGGGAGTATCACGGCGTTCGGGGGGCGTCGTCTTCCGTGGAGTTGTCGTGCTCGGTGGTGTCATTGTTGGTGGCAGGTCTTCTCATACTCGTAGGGAGGAGGAAATTCTTCCTGCGTCGTATTTAGTGTAGGTTCTTACTTGCTGGATGAGAAGCGCCTCCAGCAGGCGTAACAGACGGGCATCAGGGGCCTTCCCGATGATCTTCGTGTTTTGGATGATCACATCCCGGGAGATGGCCTCTTGATGTTTGGTGCGTGCGTTACTCTTCGCTAACTTTTACATGGGAACCGTGGAGGAACGAGTCTTCGCTAGGATGCAGCAACCCCGCAGATATGGACGATATATCGACGACATCTTTGTTCAAGTCGACGCCGAGAATGAGGTAGAAGCCCTCCGTCGGCATTTCAGCAGTGCAGCGTGCTGAAATTACCTGTTGAATACAGCACCGACGATCGCTCCCCTTCCTCACGTCCTTGTGAGTAAGACGGAAGACGGCCTCCGTACTTCCGTCTACACAAAGAAAACCAACCTAGGACTTTGCCTCAATGGTGACAGCGAGTGCCCTGCCAGATTCAAAAGCAACGACCGTCAGGGCCTTCGTCAGGAGAGCCCTCTCCACTGCTCGACCTGGCAGGACACTCATCAGGAACTCGACCGCGCCTCCCAAGTACTCGTAAATAACGGGTATTCAAATAATTAATAAGCAGAGAAGTCCGTACAGCCCTGGAGAAATGGTACGGTAGTGAGAGCCCGCAACCCCGCCCCCAGGATATATCAAGCTGTATTATAAAGCCTTCATGAGCTCACATTAACCGTGAAGAAGAGGACTCAGTCAAGAAATAATTATTTCTGAAAACTGCATCCCCGACCGACGACACCAAAAATATCGACCTAATTATCTACTACCAGAATCGGAGGACCGCGCGACCTTATTATGAAAAAAATAACCCTCTCCACAGGTACGAGACCCCTGAAAGCAGACGCAATGGTGTACCAGTATACATGGCCCAGTCCTTCGTTGTTTCAGTCGGCGCCTACGTTGGTATGACTACCATACTGCCTGTCGAAGAGACTCTCGTGCCACGCCCAAGAGGGGGCTATCAAAAATCACGCACGCACCAAACAAATCAAGAGGCATCTCCCGGGATGTGATCATCCAAAACAGAAGATCATCGGGAAGGCCCCCCCTGATGCCCGTCGGTTACGCCTGCTGGAGGCGCTTCTCATCCAGCAAGTAAGACCTACATAAATACGACGCAGGAAGAATTTCTCCACCCTACGAGTATGAGAAGACCTGCCACCAACAATGACACCACCGAGCACGACAACTCCACGGAAAGACGACGCCCCGAACGAGATACTCCCGCAGCCAATCATAATCAAGTTAGCCGTGACGCTTCCCGCAGCATAGCGAAACGCCCATCGACGTAACCGCGCCGCTAAGGAGGTCTAGGCGGCTGCAGGACTTACAGTATCGCAACCATCAACGCATGGAAAGTGGCTTGAGACCCGGTTCAAGCCACCAATGAAAACGAAGACCTACCGCCACCAGCCAATAGTAGATCAGCATGGGGCAGACCCCCTGCTGTCACTCCAAATATAAACGAGGACGGACACCACTTCAAGATCAGTCCACCCTCAGCTTCCCAGCCCGAGGATGTCTGGCAGCTCCAGACGAAAGCTCGCTTGCTTCAAGAAAGAGAGAGAGAGAGAGAGAGAGAGAGAGAGAGAGAGAGAGAGAGGATGAGAGAGAGAGAGAGAGAGAGAGAGACATATATATATATCGTTAATGACTTTGATAACTATGGTATCATAGTTTATCTGTAAAAATGATATTGTTATGTTACAATAAAGTTTCATACATACTTACCTGGCGATATATACATAGCTAAGACTTCCGTCCGTCCCCGACAGAAATTCAAATTTCGCGCCACTCGCTACAGGTAGGTCAGGTGATCTACCGGCCTGCCCTGGCGGCAGGACTAGGAACCATCCCGTTTTCTATCATATTTTCTCTCTTCCACCATGTCTCCTGCGGGGAGGCTGGGTGGGCCTTTAATTGTATATATCTGCCCAGGTAAGTATGTATGAAACTTTATTGTAACATAACAATATCATTTTCATACAATCAACTTACCTGTCAGATATATACAATAGCTGATTGGTCCACCCTTCGGTGGAGGGTAAGAGACAAGCTTCTATATGGAATAGACAGGTAAACAACATATGTTGTAGGTATAAATAAAACTTGGTTCCTACCTGATAGGTGGTAGACTTCGTGGGTGTTTGCCCAGTAGTCTGCATCACCTCAAGAAACTTTAGCGAGATATATGATCTATGGCCAAGAGTTCTTGTGGGTCTGCGACTGGGGTCTTACCCCACTTACTCGGCAGAGCTAAAAGGACTTTGTCAATGGGTGCTGATCCACTTATATGACAATACACCTTATGAAGGAGCACACAACCAATCCCGACCACCTGATCCTAACCATATGTTAGAACTAAAGATTGTTAAGAGTTATCCCCGAACTCGTCACAACACCGTAACTCAAAACCACTACGCACACATACATAATTTTCAAAAAAATTATACTCAACTAATTGGATATGACAAGAATTCTCTTACTGAACAACATAGACGGCCGCCCGTGCTAGCCTAAGTCCTCCATTGTTCGAAGAGACTCGACCATATCCAAAAGAAGAAAAGTATATACATTTAAGGATTGGTGTCGGCTCCCGTACCCAGAATCGTATCCGCCGATACGAAAGGACCTAGAGAAAAAACACTTCTCTATGTCACACGTCACGTCTTTTACAAGTAATGAGATGCAAATACTGATTGCATCTCCAAAATGTCGTATCTATGATGTTTTTTAAGCGACATATTCTTATGAAACGAGAGAGACGTCGCTATAGCTCTCACTTCATGAGCTTTTACTCTCAACAGTTGTAACTGTTCGTCAGGACAGGCCTTATGAGCGTCTGTAATGACGTTCTTACAAAGAATGCCAGCGCATTCTTGGACATCAGTCTTGTGGGGTCTTTTACCGCGCACCAAAGACCTTGTCTAGAGCCTCCTCCATTTGATGCTTTCTCTGAAGGTAGAACTTCAGAGCTCTAACAGGGCATAGAGACCTCTCTGCTTCTCTGCCTACGAGACTCGACATGCCTTTGACTTCGAATGACTTAGGCCAGGGATTCGTAGGATTCTCGTTTTTCGCTAAAAACAGGGTCTTAAACGAGCAAATCGCTGAGTCTCCCTTGAATCCTACTTTATCCTGCGAAGCATGCAAGTTCACTAATTCTCTTTGCCGTAGCTAAAGATAATAGGAATAGGCATTTTCGGGTAATGTCTCTAAACGATGCCCGATGAGGAGGTTCGAATCTTTCCGATGACAGATACTTTAGAACTACGTCTTAGGTTCCAGTTCGGAGGTACTGGTTCTTAGACTTTGAAGTCTCAAAAGACCTTATGAGATCGTGGAGATCTTTATTATCTGCCAGATCTAAACCTCTGTTCCTGAATACAGCCGAGAGCATACTTCTGTATCCCTTTATTGTGGATACGGCTAGATGAGATTTTTCTCTCAGGAATAGCAGGAAATCAGCAATTTCCGCTATAGAGGTAGTGGAGGAGGACAACTTCTTGGATCTACACCACCTTCTAAATACCTCCCACTTTGATTGATATACTTTCGTAGTGAGGTCTGCGTGCTCTCGCGATCGCGCTTGCCACTTCTCGAGAAAAGCCTCTCGCTCTGACAAGTCTTTCGATAGTCGAAAGGCAGTCAGAGCGAGAGCGGGGAGGTTTTTGGTGGTACCTCTTGAAGTGTGGGTTGTCTGAGAAGATCATCCTTCTTGGTAGGGATCTTGGAAAATCTATGATCCACTCTACCACCTCCGTGAACCATTCCTGGGCCGGCCAAAAGGGGGCTATTAACGTCATCCTCGTCTCTTTTGACGCCACAAACTTTCTCATTACTAAACCCCAGGATTTTGAATGGGGGAAAAGCCATATACGTCTACTCGAGACCAATTTAGCAGGAAGGCGTCTACCATAAGAGCTCTTGGATCTTCCACGCCCGAGCAAACAACTGGGAGCCTTTTTGAAATGAATGTTTGCGAAGAGATCCACATGAGGAGTTTCCCCACAGAGACCAGAGATCGAGACACACTTCCTCGTGTAGTGTCCATTCTGTATGAAGGACCTGGTTCCTCCTGCTGAGCCTGTCCGTCCTCACATTCCTTACTCCCTGTACGAACCTTGTCAGCAGGGAGATGTTCCTGTGAGACGTCCTAAAGTAATAGGTCTCTCGTGAGCTCGTAAAAGGAACGAGGATGCGTCCCTCCCTGTTTTCCGAATGTAGCCAAGTGGCGGTGGTGTTGTCCACATTTACTTGCACTACCTTGTTTGACACCAGAGGTTTCTCGGCTCTTCAAGGCCAGATGTACGGCGAAGAGCTCTTTGCAGTTTATGTGCCAAGACACCTGTGCTGGTTCCCAGGTGCCTGACACTTCCTCTGAGCCTAATGTCGCTCCCCCAACCTCTCTCCGACGCGTCGGAGAACACACCTAGGTCTGGGTTCTGTGTTCTTAGAGATCCCTTTGTTCTCTTCCAGAGGGAGCAACCACCACTGTAGGTGTGACTTTATCTCCACGGATGGGAAGGGAAAAAACGTCCGACAGTTGTCCGGTTTTCCAGCTCCAAGACCTCTTGAGGAAGAATTGAAGCGGACGTATATGAAGTCTTCTAGAGGGAAGAATTGTTCTAGCGAGGAAAGCGTCCCAGAAGGCTCAACCATTCCCTCGCCGACGTTTGTTGCTTCTCTAAGAAGAGAGAGACTATCCGCAAACCTTTTGCGATTCTTCTCTTGCGAGGAAAAACTCGAAAACCCGAGAAATCCATCCGAATCCCCAGATAGACTAGGTCTTGTCTGGGGGTCAGCTGAGACTTCTCGAGGTTCACAAGCAATCCCAAACGCTTTGATTAAATCCAGAGTTAACATTAGGTCCTCCAAGCACTGTCTCTCCGATCTGGCCCTGATGATGACAGTCGTCCAGATACATAGAGACATTCACTCCTTTGAGGTGAAGAAACCTCGCCACATTCTTCATCAGGCTTGTGAAGACCTGAGGAGCTGTGGACAGGCCGAAACACAAGGCTCTGAACTGAAAGATAGTTCCCCCCGTCATGAAACGGAGGTACTTCTTCGATGAAGGGTGGATCGGGACGTGAAAGTAGGCGTCCTGGAGATCTAAAGACACCATCCAATCTCCCTGTCGTAATGACGCCATGACTGAAGCAGAAGTCTCCATGGAGAACTTCTCCTTCTGAACAAATTTGTTCAGAGAGCTGACGTCCAGTACTGGTCTCCAGCCTCCCGAGGCTTTCGCCACCAGAAAAAGGCGATTGTAAAACCCCGGGGAGTGTTTGATCCCGTACCAATTCTATCGCTCTCTTGTCCCACATTTGTTCCACCATCGATCGAAGAGTATCCCTCAGCACAGGATCCTTGTATTTGGCTGATAGTTCCCTTGGTATTGACGTTAGGGGAGGAGTGTTCAGGAAAGGGATACGATATCCCCTCCTTAAGATCGCCAAAGATGACGCGTCTGCATTTATCAGTGTCCAGGCTTCCACAAATCCCAGGAGCCTGGCACCTCACCTACTGGTGCTTGGAGGAGAGAATCTTCATTTTCCCTTCTTAAAGGGACGAAAAGCAGATCTACCTCTCTTCTCTGGAGTCTTCCTCCTTGTGGAAGGTCTGGAGGTCGGACCACCTCGAAAGGGCCTGCACCGTAGTACTGGGTCCTTTCTTGTCCGATGCAGCAACAGGTTTCTTCTTTCTCTTGCTGGACTGCGTCAGCAGAATACCTGAGTTGCCCTTCTCAGTTAAAGAATGTGCAATGATCCTTACTAACTGAGAAAGGGAAACAAAAAGTCAGATAGAGGCGCATATAGAAGTGCTGCTCTCTGAGCATGTGAGACTGCCTTTATTAAGAAGGCCGCCATAATACAGTCCTTTTCAATTTAAAAGACCTGCCCCAAACAAAGAGGAGATTTCAAAAGATCCATCCTGTACCAGCCTTGTCAATACAAGACAATATGCATAACAGGGCTTCCGGTTCGATTCCTTCCGAATCATGGGCTTTCTTGGGACATCACCCCCAAGGGACCAATCTAAGAAGTTAAAAACTTCCAATACACGAAAGAGTCCCTTGAGGAGATGATCCAGTTCCGAAATTCCCCACGTAATCCGTGCAGAATTGAGGACTTTGACGCCGTTGAAGCGTCAACCAAAGTCGAAAAATCTGTTTCGGTTGTAGAAGGAGAGCAATACCCATATTCTCTCCCGTCTGATACCAAATGCCTCTTTTCCCAGCTAATCTTGCTGGAGGCATGCAGAAGACTGTCCTCACTAAGTCTTTCTTAGACTTCATCCATGATCTAAGGAATGTAATGCTCTCTTCATCGATATGGTTGGGTTTCATTTTGAGGAAAAGACGAAGCTTCTTCGTCTTATCACTGGAAAAGAGCGAGCGCGGAGAAGGAGGAGCAGCAGGCGTCAACTCGTCTCCGTACTCCTCAAGAAGTAGGGTAGTCAACACCTTATAGTTAGACAGACCTTCTCTTTCACTATATTCGTCATCCGAGTTTTTATTTTTTTCCTCTAACTCCGGATCTACATGCGTCTCCGCTCTCCTTTCCGAACGTTCTTCTTCGTGAGGACACTCCTAATAGGAGAGGGGCTAAGGGAATGATAATCCTTCCTCTTTCCCGCTCTAATAGTCTTGGAAGGCGTCATAAGCTTCGGCTTCTCTAGAATTTTAGAAGACGCTTCACGCTTACATGACGCTTCCCGTTCGCCAAGCGTCATGGATGACGTCTTTTGCTGACGTCTCGATGACGCTTCGCGCTTGGAAGACGCTCCGCTCTCCAAAGGCGTCCTACTTGGAGTCATAATATTGGACCGGAGCGTCATGGTCTATGCTCCGTTTTCCAATGACGCTTCGCGTCTAAAAGACGTCTTACGTCTCTCTGGGGGCGTTACGAAACTCTCGTAAGCACCTGTTCTCGCTCTCGAACTAGACGCTTCTGTAAGACGTTTAGCCGTTTCCCGTCTGTATGACGCTTATCGTTGAAACAGGTGAGAGAGGACGAGACTTCTTAATTGGAAGCGTCACGTCCTTACCGACGTGGCGCTAAAACTCCCCACTAGAGTTGACAGTTTGCTCTTGAACTGCCATAATGATCTTTCTTGACGCTTCTCCCAGTCCAGTGCATGAACGTCTTTCGTCATCACTCGGGGGAGACAAGAAGGAAAGGGTACTTCCGCGTTACACTTCAGGTGACGCTGACGCCCCCCATTCGCTTTTTTCATTTTGCTAGAAGACGGAGGCGTCATCTGAGAAAGCTCTGGACTAGAAATCTATGTCAGGCTTCATATGAACCGCTTCAGCGTGGCTCGACAAGTTCGATTCCTTCCACCCTCGTTTAGGTGATGGGAGGGACCGAGACGAGAAACACTCGCGAAGGACGCTTTTTCTATAGCGCCCTTGAGCCCGCCGCCACGAAGCAGAGCTAGCTGAAGGGACGTCTGACCGTTGGGGATTCCCCACAACCTCCTTAAGGCTTTCGACTTTCCTTCTCCTCTGGGCTTGTGAGCTTGGAAGAGGTCTAGGCCTGGGAGCGTCGCAGGGACGATCAAACGCCCCCACCCCCTCCACAACACTGGGAGAACTCACTTCACTGTAATGCTATCACTTTCACTAGCCTTACCTTTGAAGTCAGCCATCTTGGACTTCATGTCTCTAATTGTAGCTTTCAGATTGGCGATTTCCGATGCCGAATCCGAAAAAAGCACTCTGAATCTACATCAGTAGGATTAGAATTATCAGTGAAAGGCTCAATAGGCCTTGAACTCACACCTTTCAATCGTCTAATTCTATCCCTCTCTAACTTCTTCAAATAAGAAGTCAAAGTCTTCCACTCTTCTTCTGCATTCAATCGCTCGCATTCCTTACCAGTATTAATAGCAGAAACACTGAAACCCCCTACATTTACGGCATACAGTGTGAGGATCAACCGAAGCTTTCGGTATCCTCACCCTGCAGCCTACATTCACACACATTCTCACACTCACATTAGATTCAGACATACTGAGAAAAATCCAAAAGAGTTATTCCAAAACAGTTCCACAGTATGCGAATGCCAAAACCACGATCCAATACGTCACCAAAAAGCCGAAAAACGTTGATCAAATGTTGAAAAATGAATCTAAGTCAGGAGGTAATAACCAACAATGTTTGATACCACCGGCGACAGAGAAAATATGATAGAAAACGGGATGGTTCCTAGTCCTGCCGCCCAGGGCAGGCCGGTAGATCACCTGACCTACCTGTAGCGAGTGGCGCGAAATTTGAATTTCTGTCGGGGACGACGGAGTCTTAGCTATGTATATATCTGACAGGTAAGTTGATTGTATGAAATTCAAATATATACACCAATTTTGGCTCTGTATTTGATCATGACCTCCATAGGCGCTCTACTAGCCTGTCTAAGTAGCACGGAAAAAGCCGCTATTCGGAAAATAGAGAAGAATCTCTACAAGTGCAATGCTGCTGAAGTAGCCATTACTTTTAATAAAGTATGCTTGAGAGAGGGTCTGCTTCCTAAGTAAACTGAATGAAGGTCATATTTAGAGGAAGTACATCTGGTGTTACAGCCTTTGATGCGATACTACCGGTTATTACACACACTAACATCAGGCATGATTAGTCAAAAGCTAAATATCTCTAAGCTAAAGAACAAATATAGCACAGAGGCTACCAAATAACAGAATACTTCACCAAATCCTTTCAGCAAAACCATTCAGTGAACTATCCTGCCTTATAGTAAACAAAGCTGCCTAAACAACACAGTTGTTGAACAGCAGAAACGAACTGTGCTCATTAGCTACGTTGTACCTATTCTTCCCTGGATGTGGGAGGGGCACTTATCTTCACCACAAAAACAATAGAATGCTACCGCGAATTTTAAAATCAAAGCTGCCATTCAAAGTGGAAATTCTAGCTATATAATTAATTGGTAAGTTACTAATATAAAAGTACATTACGTATTATGGTTCCAAAACTTTCTACTTACAGTTTTGAAAAATTACTCACTTTTAATATATCTGCAGAAATGTACTCTAAAACAGCAACTATATACAATGTAACTTGATAGTCTATCTTGGTTTGTAGTACATCCTGGGGAAGAAATAAACTATTAATTTCATTACCAAAATGATTATATAGTAGTTGAACAAGACCACTGGGCTAATTATTATGTAGCTCTCACTGGGCTGGCCAAAAGGAATCCGTCTTTATCAATAAAAATAAAAAACAAGTTTAACTTATTAAAAAGAATCTACTTAAATTTTTATAATATCTCCAAATCTTGACATTTGCTATTATGTTTTGGACATTCTCACTGTTTCCCTGTTAGAGTTATTTTGCATTATGTACAAGGGCTGGATTGGAACATATAGGCTGATCATCATCCCTATTCAAAAATGGACTAATTCAGATTTAATTGTTTTTCAGGTTCAATATTCTAATATTCTATAACCATTTATTGATTATAATAGGTTAAAGATGTTACTTAATCCTAACAGAAATGTCCTAAATAAGAAATTAAGATAATTTTTAATCAATTTGTATTTTCATAAGTAACAAACCTGGGGTCTTAACATTAGGATAAAAATTCTGATGCGCTGGAAATACGTAAAATTAATAAAAAAAAAACTTGTGTAAATAAAGCGACTATTGGCATCGTTACCTGGTCACGGGGTATAGTAGTTCCACAACAATGACCTTGGGAATCTGTGGGACCTAATCGTAAAAACTCTTTCCACACAAGTTGAGATGTAGAGGGGGGTTCAAGGGGGTCTTTAATGTGTTAAGACCTCAGGTTTGGTTAATTAATGAAAAAAACCTTAATGATTAATGTTTGGTAAAGGTTTGTTTGTTTGTTCTGTTAATGGTGTTT
Source organism: Macrobrachium nipponense (assembly GCF_015104395.2). Taxonomy (NCBI): domain Eukaryota; kingdom Metazoa; phylum Arthropoda; class Malacostraca; order Decapoda; family Palaemonidae; genus Macrobrachium; species Macrobrachium nipponense. The sequence continues at coordinate 55,902,063 of NC_087204.1, read as the reverse complement.
TTTAAAAAAAAAATTTGCATTGGAACAGTGTAATCAAGCGACTAGTGGCATCTGTACCTGGTCAACCGGGGTATTAGTAGTTCCCACAATGCCCCTGGGACATCCTTGTGGAACCTATTCAGTTTACTCTTTCCAACCCAGTTTTAGACTGTTAGAGGGGTGGTTCAAGGTGGAGGGTTTTCCATTTTATATGTTTAAGGACCTCAGGTTTGTTAATTATGAAAAATACTTAATGATTAATGTTTGTATGGTTTGTTTGTTTGTCTGTATGGTGTTTTTACTTTGCATGGAACCAGTGGTTATTCAGCAATGGGACCAACGGCTTTATGCGACTTCCAAACCACGTCGAGAGTGAACTTTTATCACCAGAAATACACATCTCTCACACCTCAATGGAATAGCCGAGAATCGAACCCGCGACCACCGAGGTGGGACGCAAACACCATACCAACCACGCCACTGAGGCGCTGTACTTAATGATTAAAAATATGATATTGTTATGATACAATAAAGTTTCATACATACTTACCTGGCAGATATATACTTAGCTATAGACTCCGTCGTCCCCGACAGAAATTCAAATTTCGCGGCACTCGCTACAGGTAGGTCAGGTGATCTACCGCCCTGCTCTGGGTGGCAGGACTAGGAACCATTTCTGTTTTCCATCAGATTTTCTCTTCCACCTGTCTCCTGCGGGGAGGCTGGGTGGGCCATCAATCGTATATATCTGCCAGGTAAGTATGTATGAAACTTTATTGTATTATAACAATATCATTTTCATACATTCAACTTACCTGTCAGATATATACTTAGCTGATTGACACCCTTTGGTGGAGGGCAAGAGACAGCTAACTACTGAATAGACAGGTAAACAACATATGTTGTAGGTATTTATAGACCTTGGTTCCTACCTGATTAGGTGGAAGACTTCGTGGCTACTGCCTGGGAGTCTGCTTCACCTCAAGAGCCTTAGCGAGGATAGTGATCTGCAGCCAAGAGTTCTTTTGTTCGGGTCTGTCGATGGGGTCTTATCCACTTACTCGGCAGAGCCTGACTGGCATTTGTCAATGGGTGCTAATCCGCTTATATGACAACACACCTTCTTTAAGGAGCACACAACCGATCCTGATCACCCTATCCTAACACCCGTGTTAGTTCTAAGATTGCCAAGAGTTATCCCCAAACTCTTCGCAAACAACCAAAAACTCAAAATACGCACACACTAAAGTACAAAAAAAAAAAATTTTGTACCCCTCTAAAAGTCAGATACCACTCGATTCCCTTACTGAAGTGAAGCGAAGGCCGCTTGTGCGACATCTGACACTTCTTCCTACAGGAAGCCAAGAACGTATCCGACAAAGAGGGTTACGTACACAGAAAATAAGGATCGGCGCTTGCTCCAGTACCCAGAACCGTCTGCGCTAACACAAACGGACCTAGAGAAAAACATTTCTCATACGTTACGCGCACGTCCTTCAAGTAATGAGATGCAAACACCGAGTTGCACCTCCAATATGTTGCATCTAAAATATTCTTGAGAGAGATATTTCTTTGGAATGCAATAGACGTCGCGATTGCCCTTACTTCGTGAGCTCTTACTCTTAATAGTTTAAAAGAGTCATCTGGGCAGTTCATATGCGCCTCTGTAATAACGCTTCTTACAAAGAAGGCTAAGGCATTCTTCGACATCGGTCTTTTGGGGTCCTTTACCGAGCACCATAGACCGTGTTGCGAACCCCCCAACTGCTTCTTTCTGTCCAGATAGAATTTAAGCGCTCTGTCCGGGCAAAGAGACCTTTCTGCCTCTCTGCCTACTAGGCTAGCCAGGCCTTTTACCTCGAAGCTCCTGGACCAGGGTTTCGAGGGATTCTCATTTTTAGCAAGAGAGTCTGGAACAAACAAATCGCAGAGTCTCCTTTGAAGCCCACTCGTGACTCAAGGGCGTGCAGCTCGCTGACTCTCTTCGCCCTAGCGAGAGACAACAGAAATAGGCACTTCCTTGTAATATCTCGAAAGGAAGCCGTGTGAGGTGGTTCGAACCTCTCAGAAGATAGAAATTTTAGGACCACGTCCAGATTCCAGCTCAGAACTCTGGGTTCTTTTGATTTGGATGTTTCGAACGAACGAATGAGATCATGCAAATCCTTATTATTAGCCAAATCTAATCCTCTGTTCCTGAATACAGCCGAGAGCATACTCCTGTATCCCTTAATAGTTGGAACAGAAAGATGCAATTTCTCCTTCAGGAAAAGAAGGAAATCTGCAATTTCGGTCACAGAGGTATTGGAGGAGGACAGCTTCTTCTACCTACACCAACTTCTGAACACCTCCCACTTTGATTGGTATACTCGCACAGTAGATGATCTGCGGGTTCTGGCGATTGCGCTTGCCGCCTTGCGAGAAAACCCTCTCGCTCTGACAAGTCTTTCGATAGTCGAAAGGCAGTCAGAGCAAGAGCGGGTAGGTTTTGATGATACCTCTCAAAGTGGGGTTGTTTGAGCAGATCTGTCCTGTTTGGAAGAGATCTGGGGAAGTCCACCATCCACTCCATTACCTCTGTGAACCAATTTTGGGATGGCCAATATGGGGCTATCAGAGTCATCCTTGTCCCCTTCGAGGCCACGAACTTTCCGACCACTTCCCCCAGGATCTTGAATGGGGGAAAAGTGTACACATCCAGTCCGGATCAGTTCAGGAGCAAGGTGTCTACTGCATAAGCTCTGGGATTGTCTGCCAGAGCGCAAAATGTGTCTATCCTCTTGGAGAGGAACGTGGCGAACAGATCTATTTGAGGCTTCCCCCAAAGAGACCAAAGGATCTGACACACTTCTGAGTGGAGGGTCCATTCTGTGGGAAGGACCTGGAACCTCCTGCTCAGCCTGTCCGCTCTCACGTTCCTCTCCACTTGGACAAACCTTGTAAGTAGAGTTACATTCCTTTGATTCGCCCAAATAAGAAGATCTCTTGTTAGTTCGTATAGAGCGAGAGAGTGAGTCCCTCCTTGTTTTCTTACATAAGCCAGAGCGGTGGTATTGTCGGAGTTTATCTGCACTACCCTGTCTCTGACTATCTGTTTGAAGCTCTTTAACGCCAGATGAATTGCTAAGAGCTCCTTGCAATTTATGTGCCATAACACCTGCTCTTCCGACCAGGTGCCTGACACTTCCCTGGATCCTAAGGTTGCACCCCAACCTGTCTCCGACGCGTCTGAAAATAATATCAGGTTCGGGCTCTGAACTTCTAGGGACACACCTCTGTTCTCCTCTAGAGGGGGTAACCACCACCTTCAGTGATTTTTCACTTCTGTCGGGATTGGAAAAGTATCGGAGAGCTGTCCTATCTTCCAATTCCAACTCCTTCTCAGGAAGAACTGTAGAGGACGGAGATGCAGTCTTCCTAGAGAAAAGAACTGTTCCAGCGAGGAAAGGGTCCCCAGAAGGCTCAGCCATTCCCTCGCTGAACTGTGCTCCTTCCCTAAGAAGCTGGAGACTGGCGTAACCTTTCGTTATTCTCTCTTGAGATGGAAACACTCGAAAACCCCGAGAATCCATCCGAATCCCCAGATAAACCATGTTCTGGCTGGGGATCATCCGAGATTTCTCGAGGTTTACGATCAATCCTAATGACTTTGTCAGTTCTAAAGTCGTTGAAAGGTCCTCCAAACACTGTTTGTGCGACCTGGCCCTGATGAGCCAGTCGTCCAGGTATAGGGAGACGTTTATTCCCATCAGATGTAGATGTCTTGCTACATTCTTCATGTCTGTGAAGACTTGAGGAGCCGTGGACAGGCCGAAACACAGGGCCCTGAACTGATAGATCCTTCCCTCCATCATGAAACGAAGGTACTTCCTCGACGAATGATGAATCGGGATGTGGAAATAGGCGTCTTGAAGATCGAGGGACGTCATCCAATCTCCTTGGCGAAGGGCTGCAAGGACTGAAGCAGACGTTTCCATGCTGAACTTCTGTTTCTCTACAAATCTGTTCAGCGCACTTACATCCAGTACTGGTCTCCACCCCCCGAAGCTTTCGCCACTAGAAAAAGGCGATTGTAAAACCCCGGGGAGTTGTGATCCAGTACCAGCTCGATTGCTCTTTTGTCCCACATCTGTTCTACCATTTGACGAAGAGTATCCATCAGTACAGGGTCCTTGTATCTGGCGGACAGTTCCCTAGGTGTTGATGTCAGGGGAGGGCTGTCCTTGAATGGGATATAATATCCCTTCTTGATGATCGACATGGACCAAGTGTTGGCTCCTATGTTTGCCCAGGCTTCCGCAAAATCTTGCAACCTGGCACCTACAGGTGTTTGGAGGATTGCTCTCTCATTTTCCCTTCTTAAAGGGTCGGAAGGAAGCTCTTCCTCTTCTTTCCGTGGTCTTTCTTCTGGGGATAGATCTAGCTGGAGGGCCTCCTCGAAAGGGCTGCTGCTGCGTTGGACGAGCCCCTTTCTTTTCTTCATTGGCCACAGGCCTATTCTTCCTCGAAGACTGCCTGAGGAGATCTTGAGTCGCCTTCTCAGTTAGTGAATGTGCAATGTCCTTCACCAACTGAGAAGGGAATAAATGCTCTGAGAGAGGGGCGAACAACAAGGCGGATCTCTGTGAAGGAGAGACGGTCTTAGTGAGGAAAGCACTATAAACAGCCCTCTTCTTCAGAATTCCCGCACCAAAGAGGGAGGAGACCTCTGCCGACCCATCCTGAACAGCTTTGTCTATGCATGTAAGGATACTATGCCAAGCTTCGGGGTTTAGATCTTCCGTTTCCTGGGACTTTTTAGCCAAAACCCCAAGGGACCAATCCAGGAAATTAAATACTTCCAAGACGTAGAAAAGTCCCTTGAGGAGATGGTCCATCTCCGAAAGACACCATGTTGCTCGGGCCGAATTCAAGGCGTGTCTTCTCGAGGAGTCTACGAGACTCGAGAAGTCCGATTCGGCCAAAGTGGGCAGAGACAATCCCATATTCTCTCCGTCTCATACCATATGCCTCTTCTACCCGTTAGTTTGGCAGGAGGCATACAAAAGACCGTCCTTCCTAGTTCCTTTTTCGTCTTGATCCAGGAATCTAGCGACTGTAGGGCCCTCTTCATAGATATGGCCAGTTTCATTTTAAGGAAGGACGAAGACTTGTGTGATTTAGTGCTCGAAAAAAAGAGCGCGCGGAGAAGGAGCAGTTGGAGTCAACGAATCTCCATATTCTTCTAAAGGAGAGAAAAAAGAACTTTATAGTTCGAAAGTCCTTCTTTATTCGTTACCTCGTCTTCCGAAACGTCCTCCAAGTCGAGAGGATCAGAAGGAGAAAGCTCCCTTCTTTCGTCTGTCTCCTCCTTTGACTTCTTCCTTTCCGTAGAAGATGAACTTCTAACAGGCGAGGGACTAAGGGCTATTTCCTCCCTACGCCTATCCTTAGGAGAGTCTTGGTTAATTTGCGCCTGGCGCCTGATTGACTCCTGGCGCCTATCAGGCTCTTCTCGTATAGTATGCGCCTGCCAGGTGCCTGGCAGGCGCATCGCGCTCGGAATACTCCTGGCGCCTGGTAGACCATTGCGCCTGGCAGGCGCTTCTTCCATTCTAGCTGGCGCCTGGTTGGCGTTCTGCGCCTGGAACGATCTCGAGAATAAACAGGCTCTTTGCGCCTGAAAGGCTCCTCTCTTTCTGTGAGGACTTCAAAGTCATCCTCACTGTCAGGTGTTCTCTGGCGCCTACTTGGCACCTGGCGTCTGGCTGTCGCCAGGCGCCTGGCAGGAGTTTCTTCCTTTTCTACCTCTCGCCTGCCTGGCGCTTCGCTCCCCCCAGAGATGGCCGCCTGTGCGACAACTCCCCTGGAAGGCTCATTGCGCCTGACAGGAGATCGGTGTCTAGATCTTTTTATAGGAAGCTTGTCGTCCTTTCTGCGAGAAGGCTCCTTGGAAAGTACTCCTAACCACGAAAGAACACTAAGCTGTTCCTTTGCAATAATTGAATTTAAAATAATCTTCCTGGTAGAGGACTCCTCTTCATCAAAAGCAGGAGAGGGAGATCTGGAAGGCGCTAGAGACTCCCTTAACGCAAAGGGAGTTAACTCCTTTATAGCTCTCTTTACTACCGAAGGCGCTTCTTCTTCAGAAAAGCGCTCGGGGCTAGAGTTCAATTCAGGCTCTTTCCAGTTTCTCTTCAGCGGACGGGAAAGCTTCGTATCTTTCCATCCTCTTTTCGGTGAGGGAGATCCCGATGACGAAAAGCACTCTCGTAGGACGCTTTTTCTGTAGCGATCCCTGGCAGTCTGAGATGTAACAGATTCTGCCGAAGGGACGCCTGATCGTTGGGGATTCTCCACAACCTCTGTACGGCTTTCGACTTTCCTTCTCCTCTGGGCCAGGGAGCTTGGAAGAGGTCTAGGCCTGGGGGCGTCGCAGAGACGACCAGACGCCCCCTCCACTACACTGGGGACACTTATATCACTAGAAATATCACCCACTTTACCTTTGCTTACCTTCTAATGCCGCCATTTTCTCTTGCATTTTTTGAAAGGGAAGCTTGTTTGAGTTCTTGCAATTTCAGAAGCCAAAATCAGCAGGGATTAGCAACCTGTGATCGGCCTGATAAAGGAGAAAAATTATGAGTAGAAGAAGCTACAGAACTAGACAGGGGTTCATGAGATCTAGATCTACTAAGGCTTTTATAAGCCGCCTTCCTCTCTCTATCTTTCTCTAACTTCTTCAAGTAAGAAGTTAGTCTTCCATTCCTGAGCACTCAATCTTTCACACTCATCACATGTGTTATCTAAAGAACACTCAACAACTCTACATCCACGGCATGCAGTGTGAGGATCTACCGAAGCCTTTGGAATCCTCACCTTACAGCCCTCATTCACACACACTCTGAAACCAACACTAGAGTCAGACATATTCAAGAAAAAATCCAAAGCCAAGTCCAAAACAGTTCCACGATAGCGAATGCCAAACAACGATCCAAGTACGTCACCAAAAATCGGTCAAAAGAAGATCAAAAGCGCTGAAAAAAGAATTCCAGTCAGGAGGTAGTAACAACAATGTTGACACCACCGGCGACAGAGAAAATCTGATAGAAAACGGGAATGGTTCCCAGTCCTGCCACCCAGAGCAGGGCGGTAGATCACCTGACCTACCTGTAGCGAGTGCCGCGAAATTTGAATTTCTGTCGGGGACGACGGAGTCTATAGCTAAGTATATATCTGACAGGGAAGTTGAATGTATGAAATTGTCATTTGTTCATATACAAAACAAACTTTTGATCTTAACATTAGGATAGACTAACTCATTGGTGGAAGGAAAGTACCTTTAACTGACTGGGAGTTTGCCACCTTTAATCCATTTCCAAATAACTATATTCTAAGACCATGGACTACAATCTAAGAAACGAAGATATATGAGAATCTATTGGTTTCCCTCTATGGGCATTTTATACAATATCACAGTTTATGCATTTACGGAAGATGGAGAGTTATCCGTTCACGTAAGAAAACCCATGTTCCTGTATATGGATTTCTTATCACCCCACAATCTCCCTGCTACCAAGAGGGGTGTGTTGCTACTGAAAAGCAACCTATGCTATTGATTACCCTAACAGGATGGCTGTCTCACTAACCCGTATCTAGTCTGTTCCAGCTTATGATGGTATTCTCCCTCTTACTGCCCGTAAGTAAAGAAGTAGACAGAAAATGTAGGAAACAAATGAGACCAGTCATCTCATTCATTCTACTTACATACCTTCATCTTAGACCAAATACTGAACTGCCAGGACCCAAGGAAAGTGTCCAAGGATCTATGGGCAACATCTTTTAAATAAACGGAAGTGAAAGTTGTTTGACATAGCCAAACACCAGCTTAAAAATCCTCTCCACAGACATATTTTTCTTAAATACCAAAGAAGAGCTCAGGCCCCTGATGTTGTGAGCTCTAGTTCTCCCAAGGTTATAACACTCCCACCTCTGTCAAATATGCATTCCTAATAGTTTCTTTCTTGACCTGTACTGTACTCACAAAAAGCCTTCGGCATCCCGGTGTGAGATGACAAGTTCTTTTTAAGTAAGCTCGTAGTACCCTGACAGGAAATAACATTTCTTCAGGGTCATCCACAAATTCTCCCAAAGAAGTTATCGAAAAGGAGACAAATCTGTCATCTAATACTGATGGATTTTGAGTTTGGCTATGAATTCTGGAATAAATTCAAAGACCATAGACTTCCATCCTCTGGAATGCTTCACCACATATGACAGACCATGTAGCTCCCCTACCCTTTTGGTTGAGGCCAGAGCCAAGAAAAAGACTGCTGGCAGGGTCAAGTTTCTCTCTGTGGCCTGTCGCAATGGTTCATACATGGCTTTGTCAGGCTAGTCAGTACCGTGGTCAAATAACAATCGGGAGCTTTTAGTTCCATCAGGGAACAGGACTACTCAAAACTCTTCATTAATATAGCCATTTCCCAAGAAGAGGAAATGTCTATGCCTTTCATTTGCAGACCTGAAGCTAGCACAGACCTGTACCCTTTTATGGCAGACACAGACAGATGTTTTTCTGTTCTGAGATATATCATAAAATCTGCTAACTGTTGAATAGTGGTTCTGAGTGGAGAAAGATTCCCTCTATGACACCAATCACAGTAGACAGCTTATTTTCCCTGGTATCTGCAATGCTGCCTTCTGAGAAAGCCTCTCACTTGCAGGAGGTACTTGACAGTCTCCACCTATGAAATGAAAGGGACTGCACCGACTGATGGTACCTCTCTACGTGTGGTTGACACAGTAGGGTGTTCCATGGAGGCAGTTCTCTCAGAACATCTATTAGGAGTTCCAACAGGTCTGAGAACCATTCTGCCTTCAGCCACAATGGGGCTACCAGGGTCATCTTGAGATTCTGAGACTGCATCACTTTGTTCAGAACCTGACGGATCTGACAAAATGGAAGAAATGCGTGTACGTCCAGATTGTTCCATGGGTGTTGTAGAGGTAGAGCATCTTCTGCTATTGCCGCTGTGTCTAGGACTACTGAACAATATATCTCCAATTTTTTGTTGTACTTTGTTGAGAACAAGTCTATGATTGGCCTTTCCCACAAGATGAACATTCCGTCTACCACTTCCTGATGTAAGGACCACTTTGTTCCCAGAATCTGGTCCCTGCCGCTGAATTTGTCAGCCATTAGGTTCCTTTTCCCTAGAATACATCTGGCCCTGATGTCTAAGTTCTCTACAGCCCACTGATGAAGTTGAACTGTCATCAGCTGTAACTGATGTGATACCAGGTCTCCTCATTTTTTTACATAAGGTACTACTCTGGTGTTGTCTGACATCAATACTACAGAGTGCTCCTTCACTGTCTCCCGGTACTCCTGTAGTGCTAGAAAGGCCGCTTTTAATTCTAGCATGTTAATATGGAGTTCCCTGTCTTTGTGATTCCACTTCCCAGAAATCATCAGTTGCTCTATGTGAGCGCCCCACCCCTCAAGTGACGCATCTGAAAACAGCAGATCTGGAGAGGGTTGCTAAAGGGGAACTCCTACTGTCAGATTGCTGTCTTGCAACCACCACAGTAGATCTTTCCTCACCTCTGTCAACAGGGAATGTGCTTGTATGGGTGATCTACAGTTGGTGACCAAAACTCTTTCATCCTCCATTGTAAGGACTGAAGATGTAGTCTCCCATGTGGCAGTAACTTCTCCAAGGAACTTAAGATTCCTAGGACTTCTTGGCACTGCTTTGCTGGTTGTGTTTCCTTTCCTAGGAAAGCATTCACTACTAGTTTGCATTTCTCTACCCTCTGGTCTGAAGGGAAAGCTTTGGCCTTTACTGTGTCTATAATCATACTTAAGTACACCAACCTCTGACTGGGGTCCAATCTCGACTTCTCCTGATTTATCACCGCCTAAGCTGTGACAAAACTGGAGCAAGTCCATTGTCAGCATAAAATCCATGTCCCTGATTGCTGCTAGAGCTGTCCTTGGTGTCTCCATTTTGAATCTTGTTTTCCTTATGAACACATTCAATGTCAACAGACCTATAACTGTCCTCCAATCTCCAATGGACTTGGGGACAAGGAAAATACGGCTGTAAAATTCACTTGACAGGAGTGTTACTTGCTTTACAGCTCCCTTCTCCATCATCTTCACTTTTTCTTGCAGGAATAAGGAATTTCTGAGACCCATGAGTGTAAGAGAGGTGCAGTAATGGTTATTCTGCCAGGGGTGGCGTAAAGTTGAATAGGATCAGATACCGACAATGAGCACATCCGCTACACACTGCTCCGCTCCGAATCTCTGCCACACCTTCCAAGATTTGCCAGGCATCCCCCACTAGTGTGACTGAGTGGTGAGAGGCGCCCAGTCTATCTTCTTAAACCTTTCCCTCTGCCTCTAATACCCCTTCCTCTATTGGGCCTATTGTGAAAGGGCTGATGAGATAATTTCTTCCTTGGAGAAGAGGGTCTTGCTGACCTAGGGGAGGAATTATATTTCACTAGTCTCTTTTGTGGTGTTTGTTGTTGTTGTCTTACCTCCCTAGAATTAGAATGGCTTCCAGATGCTTTATTAACTGCCTGTTGGACTAATCTATCATTAGTATCCATCCTTCTTCTATCAATTGCAGCTTCTAGCATACAACAATTGTGACTCTTAAGATGTCCCCATTCTGAATTGCTAATAGGGAATACAAATCTATAGTATGGCTTAATCTAGCCAATGTTGCATCCCTCCTCATCAACAGTATATTAGCCCATAAATTGGCACTCAAATTTGTCAAGCATGAAATTGCTTTCGAACCCAATTGAAGCAATCTGATAAACATAGTCTCATCTACTAATTTCCTAGTTGACTCTGAGGTTGTATTCTTAGCTACTGCTGTTGACCAAAGGTCTAACCATGAAGCAGTCTGAAAGACAGCTGTTGACTCTAATGTAGCTGCTTCCTGACAAGTAATTGAGGGGCATTCCATCTTCAACTGATCCAAATTTAATCCAGGCTTTAATCTCACCACATCTGGACTGATTTGTCTTACTAATAGTGGAACAACAGGTGTCACATAATATTTCCTGTGTCTCAGTAACAGAGGGGAAGGGACTTGAATGATCTATTAGATCTTAAAGAATTATCTCTTCCAGAGATCTGTGCATTAACATGTTGTAACACAGACTCTGCATGACTTGAGCATGGTAATTCCTACGACACATTAGTATCCTTTTTCAGTCCCAATAGTGCTTCAGTCCCTGTAGGAGCTATGCTGGATGGGGTTTCACACCTCCTTGATAGGTTATTGAATTGATGAATCAAGTCAATCACCTCCACATACGAAGCCAGAAACTCCTGATTCTCCCCTTCATCCGCTCCCAAAACGTTCTGTTCAACTGCAGACGAAGTTAGCTCACTCCTATCAGCTGAAAAACGTCCCGTGTGATTCCTGGCCGTCTAACCCATTGACCGTGGCATCTCTGATCTCTGATGGCTGTTGTTAGCTCGATCTTGAATAACCACCAGATGACTGCGAACTCCTAAATCTCTCCATGCCCCTCGATCTAAAGTGAGAACCTTGTCTACTCCTCCAGGATGACTGTTCCTGTGAAGTAGAATGTACATCCTCCCTGCTTCTACTATTATTCCCAATGGGTGTTGGGCTGTCACTTCCCAATGCCGTTGGGGAAGCTGACCTTGATCTTCTGGTATCAAGGCGAGCCGTCACTTCCATCGGTGTATCCGGAGGGGTCACCAACTCTATTATTTGGCCTTTTAATGGGAGCTTTATCATCCTTCCTTCTTATATTAAAAAGTCTTACAGGAGAAACTGGTACATGTTCTTCAATGTTTGAAGCTTGATGTCTACTCACTGTTGATTCCCTAACCAACAGTGGTGTATCCACAAACGGCTTTCTCATCACAGTTGGCATCGTTGTCCCAGTCAATTCCATTCCAGTGTCCGTTGAACCTTTTGGCCATGCCGACATATCTAAATGACGGCTGTCATTGTCGTTACCTGTATCATCCACTGTCTTCTTCACTTTGTTTTTGACAGGGATGTGACAGTCCTCACTTGAAGATGAAGAAGAGTTTAATCTTCTCCTCTTGGCAAGATGATCAGCCACGAAGTCTCTTATTCTCCAACGCTTGACTGGTGCATGCAGTGACGTCATTGAGTCTTGTGATGATGTCAAACTAGATGACAAAGAAGAAAACTATTTACGTCTTTTTCTTTTGTATTTCTTATTTATTTTCTCTTCCAAAACTTGTAACTTTTTCATATATGTGTGTGCTACCAAGTCTGACAGTGTATGCTGATCCGGAGGCAAGGAGGATGTAAGAGTGTTAGTAGGCTGTGACATCATGGTGATCGCCAAGTCAGTTTGTGACGTCACTGATGGCATGGCAACGTTGAGATGTCACCATGCTTGATGGAAGACGCTGTGTGGCTACTGTTGGTATCCCTGCGTGGGCTGCAAAATTACTTCCCAAATTCTGAGTCGTTGGAAAGATTGGAACCGCTGCCATTGCTGTAGAGTTTATTCCCATAAACTGCAGACCAAGTGGAGGAGGGGGACTCATAGTCGGAAGACCCGGAGGGAAGCATGACATTATATAGTAAGACAACAACCCCTCCAAGGTTGATACGCTTGATAGGCCTAAAGCCGACCATATTCCTTCCATCCTCTGCGCATCAGGGGCTGAAACATGGGACAAAGATGGAGATGCTCCCCCGCCTTCTAGCCGGGAAGGAATGAGCATAATTATATACAAAACTTCCCAAAACCCTCCTGGGGTTTCCAATAATGAATCATTAGAAGACACTGACGGGGTATGGGAAACATCAAATCCAGGTGAAGAAACATATAGAACAGTACGTACGAAGTATAGCCGATACAAAAGGTGAAGACGCTTGGTCATCCAAAGATGGCGTCGTCTCCTTTCTTTTGTACTGGCTCTTTTCATAAAACTTGTTTTATTTCCATTGTTCCACCAACCAACTACAACAAATTGAACAAGGACTGGCAATAGTACATACATTCACTCTTCACCTACTACACGTTGGGTGAGGATCCGTAGACACCGACGCTAAGAATCTCGAACAAGGAAAACCACTCACTCCAGTGCATTTCCTTTGTCTCTTGCGAGATCCTAAAGAAAGTTCCGTTGGTAATGCAAAATTCTCCATGATCTAACAACTTACTCAAACCTACCAGATCACACACACACTCAGAGTACCCAGAGAAAGGTAACATAGATATGAAAAAGCAGGCAAACTAAACTGGCTTTAAAGAGATAGAGTAACCACATCCTCTCTTAAAGGTGGTAAGAAATTAACTGATAGGTCACAGGATGCACAGGGCATTGTGGGAACTACCAATACCCCGTTACCAGGTACAGTAGCAATAGTCCCTGGATCACACAAGTTTTTATTAATTTTACCGGATTTCAAGCTGTTTGTATGGTGTTTTTACGTTGGATGGAACCAGTGGTTATTCAGCAACAGGACCAACAGCTTTCCGTGAGTGACTTCCGAACCATGTTGAGAGTGAACTTCTATCACCAGAAATACACATCTCTAACCCCTCAATGGAATGCCTGAGAATCGAACTCGCGGCCACTGAGGTGGCAGGTAAACACCATACCGATCATGCCACTGAGGCGCTAGGATTTCCAACTCGCGCTAGAATATTTATCCTAATGTTAAGACCGCATGTTTGTTTCGTATATTAACAAATGATCCTTACATAGCAGCTGTAGCTTTGGCTGTTGATCCTTTCCTTTGATACCTTCACAGGCAGGACTTACCATATTTCTATATTTATCCACACTTGTGTTAATTTGTGAAAAGAAAATAAATATGTTATGAAAAAAAAAAACATTTTGGATTGCAATTTTAAAGGACTTCAATAGCATGCCTCTAAAGTCAACTGACATATCTTGATGAAAAAAGCAGCTTTGTTGGGGAAGAAAAATTGGTCTACTACATTTATGATTATTATTTCATGGGTGTTAAAGTTCATATCTTATACTTCATCCAAGGAAAGGGTGGTTCCATTATGGGTAGAAATTTTATCTATATCTTTTTTACTCACAATACCCAGCTGGCTTTAACTGGGGAATGTGATGAGTGATTCTTTACGACTATGTATATCTCTTTGATAAAAAAATTCTTGTTGGTGATTCACTTGCTTGAAATTTTACTGCACTACTTATTATCACATTACTATTGTTATTCAGATGAACGCTATTCATATGGAATAAGCCACAGGAGCCACTGAATTGAGATTCTAGCTTCTACAGAATATGGTATTCATTTGAAAGCTAATGGAAAATACAGAAAGAGATCAATTATTAGAAACACTGATAAGTTAACAAATCAATAAATAAAAACATAAGTAAAATATTAAAATACAAGTTGAACTGCATTACAGTAATACACTGCATCTTCAATTGAAATTCTAAGGTTCCAATTGCACAACATCCTCTGCAAGACTGTTCCACAGTCAGTCCGACGGTGTTTGGAATAAAGGACCTCTGGAACTGGGAAGTGCAACAGCGAGGTACATTTACTGCATATTGGTGCTGCTGTGCTGCTGTTCAGTGAATCTGGTTGCTATAGGTAGGGAAATGGGATCATGGATCAACTCTGAATGTGAAAGATCTCTGTTAAAATGCAACTTATGAAAAACTGACAAACAAGTGACCATCCGTCAATGGTCCAAAGTCATAACTGCTACTATTAGGAAACAGAGACCTACCACCATGAACCACTCTATCTAAGAGAGAAAAATCTCTGGCAGAAGCAGACATCCACAGAGGAGAATAGTATTCTAGTAAAGGAAGAACAAATGACATAAAACAGGTTGCACTGATTTTATCACTGTTATAAATATGAGGCCTTATGAACTATACCCGACTTTCACGTGGCATTTACTGAAACTTTCATTAAATTATTCTCAAAAGTAAGATGTGAGTCAAAAGTTACACCTAAAATAGTTAAAGCTTCAGACTCATTCAGCAAAGTCGCAGCCACCTGAAGGGGAGGAAGGGCTGGAAACTCTGTGTGAGATCTGCTAATCAATAGTGTTTTTGTTTTACTAGAGTTCAGCCTCATACCCCACCATTCACCATGTCCCAACTGATGTTGAGGATAGATTCATTACTCATCAGTGGAGACTTCATTACACCCAAAACTGTTGCATCACTGGCATACTGAATACTCTTATTTTCCAGGCCAACCACCATATAACTTGTAAAAACTAAAAATAATTGTGGACCAAGAACATTATCCTGTGGAATTCCAGCCACACCAAGTGTTGGTTCACTAATGATCACATCAATTGCAACTCCCTGTTGCCTACCAGTAAGGAAATCTTGAAAACATATCCACCCACAAGACTCTGAAGTGCCTTGTGATTTACTAAATTGGAAGCAGCACTAAAATCTATTTGAATTACTCTGCACTCAAAACCCTTATCTAGGTTCCCTAGCAACTGCTTCTTATATGCAGCAGTGGGAGACATCACATTTGAACTTCTTAAAAAACAATGGGAAGAAACCATCAGGATCTTCTCTGACCCAGCTATCAAGATTATCCAGAATTTTCTCAACATCCCTAGAGCCAAGTGAAAATTTTTTAAGAGTAAGTTCAGGATGATTAGTAAATATCAGGGAGAGGGACATCCTCAGCTGAAGGCTTAGCTGCAAAAGCTTGATGAAGCAGTTCAACCTTTTCCCTACGGCTAGTAACCAATCTACCATCATCTGTTATTAGTGGTGGAATGAAAGACGAGACTGACCCAAAATTTGGTCCATCACAGATGAGGCAGAGTAATTCCTTCAAGTTTCTTCTTCAAGGAATTAGTGTAATTTCACTGGGCTCTATGGTAAGTTCTATTCGCAACATGGTGAGACTCATAAAAATACGTAACGTAATTTTCATTTAAATGAATTCCTCTCCATGTGTTGAATTTGGTCTGTTTACCATGGTAAGCTTGTCTACATGTATCATCAAAATATGGCTGGTCATTTGTCCTGAATTTCACTACCTTTCTAGGGACATATCTTATTAAAATATCCATCAGCATTTCATTTAACTTCTTGGGATCAGGCTCTAATATAGTGTCTGAAATATTAAGTGCCTGACAAGCTTCAATAAGTGATCTCAATTGGCTCTAGATTTCAGCCAGACCAATGTTCCAATGGTGGCATGAGGCATACACTGATTGACAGATGTCCATCTCAATGGCATAATGATCAGTAGTGCCTATATATTCACAGATCTTGGACTTGACAATAGTTAGAACATCTGTGAATATGAGCTCAAATCTATTACCAGAAATATGACATTTTTATAGCATAAAATAAAATTTTATTTATACTTACCACCAAGTAATTGTATTGCCCAAAGTTTCACTCGCTGGCAGCCTAAATCTTGAAATTCGCGGTGATGCTAGTCTGAATCCCACATTGCACAATGAGTTAGAGAATATGAAATCACTAGCATTGATACAACGCTGTAGTTCCTTACCCGGTAAGAGAGCTGTTGCAGGTAGATACTGCCTCTGGTCATCACTCATCTTAACCTTGTAGGGTGTGGTGAAGTAGCCCTGACACACCTCTACATTAGTGGGAGCTTGTAGTAAAGGATAAAGACTATAGACTACCAAGCATGTACATATATATACACAACTGCCCCTGCCCAGGGTGCAGTACCAACAAAACAATCGACCAGACATAAGTAGCTGCACCAAATATTAAATTAACACCCAACCATACCATAAAAACACTAAGCCTGGAGGGTACTCTAGGCACTGTACCCCCCAAGCTTCCCTCACACTTGACACCTTAGTATTAAGGGGATGATAGGAAGGGTGCAAGACTTCCTATGCTTTGTCCCCCCAACAACATACCAGTCAGTTATAAAGGACCTAAGGCACTGCAATTATTGTACTTCATTCCTACGTCACAAGATAATGGGTAGTGAATATCGACTTACACCTCCAGTAAGTTGCTTGTAAAATAGAGGGTAGGGATAAACTATCTCTGAAGGCTAACGAAGTTGCAGTTCTCTTACTTGGTGAGCTTAGTCTTTGAAGGAAGTAAAGACTTCTTCAATCATCAAAGAATGAGATTCAGCTATCAGATCTCTTAAGAAAAAATGCATCACATTCTTTGAGAAGGTGTGAGACAGATTCTTCTCTGAGCACCAAAGATTACTCACAATACCTTGAATTTTCTCTGTTCTATGGAGGTAATACCTCAGGGCTCTTACTGGGCACAGGGGTCTCTCTTCATCTTTGGGGTCCAGGATTTCCAACAGACTTTTTATAATGAAGGAACATGCACAAGGGTTGGCTAGGTTCTCATTTGTTGCTAAAAAGCCCATAGTGAATGAACAAACTGCATCCTCTTGGGAAAATGCAATTCTTTTATCTATAGCATGTACTTCACTGACCCACTTGACTGCTGACAATGCTATGAGAAAGAGGGTCTTTCTGGTAATGTCTCGTAAAAACAACGATAGGTTTGAAATGAGGACCAGAGAGCCATTTCAAAACTACATCCAAATTCCATGAGACAGTTGCTGATTCCTTGGGTTTGGATGTATTAAAAGACTTGATTAGGTCCGAAAGATCTGGGTTGGAGGACAGATCTACATCTCTATGTCAGAAAACTGAGTTCAACATCGCTCTGTATCCCTTAATTTTAGACAGAGACCTCTAGACATCCTGAGTTACAGAATGAATTCCCCTAAATTTTTACAAATGTCTTGGAAAACGAGACATTATAATATCTGCACCAGGCCCTAAAGATTGTCCACTTAGCCTGTAATAGCAGCTGTGAAAACCCCTCTGTCTAAGGAGGTTCCTGACAGTCAAAACTATGTTAGGGCCAGAGTGGATAATCCTTGGTGATAATACCATCTGAAATGGGGCTGTCTAAGAAGATCGGGCCTTGTAGGTAGCAATCTCGGGAAGTCTGTCAGTAGCCTGAGATCTGGGTACCATTCCTGTCTCAGCCAGAATGGGGCCACTAGGGTCATTGTCACATTCAAGTGGTTGTGTAAGTTTTTTATTAGTTCCCGTATCATGCAGAATGGCGGAAAAGCATGTAGATCTTTTTTGGACCAATCTTGTAGCATTATGTCCGTCACCCATGCTAGAGGATCCAGGACTGGTGAACAAAATATTGGAAGTCAAGTTATTTTTGGAGGTTGCCAGCTTTGTTTGGTTGTGGTTTGCAAGGAGGAGAAATCTTGCTGCTTTGCAAAAGGAGAACGATTGAGTCCTCCCTTGCTTCTGAATATAAGCCCGGGGTATTGGTGCTGTCAGAGTATACCGTCATTGCCTGGTTGAGGACTTTCTTTGCAAAATGTTTAAGTCCTGATTTCGACCATAGGAGATCCTTCTTAATCTCCTGAGAGATGGGAAATAAGAAAGATTCTGGAAGAGTCCTCCTGTCCCTGCTGGCATGATGATAAAACTGAAAGGACCTCATATGGAGCCTTCTTAGGGCAAAAACCTGCACCATGGAGGCTAAGGTGCCGAACAGGTTCATCCACTGCTTGGTGGATCAAGTATACTGGGAGAGGAATCCGTGCACTTTCTTTAGGCACGCCTGGATTCTTTTGGGGGATGGAAAACCTGCAAATTCCAAGAATCTATCACTATCTCTAAATAAAGAATTCTCTGCGTAAGAATTAGTATGGACTTTCAAAGGTTGACTAATAGGCCTAAATCTTTCATTAAGAGAAGGGTCCTCTGAAGAGCCTCCATGGGCCTTTCCTTTGACAGTAATCAAAGAAGCTGGTTGTCTAAAAGGAGAGAGATGTTGATCCCTATTAGATGAAGCCACTGGGTGAGCAGAGCAAGTACCTGAGTAAAGACTGTCAAAAGCTCAAGGCATAGGGATCAGAACAATATACTCTGTTGTGGAATATAAAACGAAGGTACTTTCTGGAATTTGGATGCAATAGGATGTGAAAATAAGCATCCTGCATGTTAACAGTTGTCATCTAGTTGCCTCGATGAATGGGTGACATGACAGAATGACTTGTTTCCATCTTGAATTTTGTCATTTCGACATAGAAATTCAAGGCACTGACGTCCAGTACTGGCCTTCCCCCTGATGCTTTGGGTACCACAGAGACAATTGTAGAAACCATCTGAACTGACTCCTCCGATAGCTTCCATCTGGAGGAGAGACGAGACTTCGTTTAAGAGGGCTGAATACAGTGTTCCCCCGTCTTCGTGGGGGGTGGGTACCAGGCATCCCCGCGAATAGCTCAAACCCGCGAATAGTTAGAACTCCCCTCTAAAAATGCCCACATCTGCCTATCTTGAAAGTTCAAATACCAAATGTTTACTTAAAAGTATCATCCCACATCAAATATACCATTGAATTGGTATTACTAACCCTTAGAGTGCGGCTGTTGCCCCTGAGCGACGACAGATACTTGTTTTAGAAGAGCGAGAGTCGACACTGGTTTACCACCATAGAAAAATGTTTACCCTTAAAATTACTGGTAAATTTTCTTTGATTTACAATCATGGAAAACCTGATGGCAGTCTCTAGCACCATCTATTGGTGGGGTCCCAAAACATAACAATAACAAAAGAACTCAATGTTTACGTCCAGCTGGGCAAGAGATGACAGGTATTTTGTTCATTTATTCTCTATAAATTGGTATGTTTTACGTATTATTGCATTTTTGGTCAAGAATCAATGCTGGTTGAAAGTAATATTTTGATAAGTAACCACAAGCTTATGTGACAGTAAATTGCAGCAGATATTATGGCCAGAATTTAACCAGCCATTTAATCTATCGTAAATGTACACAAATATATATGAATGAGTAAACTATTTATATGGTTTTATGTTAGGCTATATAAAGACATACTTTTCTTTATGTATATATGTATATGAAAATTAAATATATATAAATAGAGAAACAGAGGAAGAAGAGAGAGAGGAGGATTAGCCTAGTCGAGACATACTTGCCAGAGTGGACATTGTTTGGGAAAGGAAAAAAATGCGTTTTAGGGGGCTAGGCTTCGTGGACATTGTTTGGGAAATGATAAATGAGTACTAATTGATTTAGCCAGTTTATTCGTAAGTGTTGAAAAGTTAGTACTGACTGACCAATGCAAGCTAAACTTATAACACTACCTAGTCATTATTATTTTTTCTTGCATTTCCTGTCTTGCTTTTGCTTCACATGCACAATTGTGTAGGTTAGATTACTTTTGGTTTTCCGCACTAGTTTTACATTTTTATCTAAGATAATGAATGTTTTATTTGTTTATGTATCCTCATACAACTATATGTAGCCTATGCTTGCTGTGCAGGTTAAGATTAGTTTTCAGCCTGGAAAAGTTTGAATAAGAATTAAACGTTTGATCAATGGTTAGTTACCACTGATCAAACAGTAACTCTTATCTTGTACCAGTTTACATGGTTTTGCAAATGGATTGTTGGAAGGTTATTCAAAAAGGCCACTGATTGGTAAGAGGAAACTGGAATCACCATTATAAGAGATTCACAGGCAGGCATTTCATTACTCAATTTGTAAACAAAAATCATAAGCCTGATTGTATTGTTTGCAGTATAAGAAGTACTGACTGCTGCTTGAAAAAAAGGGGCAGTGCAAAAGAAGACAAACAACATACCACCATGAAACCTGTCCTAACAAACCACCATTGTGCATTTTGCCACGCTTCAAAATGTACCATACTGTAAACAAGTACAAAAAGACCTGTGAATATAAAAAGCTAAACAAAAACAGTGGTTAGCTGAAGTTTTGTTTTAAACGTTTTCTAAATGAAAATACCCATTCCGTTTGAGAAGAGATTTCTTTTCATATATAATGCACTAAATACTTTTCAATTTCATTCCTGTCTTTATAGCATATATATAAAAGGTTCCCTCTGTTATTTCCATATATTAAAATTTAACTGTATAAAATAAAAGTTATATTGCAAATTCTTTTCCATTCTTTCTCTCAACACTACAAAATCTCAAAAAAGCAATACGTAAAAGGTACCTATTTTACCAAAGAAAAAATATTTTTTATAGAGTTATTTATCAAGAAAGTGTTGCAAATTCAATTCACATGCCTTTCCTTTAATTTTAGCTACCCAAACAAAATGCTGGGTTAAGAATTATGTATAATGCACTCCAAAGGTTTTTTTTTTTTGCTTTTTTTTTTACCATTTTTCTAAAAAAAAAGACAGTATTTTTCAGGCCTTTAATCAGATTTTAAGAAAAAAATAATGCCAGATATGGAAAATATAGGTCCTGTTCTTAAAGCACAAGGTATATGAAGTCAACTGGTGCATTTTCATTTTTTATGAAGTTTTACGCACCAGGGGAAATTCCAAATGCATATTGAAGCAATCTAAGGGTTAATATAATTTCAAAGTCACCTGAAACATTTTATCTTTAGAAATATATAAACAGCCAATAACAGAGAGAGAGCATCTAATCTTATTAAACTTACTAATACACTATTAATCAGATTAATATTTGAAAATTAGTAAATAATTTTTGTATCATAAAAATGTATTGAGTCATGAAAATAACACCAAAATACATGAATTAGTGATTATAATAGTCATAAAACCTCGCGAATAGCTACATCCCCCGTAAATAATGGGTAGATATGGTCTACAGAGAAATCCATGAATCCAGAGAACGCGAATACGGGAGGCCCACTGTACCTCTGTGAGCCTACCGACTACATGTAGGTGGTCAACGTGATGGGCGAGTTGACTAAGGGAATGAATGAATGAATGAATGAATGATTGTTAGTTCTCTGGCATCCTGACATCGAAGGTCATTGACGCCGATATCGTTTATTATAAATAAAGAATAAAATTATATGCAATTAAAACCATAAAAGCAAATATCATTGTAAAAGTTAAATAGCTTTCAGAAGACCTGCTTCTGAAATAAATCTAAAAATGCCACTTGCATTGTATGACACATCATGTCCAAGAATCTTGGCAAGGATGAACCTGCCATCCTCACCTCGAGCCTCAAACAGATATCTATTTCTTTCCGTGCTATAAGTGGGGCATTCAGTCAACAAATGCTTCACGGTCAAGGGTATCAAACAGTCGTCACAATATGGTTGGTGTTGGCCAGCTAGCAAAAACTCATGTGTCATCCGAGTGTGACCAATTCGGAGACGACAAAGAGTAGTCTCCCACTTTCGGGGCATCACGTTATATTTCCAAGGGGATATAACATTTGTTATTTCTCTCATCTTATTATCGGCTAAGCTTTCCCAATGCTTTTGCCAATTATTACAAATAAAATTCTTAATTGTAGGTAAAAAATCATTACATGGAATGGGATACCTTCTTGGTAGCAACTCAGCTGCAGCATTCTTGCCAGTGAATCTGCCTCCTCATTTCCACACACACCTACGTGTGCCGGAACCCAACAAAATCGAACTGTTATGCCTTTCAGACCAATAATAAAAAGCCACTCTAAAATCTTTAAAACCAAAGGGTTACTAGAATTAAAAACTTCTAAAGCTTGAAGGACACTTCTTGCATCACTAAAAATGGTAAAATTGCCCTCATCTTTTAATGCTATTTTCTCAATAGCGGTTAATATGCCATAAGTTCTGCAGTAAATATGGAAGATACTAGAGGAAGTGCACCTCTACAATTAAAAGAACCACTATATACTCCAAATCCAACGCCAGCATCAGATTTGGAGCCATCTGTAAATATAAAAGTAGAATCCTTATGTTCTTCGACATGTTCATGAAAGAGAGACCTGGCTTCTAATTCAGTCATGTTCTTTTTTATACAATAAAATATTTATTTACAAAAAGATATATCTGGTAATTTCCATGGAGGGGTTGCTGATATCTTGAATGGAAGAACTCTATTTCTTGCTATATCAAGACCAAAGTTTATTAATTGTTTTACCCGAAAACCATAAGGTTGAGGAGATTTTTGGGTGTAACTCAAAATATCTAAAATGCCTTACAAAGTTTGCAGTCTGACAAGCTAAAGAATTGGGAAGTCTTTGCAACCTAAACCAATACCGAATAATAGAAGACTTTCGGTAAAGGTCTAAAGTTAATTCTCCAGCGTCAACAAGGAGACTTGGAATAGGCGAAGTTCTAAACGCTCCTGTAGACAGTCTAATACCAGCATGGTGTATAGAATCTAATACCTTTAATCTGCTTGGGTGGCTGAGGAGTATATTTCACACCCATAACTAATTTTAGAAAAAATTAAGGCCTTGTATAATTTTAAAATAGTTTTGCGGTCTGCCCCCCATGATGTATGTGACAATACTTTTAAAAGATTCAGAGCCTCAAGACACTTAACTTTTAACGCCTTTAAGTGAGGAACCCATGTCAACCTGCAATCAAATATCAAACCTAAAAATCTAGCTTCATTTACACATGGGATCCGTTGGCCTTTGATGTATATATCCGGGTCAGGATGTACTCCCCGAATACGACAGAAATGGACAACAGTAGTTTTGTTTGTCGAAAACTTAAATCCATTCATATCAGCCCACTGAATAATTTTGTCAATTGAGAGTTGTAGTTTTCTCTCAACCATCGACATTCTAGATCCAGCAAATGATATGGAGAGATCATCTACAAATAATGTTGAGAGAATATCTTGGGGAATGACAGAGGATATCCATTAATGGCTAGTGCAAATAGTGTTACACTTAGCACATACCCTGGGAGGGGAACTCCTTCTTCCTGACATCTCCTCTCTGATAGAGTTTCCTTTTCCCCCACTCTGACTTGAAAAAATCTATGTGAAACAAATGATTGAATGAACAATGGTAAACTCTCCTCGTAACCCCAATTCATGAATGGTTTTAAGTATACCATATCTCCATGCAGTATCATATGCCTTCTCAAGATCAAAAAAGACTGTTACATGGTGCTGTTTGGAAGCAAAGGCTTCACAAATAGAGGATTCCAGTCGCATCAACACATCAGTCGTTGAATGCATTTTTCTAAAATCCACACTGGATAGGTGATAAAATACCCTTCTTTTCCAGGTACCATACCAGTCTTACATTGACCATCTTCTCCATGATCTTACATAAACAAGATGTCAATGCAATTGGTCGATAGTTTGCAGCTAAAAACTTATCCTTACCAGGTTTTTAAAAGGCTAAAAATAATGGCTAGTTCCCAAACACTTGGATAACTATGATCATGCCATATTCTGTTAATAATGCTTAAAATAAACAACTTGGTATTAACAGGTACATGTTTAATCATTGCATATGGAATTTCATCGGGTCCAGGGGGCTGTATCATTACATGTAGCAAGTGCGGAGTCAAATTCTCTTTCAGTAAAAGGAGAGTTGTATGACTCTTCCCTTCCTGTTGCAAAATTTAAAATTTTCTTTTCTTCATTGCTCCCTAAACTAAAGGTGACCAGGAGCTGCTTCACACTTGCGTGATACATTTGAGAAATGATCCGCCAGGGCATTGCTAACGTCAGTTGCTCCAGTCACATACTGATCATTCACCTTCAACACTGGTGGTGGGTTGGGGGTGAATTTGCCTGCTATCTTTTTCACTTTCCTCCACACAGAAGATGGTGGTGTTCTACTGTTAATGGAGGAAACAAAAGACCACCCAAGACTGGCGCCTAGCTTCTTTCATGGCACGAACGGAACTGTGCTCTACATTTCTTGTATGTAATTAAATTCTCCTCAGTACGGCGTCTGCGCAATCGGGTTAAAGACCTTCTTGTGGCTCTGTGCAGGGCAGTTAGTTCTGAAGACCACCAGGGACTGGTCGTCGTTTGAATAACCCTGTTGTTTTGGGAATTGAATTGACTCCTGCTGTATGAAGGGTTCCATTCAGCATGTCTATGGCATCATCAATATTTTTCAAACTGTTCTGCATTCCCTTTCAATTTCGCTTAGCTCCACGAAATCTACCCCAGTCTGCCTTGTCAAGATTCCATCGTGGCGATCTCTGTAAAGGTGGACCATTGTTGGTGCTTATAATGACTGGTGCATGATCACTAGTATGCCAATCATCTAATGTCCTCCAATCGAAATCGAGAAGGCAATTAGAGCTTGCGATTGATAGGTCAATGCATGACAAGGTACCTGTCTGGACATGAAAGTGTGTGGGCTCTCCTGTATTAAGGAGTCCAACATCCTTATTTTCCACAATTGATGATATAATATTGCCCCTTGTGTTTGCTAAAACATCGCCCCATAAAGGATGTCTACCATTCAAATCTCCCAATAAGAGAAAAGGTTGGGGGAGTTGTTGAATCACCTCTACTAAATTATCATACAAAATATTATCATTTGGAGGTAGGTACAGAGAGCATATTGTATATTTTCTTCCTATATCAATCTGTCAACCACTGCCTGCAGAGGTGTACGAATAGACAAAGATATTTGGGGAACATCTCGACGAACGTAAATGAGACTTCCGCCATGGCTCCCTGCTTGTTGATTATATGGTGTTCTATAGCTAATATACTCTCGAGGACAAGGATATTAGCATCAAGCTTGCTCTCTTGTAGACATACAATGTTTATGGGGGAAATGCTCATGAATTAGTAG
Source organism: Macrobrachium nipponense (assembly GCF_015104395.2). NCBI lineage: Eukaryota > Metazoa > Arthropoda > Malacostraca > Decapoda > Palaemonidae > Macrobrachium > Macrobrachium nipponense. The sequence continues at coordinate 55,876,508 of NC_087204.1, read as the reverse complement.
CTTAAGTTCTTCATATTTGGCCCTTAAACCCTGACAATTCCACTGCAAAATGGAGGAGAAAACTATGGATCACTTCTGGAAGACATCTTGGATGAGGTCTTCCCACTGGCAACTTTTAATCTAACATTATTTCCTGTAGGTTTCTTTAGAGATGGTCTTGATATATTGGGTTTTACGTTTGTCTTTTTCTTTGTGTCCTTTTGATCTATTTGTTGAGGCGGATGGTGGACCTCAACTTGAATTTCTGATTTATTCAAGTTATCTTCTAGTTGATCAGAAACATCAACAGATAAAACATCAAATTTATTTGACGTCATAGCTTTAATGTTTCTGATGGAAGGAGGTGAGAGAGATGGAGGTCTCTCTCTTTTTCGATTAATAGGTGGTGGGCTTCTAGGTTTTTGCACCTTTCCCCTTCAACAGGTGCACCAGGCAAGTTGGTTTAAGTGGAACCTCCATCAAATCAGGCAAGGACATGGCCTGAGAGAGGTTTTTACTACTAATTGTAATGGGGGACACGAAGGTTGTACGGGGATGGGGGCAATGCCCCACTGTTAATACATTGTGGCAAAGCCTCAGAAGGCAATATGCTTACCTCATCATGCAGCATTTTATCATTGGATGGTATATTTCTTTTTATAGAACTATTGGCAGTGCTAGGTGGGTTTGATTTAAGTGCCTTTGCATAACTACTTGATTTATCTAATAGTCTTTTGGCATATCCCACACTTATATGTTCTAAATTGGATTTGTTAAGGGCAGCTTCTTCGGACTTATACAGCTCACAGCTCCGGTCAGTGGATTTATGATTTGAGCTGCAATTTAAACACCTGGCATCAAGTGCACATTCTCCATGGTAAGATTTAGAGCAAATACCACACATTTTTTCGTTTTTGAAAACTTTTGACGGGTGTCCAAATTTAAAACAATTAAAACATTGCAGTGGCTTCTGCTTGAATGGTCGAACTTTAATAACTTCATTTTCAATAATAATACGGGAAGGTACATCAGCATCCTGGAAAGTAAGGATAATCATTGATGTACCCCCGGGACTTTGTGTACTTTCCATACATTTAGTGGACACATGGCCAGTATCTCCTCCTCTGTAAATTCATACAGATCCCTTTGTTAAAAACTACTCCCCTTCCGTAGCTAAAATTTAGGTGGGGTTTGACATCTAACTTAATATCATCATCATTTGTTTTAAGGTTGGATAGTATTACAGACTGGTGTGCATGATTTGGCATGGATAAGGTAACTATTTTTTCCAAAACGAGATATATCTCCTGGTGCAATAGTTCCTACTTTTTTCTGAATTAATTTGCATATTTGAAATAGTTCCCTGTAACCCCCTGAGATTCAGCTACAAGCCACATCGGTGGTTTTGGCTTCCTCTGGGAAGGCATAACTAAATCAGCATCTTTTTCAAACCAGTCCGCAGGTCTATAAACATCCAAATCCTTTGGTACCTTGTCGCAAAGAGCAGCCATTATATTCAAGTTATTAATTTTGATATTATTAATATTACATATTGCATTAAATGCTTCATCATGACTATTGTAAAGATATCCATGAATCCCAATTTGTATCTTCCAGTTTCATTCTTATTTCTGTATAGAGCCATAACACTTAAATTCTTTATATATATTATCATAATTTGTTTCTATTGGAATTTGGGTAACATGAAGGATTCGAAGTTTCCTTGCGTTACCAGATTACTCAATTTTGGAATATCAATAGAATGGTCCTTCCTAGTTCCGAGGTCATCAACAGAGTTTTCCCTAATTAAATTAGCAGAGGTCGTCAACAGTGTCAGATGTTCGCCATTCGATCCAGGGGTATTAGAAACATTAATTTGGCCCGTCATTAAAATTAGTTGGGGGAAAGAAAAAAAATTAAGACTGTCTGACATCCCAAAAGAGAACCCCTTACCCTTTCATGAAATTAATTTCTCCACCAATGACACCTGCGAGAGCTGCTTCCCAAATGTCCACTCCCTACCCTACCACAAAGGGATGGTACCACTATGATTAGAGTGGCTCAAGTGTATGCCAAACCCGCTTGATGGGACTGAGAGCATTACAGGAATACAATCATCCCCACTCCAATCATAGTGGCAGGCAAACCGGACAGAATGCCGAGAGTCCTATCTCTATGAAACCGGCCAACCCCTGGAATCCGAAGGCCAAGTTTTGGTTGGAGAATAGTCCCGCATGCCAGTATGGAAATACTGACATTCCAAGGTGTCCAAACATTATCGGGTAGTTGGCAAGACCACCACAGCTCCCACAATTGATTTTGAAAAATTTCCAATCCCGGATATGATGTCCCCTAAAAAAAACATCTGGACAGTGAAATGGGTAAGAGTTTTGACAGCAAGGTTGGAGAAAGTTGATAAATATGAAGAAGAATGAAACAATTATAAGTAATAGAAATAGGATGAGAGAAATTTAGAGTCAACAAATGAGGAAAAACAAAAAATTCCCCAGTTCGAGAGCCCTCTTGCCCGTCACCACGCTTCAGCACGGGAATGATATGCCGTGCTGAAGCCCAATGACTTCATCAAGGCATTCTCTCATTAAGAGGGTTGACTAAGGGAGATTTCTGCTTGAATGCAATGGAATAACCTTCTTTCAACACTTAATAATCCACTCCTCTGCACCTCTCATACTACATCTCTCCCAGAAATGGAGAAACCTGGGTCCTACTAGGACATGGAGGGAAGCAACTTTACTTTTGGGGAAAAGGGCTTGATGGAAGTCTTAAAAGGGCGGGACGAGAAAATGCAGGAAGGTTAGCCCGGGTCTAGAATGAAGTCTTGATCTACTAATACAAAAGGGCAGAGACTGAAGAGGAGACACCGATCTGGAATTAACCAAAGAAAATTCTCTAGAGCATCTGGAAGAGCAAACTAAAAGGTCTGGTGTACTCTTCTTTTGGAGACCCATGGCAATGTTACTGTTAAAAGTTTCCGGGAAGAGGTGTTGGCGATCAAGAGGCAAAAACAACAATGCTGACTGTCTTGTGTGCCATCATCTAATCCAAGGCAACATCCTAAGGCAAGGCAGAAAATCTCTTAATCTTTCTAGCTAAAGCCTCAATAGACCAATCTAGAAAACTTATAACTTAAAAAATCTTGAATAAAAATTAGCAGAGAACATCAACTTGGTGGAGGCAAAGGCTGACCTTCAAGAAAAGTCAATGAGCCCAAAGAAGCTACCTGGGACAAGGCAGCCACTTCCAGAGAAGGGCTTCCCCTGTAAGATACACACTGTACCTCCAAAATACCAAAAGAGAAGGGGGGGTACGCAAAAGATGACTTTCCTTGATCTCTCTTCTCCGAAAGCCAGCTCTCCAGACCATTAAGTACTTCTCCTAGCAGAAAATGAGAGCACCATCTTTGGAAGTTTAATGGAGTCACTTTGGCCTATCACTAAAAAAAAAAAAAATCTTAGCTGGGAGGAAAAAAAAAAAACAAAAAAAAAAAAAAAAAAAAAAAAAAAAAAAGTCTTAGCTGGGAAAGACAGAGCTACTGTAGAGAAAAACCCTGGGAAAATGCTTGCAGTAAATCATTCATCAAGGCAGCTGAGCTGCTTTAGGTTTCCTGTCTTTATTTAATTCATTTAAATGTGATTTTAATACCCTTCATTTTTTGGCATCCCAGTCAGAACACTCATTGCAGGTCAAATTAATGGAACACACCTGTTCCCTACATTCTGCACACAATGTGTGAATCAATTTGGCTTTTGTTAGTCTCATATTGCAGCCTTTGTTGCAATACCATAAGCTATTTGCACAAGTCAACTAAATTAGGTAATAGTCTTGTTACCAAAGAATCTAATGGAAAACTTGACAAAATGCATGGTCAAAGGTTGCCCATACATCACCAAAGGGAGAAAAACACAGATGGAGACATAGACAAAAATCAAAATCAAGCTGACTGCTCTTAACTGAACTTCAGTTGAGAGCCGAGAACCAGCAGAAAACTACTGATGGCTCTCAGCTGCATTGTTCCTTCCTCACCCTAAAAATGGGCGGGGCCAATTAACTAACCTACCAAACTAGTTTTACCGTCGCAAATTTCAAAAATTTAAGCTGCTGGTGAGTAAAACTTTAGGAAATATAATTATTTGGTAAGTTACATACATAAAAATGTGTGGGTTCTTGAATTAGTTGGACAAAATTGGAAGATACACACAAATAAATAACAGACCAGCCATGTTGATCTGTGGAATTTGAAATTATCCACTCGCTGTGCTTGCATGGGTCAGGGATCTGGGGGCCCAAAAATGAGACAACCTTAACAGTTTTAATGTAACTCACTTCTCTACTTACTTCATTACCTTTAAGTAACCTCTCAGTGCACAAAGGTAACTTATTCAGCATCTTATACCTCTGAAAGACAAAACATCCAACTTACTCGTAATAAAGGATGTGCTTTTTCCGCTGGTAATACAAGCGGTGATTTTTTGCGGCCTTTTTCAATAGCTGCTTGAGCATCCCCAATAGCCCATCTGTCAATTGGATTAGGAAATGTCCTCTGTACTCTTTCTTCAACATCCTGCAAAAAAAGAAAAAAATCTTATATTTCATACATAAAATGTCACCAGTAAAAATAACAACTTTTCTTTTACTGTATTACAAAACACACTTATACTTTTACAAGTACCCTTACCACCAAAGCTAACTAAAAGTCAAGAGAAATATGTTTGAATTACAAAATAAAGCAATGATTCTTATTTTAATAATTTAGCACCTAAACTTATCAGAAGATTTGGTGGTCTGGCCTTCCGACAAATGGTAAATCTGATGAATAAAATACAGACACCGCTATATAGCTAAAACCAGAACACTCATGAGATGCAACAGTGATTCCATATAAATTCTAGCCTAAGCTAATATATACTTGACACTTTCCTCATTTACTTCATGACATTTATCCACTTACACAGTGGGTTAGCCAAGATACCATGAATCAATTTAAATACTATAAAAAAAATCATAGGTCTTCTAAGACTGGCAACACAGTCTGACTTGGATTCCTCAATACAATATTTTTTCTTTGTTTATTTATAAACTGAATAGTCTGACATTCTCTACACATCAGTCCATTTAGATACGTACAGGCAAGGGCACCAACATCTTATTTCTCACAGGGGAATGTGAAAAGGAGCGCACACTATGGAGGGGTTCGGAATGTTCCCTGTCATGAACTTATTTCAACTTGTAATAGAACTTACAATAAGGTTAACGTCATGTTCTAATTTCTCCATATGCTTTTCTTGAACTGAATGGGGAACAGAAGGCGGTGCTACTAAGGAAGTCTCAATACTAGTGCTACCAAAATGCCTAGCCTAAGGGATAGCTGCAGATGAAGGGACACTAGGTAGGGTAGAACTGACAGGTTTAAGTCCTGACCTATCTAATTGCTTTTGCAATCGATCAGCTTCCCTTCTTTCCTATATCCGACATATTCAGGCATAAAGTCCTCAGAATAATCCCCTACATTCCTCACATCTACTTCCAAGATCCCTCTGTGGGGTACAAACCAAATGTTGATCTACTTCAAATTCTGACATCCTGCTTACGCCAAAATCATTCCTATATAGCATCCTAAGAAAATGAAATTACAATACTGTAAACAGGTGAAAAACAATCGTCTCAGAGCAATGGCAGCAAGAAGGATTCTGACAAGAGCTAAAATATTCGAAACACACCTGGTGGAAGACAGGCGAACTAGACAGTCATCCTGACAGCCATTCGATTTTTTTTAAAATGCCAACTCGCCTAACTGGCATGTAGATGTAAGCTAACTTTCACAGTAGGTAAGAATCATTTTAAATATGGAATTTTTATAATTAAATCAATAATAATGATACTTCCTGTATAATCTATCTAGCCCTAAATCCCCCAAAACCACACCAAAATTTACCACATTGGCAACACTGTTACCTCCTATTCTGTCCACCAGTTGGAAACACTGCTGTTGAGTTACAAAACCTTCCCTTGAAAATCAAGGGAAGGTGCGCAATTTCATGTATTCTACATGAAATTGCGCACATTTTCATGTAACGGCTAATTAAAAATGGTGCAAAAATTATGTCAAACTGACAAAATAGTTTCTGAGATGTGTCACTGATACTTTTTAGTGCGCTAAGAAATAAATTCGCGCTTGTGCGCCTGCGTAACGATTGTAAACTAAACAACACATTGATCCGTGAACTCCCAGCATCCCCCAAGGTGCGATTCAAAAGTTTTCGGCTGGTAGGCCTATAAGTATTTTTCCGCGAATTTAAAAAAACCTTTCTACGTCGACGTAAATTATGACCAGTTGGCCCCCAACAGACAATTTATCTCAACGTAAAATACGTCCAGTAGGCGTTTAAGGGTTAAGTCTCCTACCATAATGCCACCGAACTGCAGTAGTAAAGGACAAGGCGTAAGTGCATAGTCAGTCCATCTGTACAAAAGTCAGGTGACCAACCAGGTGACACATCAGACGACATCAAGGACAGAAAGGCTACACCCCAATAATTTCATCAAGCACTAAAACCACCAGCAACACCTGCTCTCTCACAAATGTCTGGTGCCGAGAGACAGGAGAGGGTTATTGGCAACTCTTTCCTGAAGGATGAGTGCCTGGACTGTCTGCATGATTCAAAGCTAAGCAAACATTGGGGGTGTATCAGCGCAATCCAACGTCGCCAGCAGCGATATTGTCTCATGAGTGACTCCTGACTCGACTTTCTGGTGCCAAGAGAAAGGAGTGCGGAGCGAAAGGCAACTCAGTCCTGGTTCAAACTGGTCTCATGTTAAACGATCATTGGAGGGTGTAACAACGGAACCGATTTTGTCAACAAGAAACTCAGAGCTACTGAATGTTGGCTGATCTTGCGTGAGTGTCCGACTCCATGAAAACAGGTGAGACAAAAAGTAGATGGCAAACAAATCACCAGATGACAGAAGACAACCCATCGACTAATTTCCTGTCCAGACAGACAATGGAAGAAGTGTGAGTTGTCAGGACAGGTGAACCTAAGTCAGCATCGACTTTGGGAGAAGCGTAGTCGCCAGTGCTGACAACCCAGTGGTAGACTGACAATGGAAGCAGCGTGAGTCGTCAAAGCGGCCAGTCCTTATGTCATCAACAACACCTATAAATACAGGCAGTCCCCGGGTTATAACAGGGGTTCGTTCTTGAGACGTGTGGTAACCCGAAAATCGTCATAAGCCGGAACATCGTGAAAAATCCTAAGAAAACCTTACTTTTAATGCTTTGGCTGCATTCAAAACTATGTAAACTGCATTCTTATTGCATTTTTCATAAAAAAAAAACTTCAAATATTGATTATTTTGCATTTTTGGTGTCATATTTCTTCTGGCAGATGAGCGTTGTAGGCGTCGTAACCCTGGAACATGCGTCGTAACATGATATTGTTATGATACAATAAAGTTTGTTCATACTTACCTGGCAGATATATATATAGCTGTATTTTCTGAAGTCCGACAGAATTTAAAAAACTTCCGACACACGCAGTGGTCGGCCAGGTGGTTAGTACCCATTCCCGCCGCTGGGAGGCGGGTATCAGGAACCATTCCCATTTTTTATTCATAATTTTTATTTCCACTGTCCCCTGAGGGGAGGTGGGTGGGTACTTGATTATATATATCTGCCAGGTAAGTATAAACAAACTTTATTGTATCATAACAATATTTTTTTTTTTTTTTTATCATTTTTTTTGTTCATGAACTTACCTGTTCAGATTATATATATAGCTGAATCCCACCGTTGGAGGTGGGAAGGGACAGAATAGAAGGATTTTGGGAGACAAATGCATGCAGATGATTTACATCTTGGTTCCACCTCTTAGCATAGCTGACTTCGTGATTACTGTCACCCAAGTCTGCTTCTGCTTTACTAGAGTTGCCAGCGAGGTAGAGACCTATAAAGCTGGTGCACTCCAGATGATCTGTCAACGGGGGCGTGACCACAATGTGACTAGACCATATTGACCATACCATGAGGCTAAGAAGTAAAAAAAATAAATATATATATATATTATATAAAATATATATCACCACCTGACCAACCTAGCCAAAGTTAAAGGTGTGTTAACTAAGGCTTAAGAGTTAAGAAGTCGCCATTGTCGGCGACTCAACAACTAAATTAAGAGCTCTTCCTAACCATTTTCTACAGGATAGGATGAGTGGTACTTCTTGCCCCCAAGATTGTGTCTGCAGACACGTATGGCCCTAGCGAGCAGCAGATCTCATATGCCATCTTCACATCTCGCAGGGAGTGTGAAGTGAACACAGAGTTGCTTCGCTAAAACATGGTACTCAGGATGTTGCTGAGTGCCATGCTCTGTTGAAATGCTTCCGAGGCCGCGCCCTCACCTCGTGAGCATTCAGATAAAAAGATTTCAAATCTTTGGGCAAACACAATGAAGGAGCATTTTTGAAAGAACTCCTTAACACTAAAGCCAGGGTGTTCTTCGATATGGGCAAGTCTGGTCTTTTTCGGAACACTGCAGATTGCCCGAATGACTTCGACTTTCTTGAGTTTTATGTAGATAAAACTTGAGAGACCCGACAGGGCACAGGACTCTCTCTGGCTCCTGCCCACTAACTTGTGCCATCCTTGCTTCCAAGCTCCTGGCCCAAGGACAAAACGGGTTTCCATTCTTAGGCCACAACGGAAGGCTTAGAGAGCACACCGCCTTGTGTTCTCTAAAGCCAAAACTTGTGACGATGGCTTAAAATCTCACTAACCCTCTTTGTCGTATCTAGGGTGGTTAGAAGAAGGCCTTCCTGATCACATGCAAGAAGTTAACAGGTAGGAGAGGTTCGAATGCTTTGACATCAAGAACTTCAGACTACGTCTAAGTTCCATATTGAAAGCTTCGATCTGGGACATGCACAGTCAGTCCGTCTGTACTAAGTCAAGGTGACCGACCAGTTGACCAGTCAGACGAATCAAGGACAGCAAGGCTGTACCCTGAAGACCCATAAGGCACTATTCTTCGCTGAAGGATGAGTGTCCTGGACTGCCTGGGCGATTCAATCTAAGCAAACCTTGGGGGGTGTATCAACGCAACCCCACGTCGTCAGCGAATCAACTCCTGACTCGAGCTTCTGGTGCCAGGAGAAAGGAGCGAGGAGCAAAAAGGCGATTCAGTCCCGAAGGAAGAATACCTGACAGTCCAACCTGGTCTCATGTTACACGATCATTGGGGGTGTATAAACGCAACCGACTTCGTCAACAAGAAACTCAGGGCTACTATATGTCGCCTGATCTCGCACGAGTGTCTGACTCCGAGAAAACAGGTGAGACAAAAAGTAGATGGTGAGCGAGTTTCGAGATTCCACAGAACTCAAAGATCGTGAAGGGCTTTGTTGTTTGACAGACGCAAATCTCAGAGCCCAAAGGCCGTCAACAACATATTTGCGTATTCTTTAATAGTTGTGACTGCCAGCTTATCCCATTCTTCAGACGGAAATGGACGACGGTAATCTTATTCCTGTCAACATCTCGATAGTCTGAAACGTAGTCAGACTCAGAGCGGAGAGGTTATAGGTACCTTTCGAGTTTAGAGTAGACCGACTCTCTCGGAAAAGGTCCCTTGGAAGTGAACTAGGAAGGATGTGACCCTCTGTGATCCAGGATCCTGAAGGCCAACATGGGGCGATCAGCGTCATTGTCGCTCCCTGTGACGTCATAAATCCTCTTATTACATTTCCTAAGCGATTGAAAAAGGGGAAAAGAGACTAAACATTCCATCCCCGTTCAATATTTCCCAATTTTAGGGGGGGGGGGATTTTGGCGGTTTAAATGGGTTAACCCGGAAAAAATTTTCCCCCCCCGGGGGGAATCGGAAAGGGGGGGTGGGGGGGGGGGGAAAATTTAACACAAAAGGGGGAGCAGAGAAAAAAGAAGCCTCTTCGTCCTCAACATATCGAAGAGAAGAATGAAAGGGCGTCCCTAAAGTCTCCACAAACTCTCAACTTTTTTACTTCTAAAGAAAGATCACTCGGAAAAAAAAAAAAAAAAAAAAAAAAAAAAAAAAAAGTCAATAGTTGCTGCCGTCGATAGAGACGATTCGTACGGACTTTTGCAATCCTGTAACGAACCTCTAGAGGATCGTTACATTCTACGCCTGTTGTTATAATAGGCTCTTTCTCGTAAACTCCAACAGGGACCGAGAGAAGATACTTCTTAAGATATGAGAGAGCTGTGGAATATCAGAGTTGATCTGGACCACTGGTTCCAAAAACTCGTTTCGAGGACTGGAGGGACGACCGAATTGCTTTTACTTCTTTCAGATTAAGATCCAGGACATCTGAAACCCTATCCAGATGTCCGCACCTTCTTTCTATCACCTCAGGTGATAGACGCACTGAGAGATGTTCAGAATCATTCCTAGATCTTGAATAATATTTTCAGTTTCCCGGTAGGAAAAAACTGTGGAGGTCTGAATTGCAGTCTATTCGGGGAAACAAACTTCTTCAGGAAGGAAATGGTCCCCAGCAAGCTCATCCATTCCCTCCCCGAGTATGCTTACTTCCCTAATAAGGCTGCGCTTTGCCTAAGCAGTTGAGAGCATATAAAAGTGCAATGTTGCGGTAGAGCTCGTAGTTCTATACCGTGCGGTAACGAGCACCGAAAGGATTAAGAGATAACTCTATTGAACATAGTAAGGCAAAACGAATGCACGTTTATTCATTCACGTAAGAAATCCCCTCAATCTTAGGCTAAAGTCCGTGATTGTAGGACAGAGATACAGTTAGTCAGTCAATCCCGCAGGAGAGACGTAACCGCCAGCACAGAGATACGGTTAGTCAGTCAATCCCGCAGGAGAGAGAGACGTAACCTACCGCGCATGACAGCGCACGATCTGTTACTGGCTCGGTTGGACTGGAGGACAGACACAGCAGCAGCCAGCAGCTTACGAACGTCGTCTCTTAACTTTATGTCTGAGTTGCCAGCTATCCTATTCTACGAAGAAATAGGTCCGTTATTTTTTGAGCAGAAAGAGACTCTCAAGCTGGTATATTTAAGAGAAACATAAAAACGCTAATATAAAGATGCGTTGTGTCGTCAGAACACTACCATACAACGGTAAAGATAAATCGGAAACTCCTGGAAGGCTGCAGGGAGTAACGATTAAAATGTCCTTAAATAATAGACAACAGACCTCTCCGTTGCCATCCAAAGAGGTAACTACAGCAAGCGTATATGACTTGAACCAACCAGTAGTAAAATAACGCAAGGCAAAATATGATATATCACAATAAGTTAGTTTGTTCATACTTACCTGGCAGACATATATATAGCTGAATTCGGAAATACAGCTACAATACATATCTGACAGGCAAGTTTCATGAACAAAAACTTAAGAGAATCGAAGCAGACAACTCAAGCTTCTTATGTTATTGGACATAAGCGTTCATTGACGTAGTCTACAAGTCTATTTCTTGTATGAGTCTGTGAATGACGAATGAGAGCTCTTCTGAATCTTGTCAATAAGAGCTTATTCGCTTACGCAATATCAAGTTAACGAGATGTTTGTCAATGAGAACTAACCCATTTACGGGACAAAGAGATATTTTGTCAATGAGGGGATACCCCACTTACTTGACAAAACGATAGTATATTGTCAATGGGGGAAAGTCACTGAATTGACAAAACATAATCCAGGAAGTCGAAAAAAAAAGGCATTTTATTTTTCCGATTCCCGTCTCAAACGAGGAAGGGGCAAGAATCCTGTTAAGAGACTGGGCTTACGGCAGGTAGAACGACGATGTTCAATTCCGGGCAGCGTAGTCCCGACTAGAAACTAACAAAATCTATCATCTGAAAAACCCTTTCAGATGGGCTAAAAAGCTTGCAAAATTATCCTGGGAAGAGGAAGAAACTCTCCAACCAGCTTCCTCTCCCGTATCACAACTAATGCCTGCTAAAGCTTAAAATTTATGGCAGTATGGCAAAGGAAGTCCTGTCTTGCGCTTTCCTGAAGAGCGTCCTTTTGATGAGTGCCTTTGCAAGAATCCTACTGAACTTTGTTTTTGCCGAGAGTCCTGACGTGCAGGACGTCGAAGCCTTTACATAACCTGTAACTGCCTTATCGCAAAGTCTTGACTGTGGTAGAGAAAACGAGATCTTCCCTTGAGCTTTCCTTAACTCCATCCACCTTTGCGAAAAGCAATATAATATTGACAGAGACCTCTTGAATTCACGAAACCCGAGGTCTTGCTGGGTTTCAAAGACGAAGTTGTCTGTTCACTTTAAGCTTCCTCCGAAGCACTGCTTACTTCACATTCTCTAGGCTCAAATCTTTAAACAAGAGCTTGGAAGAGTTCAATAGAACGTTCAGCCAGGAGGACAAACCTGGCGTGCGCTGGCGCGCGCTTGGCGTCCACTGGCGAGTACGATCGGCGTCCACTGGCGAGGAAGCTCGGCGTCCTGGCGCGGCGCTCGGCGTCCACTGGCGAGGACGCTCGGCGTCCACTGGCGAGGACGCTCGGCGTCCACTGGCGCGCGCTCGGCGTCCACTGGCGAGGACGCTCGGCGTCCACTGGCGCGCGCTCGGCGTCCACTGGCGAGGACGCTCGGCGTCCACTGGCGCGCGCCTGGCGTCCATTCGAGCGTCCCGTTCAAGCCGAGCGTCAAAAGAAGCGTGCAGAAAAGCGGCACGCTCCTGACAGGCGTCAAAACAAGCGAGAGAAACTGCCTTCTTTTCATATTTCTCGGTGGAAAGACGTACACGTGATCAGGCGACGTTCGCCTTCTTACTTCTCACTGAAACGCAAAACAAGAGAGAGGGGACGTGAAGCTTCCTCTTCTATAAAGCTTCTTAGAGGGCGCGAGTCCTTCCGAGAGCTCCAACCCTTGCGCGGGGAGGACGCCTCGGAGGACGAGAAGCAATCCTTCAGGATTCGTGCACGTGCACGCACTTTGGCAGTCTGGGGATTTTCATCAGAAACTGCCGAAGGCACGCCAGATCGGTGGGGGTTCCTCGTAACCCTCCTTCGGCTTTCGACATGCCCTCTCCCTGTGGTCCTGGGAGTCTGACAGAGGTCTAGACCTAGATGCGTTATAAGGCCGATCTGACGCACCCTCCACTACACAAGGGTTACTGTCACTGCACTTAGCCACTTCACTATTGCTCTCTAAAGCAAGCACTTTCGATTCTAAGTTACGAATCGAAAGAGTATAAGAGAAAGGGCAATAACCTCTACAGACATTGTTTTAGGGCCCGAAGGCAACATTACAGGGGTTAGGAGTAACAATAACAGAAGTAGCACTCTTCACAACAATGAAGGAGAGCGATCACCTCTCGCAGACATATTCATAACCCGTAGGCCATACTATAGGGTTAGTCAAAATAAAGTCTACAGGAAGGTTAGCAGGTTCACTACCCTGAATTTTGTTTAGTGATTAATTGCGTACATACGAATCATACTTTTTCCTTACGGAATTAGACATGTTTACTGATTAATTGCGTACATACGAATCATACTTTTTCCTTACGGAATTAGACATGTTTACTGATTAATTGCGTACATACGAATAATACTTTTTCCTTACGGAATTAGACATGTTTACTGATTAATTGCGTACATACGAATCATACGTCTTCCTTACGGAATTTTAGACAAAGGGGTTCTCACACTCCTTACATGACAAATCTCCAAGAAAGAAGCAAGACCCATTACCCCCTCGTGCATACCAAGTGCGGATCTACCGAAGCTTTCGGTAGCCACACCCTATCTTTGCAGACAACACCCTCTGAAACTAGCCTAACTAGATTCAGATATCTTATGCAAAAATGAATCAAATTCAAATCAATTTAAGATAGCGTACGCCTAGCCACAAATCCAAGTAAATAAATTAAAAGACAATTAGGATACTTAGCGGCAATGAAGTTTCCAAAATCCTAAGCCGAATGTACTGAAAACAGGTGTTTTCAGCACCGGCGACAGAAAAATTATGAATAGAAAATGGGAATGGTTCCTGATACCCGCCTCCCAGCGGCGGGAATGGGTACTAACCACCTGGCCAACCACTGCGTGTGTCGGAAGTTTTTTAAATTCTGTCGGACTTCAGAAAATACAGCTATATATATATCTGACAGGTAAGTTTCATGAACAAACCTGGAAATAATTTCTGAAGAATATCATTGAAAAGCGCCTTAACTTCGGAACGTTGTAAGCCAAACCTGTCGTAACCCGGATATTGCCTTACCCAACTGCCTAAATCTCATTATAACAATACCAAAAGCTGCCCCAAAAGTTATAATGCAAAAAACAAAGAATACAAATAAAAAAAATAAGATACAGGTAGCAACCAAACGTTTGCTAGCAGAAGGAAGAGTCGAATCATCTTGGTTATCCATTGAACAGGTCACAGGGTAAACCCGGGTCGCGCAAAAGTTCGTCAAATGAAAATATATTCCACAATAAAAATAAAAGTTAACTCGCTAAATTAGTGGATTTCATAAATAGTAAATAACATAAAACCGCATTAGAGCGGCCATGATGCAAACAACATAGGTGCTCGTTAACATCTGATTTTCAAGGGAAGGTTTTATAACTGCCAACTGGCGGACAGAATAGGGGGTAAAAGGATTGCCACTGTAGTAAATTTTGGCGCGGTTTTTGGGAATGTAGGACTAGATAAATTATATTAGGGTAATGTTTATTAATAATAAATCTTTAATAAAAATTCAATAACCGTGTTACAGAATGTTTGACAACTAATCAGGTAACCCTTGTACTGTTATACATACTAGCCACTTTCTCTCAAAGAATTATTGTCGCAAAACATTTAAAATTATCACAATTCACTTTACTTTGAACAGGCAGCCCCCGGTTAACGGTGGGGGTTCCGTTCTTGGTGGGGTGCTAATAAGCAAAAACTGCCATTAACCTAAACTTGGAAATTTATGGTGCAGAGTTTCAGTTAATGGTGCCAATAACCAGTTAATGGCGCCTCTGTTAGCCATGTTATGGCACTGTAACTATTATTGGCACCTTATGGAGCTGATAACCAAAATGCGTCCCATTATGGTGCAATAAATCGGCGATTTTATGGCGCTAGATGAGCGCCATAAACCGAGTCTGCCGATAACTGGGGACCGCCTCCATAGCAAAACTGATTATTTACTAATTACTGTAGTTTTTCATACTGTGTCCATGACTAAACACGAGTTTTATGATGATAAAAACAATTTACAGTGTACTTATAACATAGTAATGTTCTATTGAGCTAATTTCAGGTAAGCCTCGGACTGAGCATGACAGGTGTATGCTATCTCTCTCTCTCTCTGTCTCTCTTTAAGGGTAAGTTAAGATGTATTCGAAATGATATTGCCATAAAATGTTTTTGGATGATAGAGCATACTGTACTTATACAATGTAATTATGTATCCATTAGGCTCTTTCCAGGTTGGGCCCCGAACTGAACATAATAGGTGCATGCTTCTCTCTCTCTCTCTCTCTCTCTCTCTCTCTCTCTCTCTCTCTCTCTCTCTCTCTCTCTCTCTCAAGGATAATTTAAGTTTTTTTATGATAAAGCATGTTTACAATATTTAAAACACATATTTGCTAATTATTTTAATTTTGTTATCCAGTCTGCTTTTACTGGAAAATTTAAAATTAGTGAATATTTTAAATATCGTACAATATGCTCTATCATCAAAACACTTTACAGCAATATCATTTCAAATATATCTTAGAGAGAGAGAGAGAGAATCATACACCTAATATGCTCAATATGGGGCCCAACCTGGAATGAGCTTAATTGATACATAACTAAATTGTAAGTATGTATATATGCTGTAAATCATTATCATAAAAATCAGTATTTAGTCACAAACACAATATGAAAAATATAGTAATTAGTGAATAAACAGTGTTGCTCTACAAAAAAAAAAATAATAAAAATAAAATAATAATAATTATAATTTTAGAGATACAGTCAATAGGAAAAATCTGCAAATTACTGAAAGTTCCCAGTGGAAAAGTAAACAAATGTTCCACAAAAATCCATGACAAAGTGGACTGTGGAAATGTGAACTGCATAAAACTGGGGGAGACACTGTACTTAGTTTCAAGGGTGACAAAGCATGCACATCATGCATACACAAACGCACACATAAATGCAACACCTCATTGATCACACTTCTTTGGAGAAAATTTTGCAGCCACCATCAGAACAATACTTACATAGTATCACATACTGTATATATAAACACTCACAAATGAGACAAAAGGCAAAACAATTCCAAAAACTTCAATGGAAATGCCCTTGTTAATAAGTCCGTCCAGCAGCTGTGTAGACATCTAACATGAGCACAGTCCAAAAAAGGTGTATGCTGACAGTTGAGAGAGTTATGGTACTCTTGCTTTTTTCTAACTTTCACTCTGCTAATTAACTCTACCAACCTTCAGTGAACAAGCCACCTTGCACTGAAGGTATCCACTAAAAGATGAGTCAGTATCCTCATAGGAACAAAAACAGTACTTTATACACAAAAAAATATTGCATTATTCATTTAGCTTACTTTGAATACCCGTAACCAAACAAATACTAAACAAAAAAAATACAGAGTTGTTTATATAACAGCAGGATAAATAGATTTGCCACTGAATAATATTTACCTCTAATATAGTAACTCTAACATATGTACATCTGACTTTTAGATGTTTTCTTAAAACTTAAGAAAAATATATCAAGCATCTTACCTGGACAGTATGAGGCGCTGGGTGGGCACAAAGCATGGCCAACAACCGTAAAATAAGACTCTCTACGTATTCCAAAGCATCATCTTTTGCTGATAAAGTTGGATGCACTTGTTTCAGCACCTGAAATTTAAAAAAATCAGTTCCAGTGGTTTACTAAAGCCAATTTACAATGCAGTCAATTTAACATGTACTTTTCAAGCATGTTATGGAAGCAAGCTAAAAAAAAGCTCAATGACAAAGCACCATTCACTAGGTGGTTTAATGTTGCTTTCAATTATAAAAGTTGAGCAAATTTCAATCAAGTCCTGCTTTAAGCAGAGAGACATTAATGCTACTTTAAATGAAAAAGTTAATCAGATTCTCATCATATTCTACCTGAAGTTGCAAGTGTTTTCCTTCAGATATTGGAACAAAAGCTAGGTTGTTTAGAGGAGGTATTAAAGTAAAGGATTGCAGGTTTTTATGTTGTGACTTGTTCCTAGAGAACACAAATTTTGTCTTTTAAATTAAGACTCATTCCATAGGTTGGGGGGGGGGGGGGGGGGTTGTCTCAAAAATTAAAACAAGACTGCTTTATTCCAAGAGGACTGGCATCAGAGGATAAAAATCTCTGACAATTTCCAAACCGTTGCCTGTCACAACTGGAATATACTAGCTTCTATGTACTATACTGAGCAGGGGAAGACTTACTCCTGTAACTTCCTACACACTCTGGAAATAAGGCGAGAGGTGCAAGGCCCTGAGACAGAGTATGGCTCATCAATTCAAACTATTATCAAAACAGGGTTGCAAGTGGAAAACTCTAAGAAATACACTTCCCACATCATCTGTGAGTGCTCATGTTCGTATGTTACAAATATGCAGACTTTGTACTGGAATATTATTAGACTACTATTTCAATTATCAGATCTTTATAACCTATCACTGACTTACAATACTTACAGAGCCATCCCTCCTAAGAAAATTCATATTCTTGTAGAATCTACTGATAGAAAAAAATTCCAGCAACAGGCCACAAGAGATGTAGGCAGTGAGAATTACAGCAAAATTTAGTATACCCCTTTACGATGAAGATATTACAACAGTCCTTGCTACAAAAAAAAAAAAAAAAAAAAAAAATTATGGCATACAGCCACAAAGAACATAAAAATAGTTGTATAAGACATTCAAAATAAAAGTAAATTAACTTTATAAATTTGAACTTATATACATTTATCATAAGCTCCTTAGAAAAGGGATTTTGACGTAAGGAAAAATCTATTTCTGGGCGATTGGCTCGTGTCGCCAGCGAAATATCCTTTAATCTATTATTTCTAGGGTAAATGTACTAAACACATACCAGAGAATAAATAAAATAAAGAAAAAGAAAAAGGTCAGTATAAACTGACTCGCTCACCCTCCAAGAGGGTGTCGGTATGAACACTATGGCGAGTGAGACCACTACCACGAGCCAAATGCCAATAGAATTCTCCCACTACAAAATCCCCCAAGAGGAGAGCCGTCCCACAGAGTGGGCAGCACTTACTACTACTACTCCATCCCATGCTGCCGACTGCTGCGCCTCTGGTGGCCATCCTGAAGTTAGCAGACAATCTTGGCGATGGGATGGGTAGGGCGGGGGGGGCATTTTCGCTGGGCGACACGAGCCAATCGCCCAGAATAGATTTTTCCTTACGTCAAAATCCCTTTTCTGGGCTCAGCTCGTGTCGCTGCGCGAAATCGTACCAGAGAAATAGCACAAGATTGTAAACAAAATCAACAAAATAAAAAGAAGGTCTCAATTAAAAGATAAAATAAAAGTAAAAAGAATATAATTGCTAATAAAGATACATATACACAGTGATACAAAATAGAAATATTGCTTAAATTACACTTAATTCTAATAATATTTCTTAACTTAAGGTAATTTACATATATACAGGAGTAATATGTTCATATATGTTACCAAATGGTATCTGTGTAAAGCTATGTATCAAAAAATTCTAGAGCAATTAACATAATAAGTTGAACAAAACAAACTCAACAATAATAATATATAAAGGAATGTATATGAACTTAATATACAAACCCGTAAAAAAAACCATTACAATAAGATGTATCTCCTAGCATAAAAATAAGGAGATGACATCCACGAGATCAATATCCATCATCAAATGTGAGTGTCCGCCCTAGCAAAAAAAAAAAAAAAATAAGGGACACCCACCACCACATCATAAAAGCAGCTAAGACACAAGGTGACCGTAAATGAACCAGGCAGGAATAGACGAACTGTTGGGTGAGGCAGGTAGAAAGGAGGACTGGATCTTCTACTAAAGATTAGTTAGAGTCAGGGGAAACCTATGGTTCCCCGCTGCAACTGCTGAAAATTTCAGAGCTTCCAAGGACTTTAAGTAATGACGTTTGAACACTGTCGGCGATTTCCATCCATAGTATACTTTTTCAACTCATCGAAGTTCATATGTTGGAAATAGTTAATTGAGTGGCTACTGCCCTGACATCATGTGCTTTTGGGAAAGAGTCAGGATTGGCTTGTTTAATGAAGTACAGGATTTGTTGCCTGATGCCTTTAATAGATAAAGTGCCACCTTTTTCTCTCTTAAAGAGAGGACCCGATGAGGATGAGAGGTCCTAGATAGAAAGGCTCGTAAGGCTGAAACTGGGCAAAGAGATACATCTTGTGGAAGGGGTAGTACCTTCCATGGTTCCCACCTCATCAAAGGATCTTCATTCTTAGCTATAAAGCTACGTTCCGGAGAAAGTAGCACTTCCCCTGTGGGAAGGAACTGAATATGATCCGGATCTCTGGATAAAGCCGACAGTTCTGAAATTCTAGCTCCTGAGGCCAAGCTTAATAAAAAGGGAAATAGGGTTTTTCTTAAGAGCATTATAACGAGCATGTGCCATTATTGGTTTCTGAAGCCAGCTTTAGAACATCGTTTAAGAACCATGATACTGACGTAGGCCTTATAGAAGGTCTAAGTCTAGCACACGCCTTGGGAATAGACGAGAAGTAGGAATCTGTCAAATCTATGTTGAACCCAAATTGAAAAATCTTTTTCAAGGCTGACTTGTTTGTCGTAATTGTGCTAGCTGCTAAGCCTTTTTCAAATAAGGATCTGAAAAAGGATATAGCTGAATTGATTGTCATGATCCTAATATCTGATTTCTTTCAGGAAGGTTGCTTAACTTTTTGACAGCAGCATCATACTGTCTCAAAGTTGAATCCCTTTTATCGGATTCCAAGAAGAGAATATTCTGAGGGGTCCAATATTCGCATCCCTTTTCGTTGCAAACTTCATGAAATCCATAAAGTTAGGGTTTTTAGAATCCCTGAGGAAGCGAACACAGTCTTCCGTTTGTACTGACTGGGAGAGCCGGTGGGATTGGGGATCCGAAGAGGGCGAAGACCCAGTTCCAGAATGAGAGGGTACCAATTGCTCTTCGGGCCAGTCTGGGGCTACTAGAGCCACTTGACCCTTGAATGTCCTGAGTTTGTTTAAGACCTTCATGAGAAGATTCACTGGAGGAAAGACATAAATCTTCTCCCAGTTGTTTCCAGTTTAGAGCCAGGGCGTCCGTGGCATAGCCAGAGGGTCCAGGTTGGGGGCCACATAACACGGGAGTTTGTGGTTCACTTGAGATGCGAAGAGATCCACCTGTAGACCTGGAACTCTCTGAAGAATCCATTGGAACGAACTGTTGTCCAGTGACCATTACCGACTCTAGAGGTACTGATCGGGATAGAGCATCTGCTATGACGTTTCTCACTCCAGCTATATGAGATGGAGAGATGCCAACTGAACTTGTCCGCCAGGGAGAAGATGGCTATCATGACATGATTTAGATGACGTGACTTGGAGCCTCCTCTGTTTACACAATGTACTACCACTGCGCTGTCCAAGGACTAGCTTTATGTGGGAGTACTTTGGTGGACGTAACCTTTTTAGAGTCAAGAACACTGCCATAGCTTCCAGTACGTTTATATGGAACTGACGGAACTGAGGTGACCACGTTCCTTGAACCTTCTTGAACTGGAATATCCTCCCCAACCGCCTTAATGAAGCGTCTGTGTGGATGGTGATCCCTGTGGAGGAAACTGAAGGGGGCACTGACACCGACAAGTTCTTGACTTTCGCCCACGGCCGGAGTCGATTCTTTAGAATCAGAGGACTGAGGATAATTTGTCCCTGGACCTGACATTTGCTCGTGAGCGCCAGATTCTGGTTAGGTCTTTCAGTTTGGCTTTCATTAGGATGTTCGTCACTGATGCAAACTGGAGAGAACCCAGGATCCTTTCCTGAGATCTTTCTTGATGCAGTTTGTGACTCAGAAATTGCTTGACTGACTTCGCTATTTCCTTCCTTTTGGATGATGGAATCGACAGAGTATGGAGGAATAGATTCCATTGAATGCTAGCCACTGAAAGTTTGACTCTGGAGTGAGTCTTGACTTGGTCCTGTTTATCTTGAAGCCTAGATATTCCAGGAACTGAATCACTTTCAGTGTTGCTTTGTTGCATTCCTCGACTGTTGAAGCCCAGATCAACCAATCGTCGAGATACGCTACTACCATAACCCCTTGCGATCTGAGTTGTTGAACTACTACTTCCGCCAGCTTTGTAAACACCCTGGGTGCTACGTTGAGCCCGAAAGGAACTACCTTGAAGGAGAATGTCTGGTCTCCTATCTTGAAGCCCAGATACGGACGGAAGTGTCTTGCAATAGGGATATGATAGTAAGCGTCTGTAAGATCGATAGAGGTGGTGACGGCCCCACGGGGAAGTAAGGTCCGCACCTGCGAGATCGTGAGCATCTTGAACTTGTCGCAGCGAATGGCTAAGTTTAAGCGGGATAAAGTCTAAGATTACCCTTCTTTTTTGTGAGCCTTTCTTTGGCACGCTGAACAAGCGTCCTTGAAATTTTTTAAAACCTTTTGACTCTCGCTATAGCTCCTTTCTGAAGGAGATCCTCCGCATACTCCGTCAATTCCTTGGGAAGAAGTTGGCGGAAAGGTCTGGATGGGGGTGGGTTCGCTACCAGCTCCAGCCCAGGCCTTTTGACACCAATGCCTTCTGAGCCCACTTGCTGAAGTTCCACCGGTGGCGAAAGTGAAACAGCCTCCTCCTACCTGAAATTCCTCATTGGTTCTGGTAGCCTCCTCGGCCTCCCCTGAAATGTTTCCCCTATTAAAGGACCTCCTGATCCTCTCCCACGAAAGGGTCGCTTACCTCTGCCTCCCTTACCCGAGCGGAGGTCATACTTCTGTGAAGCTTGACCCTCGAAAGACCTGGTTGTAGGCTGGAGAGAGGCGTAAAGAGGTGGAGGGCTGAGGCTGAGGGGAGATAACATAAATCGGCTGCGATTGAGCCTTTGAGGTGGAAGGTTGGGCTGTTTGCACCAAGGGAACAGCCGGAACTTGCTGAGAAAAGCGTGGCTGGCTTTTTCTGGTAGGGCTGGAAACGTCTAGGTTCCTTTGAGCCTTACCCTTACCGGCTAGATCCTGTTCGTCTCTTGGCCGTAAGACCCCAACGGTCCTTAAGGCTCTGGTTCAATCTCGTAGCCTCTGACTGAACCTCCTTCACCATCGCTTCTGGGAAGAGGTCTGCTCCCCAAATGCTTGACGCAAGCAACCTATTCGGCTCGTGCCGAATAGTTGCTTTCTTGTAGGACATGTTTTCCTACAATTCGTCCTAGCAGTGTGGCAAACTCAACATATCTGACTGTACCGTTTGAGTCAAAGATTTGGTAAGAAGCTTGAAGAGCGGTTCCGACCCATAGGCAATGGTAGCCACCTCGGTCATAGCCATGGAATTAATGGACCTGGCTAACCGCGATTTGGCATCGAATTCTGCCTGGATAAAGGCTATCTGGAAGCCTAGGTAGCTTCTCACCAAACTGCTCCATAGCACAGTCCGGTTTTGAGTTTGCCAGCTGAGAAGGTGTTTAGGTAAGTCTTCCCCCACAATTTCACCGGCTGAAGGAAGTAAAGGAGATGTAGGATCTGCTTCCTTCAGTTTTGAGGCATGGGAGGTCCCCCTTCTGGGCTGCTGGAATGGTATTGTTGTCGCGATCTTTGTCAGGAAAGGGAGCGGGGTACTCTCATCCATCGTAAAGATCGTAAAACGGACTCTTGAAAGGTTGGATTTTCGTGTTAGAACAATCCATGTCCTCTAGACACCTGAGCCATTCTCTCTGAGCCTGGTCACTGAATAGAGGACTGTCTCCTTTGGTACTTTATCATCCCGGGTCATGGCTGAGGCGGTGAGCCTGGCGTAGCCGATGAACGGAGGCTGAAGGTCTTCCGGGTAGAACTCGAAGTCCTCAATCCTCCGAGTTCCACATTCCGGGATAGAGATGAAGCCCGTCTTGGAAGGGGGCGTATGACGCTACTCTCCAAGGTTGTTCATTGAGAACGGAGGTAGAGAGTCATACGGGGGAAGTTGGGCTCCACCTGTGTTGAAAGGTGGAGGAGAGGCTAGAGGAGCTTGGCTCAGTCCGGCTATAATGTTGTCCTGAGAGGTAATCCTATCCGACAAACCGAGAGATCATTTGTTCCATGCTATTTTTCAGAGACCCAACCAGATCGCCCACCTGTTGTAACAGACCAGCGTTGGAGTCCAAAGCCGGAGCTGCTGCGAGGTGGAAGGGTGGCCCTGAACTGGAACCAAGGTAACGGAACTGACGACTCCGCTGGAGTGTGAGATCTCTCCCTGGAGGATTTATTCCTCGAGGACTTAGAGCCGGACCCAGAAAGCTTTAGATCTCTCTGCTCCGGGATTCCTAGCCGGAGACTTACGAGAAGAGGATGACGCCGAAGCCGTCTTCTTAGAACGACGACGACGTCGTTCGTTCAAGGATTTCACTGCTTGACCCTTGACCTTGGGTCTAACTGAAGCGTCAGGAGAAGTATATAATTACTTACCCGTAAAGCCTTGGAAAGGATGGAGAGGTTGCAGGAGTAGAAGAAGCAGTTGCACCCAAGGGTATCCCTTGGGTGTCCAACTTACCTACCTCGACCAACAGGTCGTCTACACCTACCATAGGTTCCACATTGATATCAAGCGTCGCGACTTCCGAGGAGATGTCCTGGCCTTGGTCTGTCAACGAGGCAGCCCAGCTGTTGCTGGATGAAAAGCGATAGTCGGGGCCGCCTCTGCTGGGTCGACGTAGCCTGTCGCCTTGCCCTCCGGGGAAGATTAGTACCGCCAACCTCTTCTCAAGGATGTAGGGCATACCCTTGGCGGCGTTCTTCCCGAAACCGCCGACCCAGGCCCGCAGGGTTGCCAGTGCGGTATCCCTCACAAGCCGGAGCCTGGAAGAGAGGGTATTGATTAGATTTAATGAATAACTTAAAACTAAAACTAACTTAAAGCGGTAACTTAAAATTATAGGGGCTATAAGACCCCCTGATTTTTCCTTAAGTTAGAGTGATTAATGTAAAAACTTAAGCACTATACAAAATGAGGACCAGTTTATCGGAGTTGGAATACTTACCCCCGTCTAAGAGCTGGCTCACCAGATCGTAACAGATGGTACACGTCTCGTGGTACCAGACCTGGATGTCCCCGTGCGGAGTCGCGCATGGAGCATGGGACCGGCAAACTTCGTGTCCACATGGGTCCTGAAGTGTGGCGGCGCATCCCGGATGCTCACAGTTGGTGGTCTGTAAGTGAAAAGACACATGAGTATCTTAAAGACTATCACCTTACAGCTAAAGGACAGAAGAACTCCGTTGCATGCCGAGCTCGGAAAAATTTGGGCATAACCCCTCCCTTAATCAAATGCCTGAATAGGCTATACCCCCGGCCCGGGGAGGGATCGGTGAGACAGGAAGGGAGGGGGGATGGTTTAAGGTACTTAAGATAAACTTAATAGTTTAACATATATGATCTTAAACCTAAAACTCGAACGTACCGTGGACTAAGTCCAGTGCGTGGCGGAGTGTTGTAACTCAGCGAGACGGAGTGGTTAGGAAGGGACCGACTGTATGTTTCCGGTCCACCCTGCTGGGTGGACTAGCACCTTTCCGCTGGATGCCAGGTCTCCGGTGGTAAAGGAGCCCTAGTAAGGTGGGAAAGAGCAAGAGGACATACAGACCCAGGCTAGTAACGAGCGACGGGGTAGCAACGGAGGGGGGAAAGGCCAGTCCCCCCACCTTACCATCCGGCCGGACCGAGAAGCCGGAGAGGTCGAGTCAGTCTGGGTCTGTCCCCGTCCCTCTACCCCCTCCGCCTGGGGGGAGAGAGGGAGGCAGGCTCGGGTATGCGGAGCGAGCATGGGCAGACCGACCCCACCCCCCCACCCCCCCGACTCTATAGAAGAGCGGGAGGGGGGGAAGGTGACTGGACAGGCGTCTGGCTGCCTCGTGATCACGTAGTGACCACGAGGCGATAAGAACAAACAACTAAGCCTAGAAACATAACCAACTGATCAGAGAGATGCTATCGGGAAGCAAACCGAACTGAAGAGCGTAGCATATAGGCCCAATGGGCCATGACCTAGGCTAAGCAAGCCAGAACGCCTAGCTAACCTAACAAATATCATATAATTAATTCAAAAGAATAATAAAATGAAAGAAAGAAAACATATAGTAGGAGAAAAAAAAAAAAAAATCCAGGAGTGTACGACTAACTCGAAGGCAAGTCTACCACTCAAAGCTAGCCGAGGCCGATACTAAGAGCCGTGGCTAGGGTCTGGATGGAGGAGCCTACATAAGGTAAAAGACATGCATGCATGACAAAACCGTAGACCGTACCCTAAACAAAGCGGATATTAAAATAGAGCGTACATAAGTAAGGGGATGTTCTGGTATGGGCGACCCCAGAACGAACCCACCACGAGGCAGAACCATGCTGCCATGCTTCCGACCTAGAGTTCGTATTTATACCTAAAAAACGGCAAATACGGGCTCAGGGCCGGAAAAACCCAATTAGCAATAACACTGAGTACTTACTTAGCTGCTGCGATGGCTGCACGCTCCATGGTAAATAAATCCAAGGAAAGGGCACAAAAACACCGAGTAAAAAATGGCACGTGTGAATTGAGTGCGCTAACTGAAAAGGATGGCCACCAGAGGCGCAGCAGTCGGCAGCATGGGATGGAGTAGTAGTAGTAAGTGCTGCCCACTCTGTGGGACGGCTCTCCTCTTGGGGGATTTTGTAGTGGGAGAATTCTATTGGCATTTGGCTCGTGGTAGTGGTCTCACTCGCCATAGGTGTTTCATACCGACACCCTCTTGGAGGGTGAGCGAGTCAGTTATACTGACCTTTTTCTTTATTTTATTTATTCTCTGGTATGTGTTAGTACATTTACCCTAGAAATAATAGATTAAAGGATATTTCGCGCAGCGACACGAGCTGAGCCCAGAAAATTATATTTTTATATTTTTGTATACTTACCAAGTAATTATATAGCAAAGAATTTTTAAGTACCAGTAGCTAAAATGTGAAAATCGTGGTAGCAATTCTTTTGCTTTGACATAGATCAGTACCCCACCCACTACCAGGGAATAGGTAAACAACTCTGCAAAGTAGCTCAATTTTATTTATGCCTTATCACCCATGAAAGGGGAGGAGGGTGGGCTCCCATATTGTAATTACTTGATAAGTATAAACAAAACATTATTTTATCATAAAAATAAAATTTTTGTTTAAGTAACTTACCAAGTAATTACATAGCTGATTCCCACATTGTTAGGTGTGATTCATGGATGATCAACTATTTTAATGATAATTGATAAAAGCATACAAATAGAAAATCTTGCCAGCCTTAACATAATGCTTGTTGTTTCCTTATCTGTTAAGAGAGCTATGCCTCTGGCATAGCTACTCTCAACTTAGTAGGTGTAGACAATTTGCGACGAGAGCCATCACTCTGGTGAACACACATGGTGCGGTGATGACAGAACTGACTGGTTTGTTTCCATCTTGAATCCTGTCTTCAAGGCAAAGATGTTGAGAGCATTGACTTCCATGATGGGCCTCCAGCCTCCTAATGACTTGAGGACCACAAACAGGCGGTTGTAGAAACCTGGAGAATGAAGGTCCTGCACTGGCTCTATTTCCCCCTTTTTTAAAAGACAAAACTTTTTCTGCATGTGCCAAAAACCTTACTGGCTTTTGCGAATAAGTAGTCAATATGACTGGGGTGTTGACTAAGGGAGGCATTTTAGTCTAGGTGCCCGAACCTTGTTGCCAGGTCTGCCCAATGTTTTTTGACTGATTTCCCCTATTTAGAGGGTGCTGATTTCAGATCTGAATGATGCCACACTGGCACCCTTGAGGGTGCCAGTGTGGCATCATTCAGATCTGAAAACCCTTGAGGGTTTTGAGATATTCCAGATGGCCACCAATATGGATGCTGCAATATGTAAATATTGGTCTTATGATCATTACTTTGATAAATTATTATTATTAGAAGTATATTCTGTTAGGATTCACAAAGAAACGAATTACTTGTGCCAGAATGTTTAAGTTAATTATGAAATATCTCATTTTATCATTATAATTGCTTCAAAATGACCAATGATAGGTTTTCCACATTATTAATTAACTTCTAGCAATAAATACCTCAAGAGACAATTGAGGCGTTCACAATATCAAGGGTCTCCAACGGCTGATTAGGAGAGAAAAAAAAAATAGTGAGAAAAACGCATTTGTAAATTGACATTTTCAAACACACATATCACCACCCATGTTAGATAAATGGGATTTTTGACCACTTGGGAGTCTACATAAGCAAGCATGGTTTTCCATGGGTAAAGTAAAATATTTTTAGAAGACTTTGGAGGGGGGGGAAGTGACTTGGAGCTCTAGGGACCCTTAATATTGTGAATGCCTCAATTAATTTCAGGCAAAATTCAAATAATACTTAAACACAGAAAGATTAATCATAATTACCAGACAATTGAGAATAGAACAAAAATACAAACCAACAAAAACAAATTATTATTATTCAACTACATAATTACTGTGCTATTTTCAATAAATGATGGATAATATGCTTTGAAATGCTATATTATCTTTTGCCTTGAGAAAGTTTAATAGACGCAATATGCAGTAGGATATACTAGTCTTCAGTTTCCTCTATATTCTCTTCATAGACATCATTGACTCCATCATCACTCATATCACATCTTGTCCAAAGATTTATAGCAGTTCCCACATGTACTGCAAGCACATTTTCTTTGAATGCCTCAGTGGTTCATGGCAAGTACTTCAGTGCTGGCATCCTAGTGACCTTTCTATTACCCATTTTTGCCAACCACACTCGATAACGAACCTCTGACAAAGTGTTTTCATGGCAGCCATAGCACATGACAATAAACTTGCTGGCTTCATCGACAATGGCACTAAAGTCACTTTGTTCATCTCCTAATATTTTCAATATAGTATACCCCTTTCTCGGATCTTGATAGCTGTAGGCTTTCCAATGCCCCACATGTAAGCTGTTGTGTCGCATCCAGTCAGTGCATGGGCTCTTAACAAATCTTCAATTATGTCCTGATGTTTGATCACTGCGTCAGAAATGCTGCAGACTGATCTCTTGGCACTTGTCCTTTCCATCACAACAGGAATGTAATGTTGTTCTCTATAAAATGGTGTGCAAGAAGGAGGAACACATCAGTGTCATCACTAACTTTGATTGAACACCCTCCTTCTCTTGCAAGATGAATCATCTATTGCAGAATGATAACATCTGCCTCTTCATGTGTAGTTTTGAGGTCACATCTTGACATGCATGCTCCTTGTTCAACCTGAAGTGGAACTGGGTTACCTCCTGTAAGGACTAGCTTGTGTTTGTAAGCTTCATGAGATAATGGTAAAGATATCCTTGATGGCAATTGCTGTATGTAACATTGAGGATAACACTGTTTTGGTATGGGCATATCTAGCCTCAGTTGGTACTGTGCTTCTACTCCTTGTTCCATCTTTAATACTATGATCAGAGAACCGGTCAAAAACTAAATACACGTCATTCTCACTGAGCTTGTGCATGATGTAGTCAACAAAGCTATCAATGTAGTCATGGATGGTTCTTTTTGATGGCCAATAAACTACCCACAGTATTGCACATCCATCAATGATTAGGACTTCTTTTAATTGGTTGATCCTTGTAGTTTGAGCGAGAAGATTGCTCAACCTGTAGATTCCTCTTTCATACTGATTTATCTTTGTTATTTTCATAAGGCCACTGTCATCAACCACTGATGTTGGCACCGGAGCAAGTTCATGGTTAAATATATGATTCAAATCAATGTCCCTTATTGCCAAAATACCCATTACTCTGGAGTATATCAGAGCAGTGTCAAATGTGGATGATGGACCAATAGTGACGCTCTTCCAAGTGTCAGACAGTGTTTTAACTCTGGTTTGAATCGAATGATGGAACCCTGTCAGCCATGATTCATGAAATTCTACCATCTGTTCATTTCTGATGGCAACTGCTTCATCAACATTCACTTGGCCATATTTCACATCCCAGTATCTATGTTGACAACACCATCTTGATGTTCATCTGGACTTGAAGATCAATAAAGATGACAGCTTCTCATGGATTTTCTTCTGTCAGTTTCATCAGCATGTCTACAAGTATCCGACTCTTCCTTGTGTGAAATAACATGTACCTGATTATAGGTTTCTTTCATTTCAAAAAGATCTTTATAAAGCTGGCTGCAGTGGTGTAAACAAAGTTCCCATCTCTTCATGGCAGCTACTTTCAGAGTAATGCCCACTGGTCCTCCAGGGCCAAGGCCACATCTCATAAATGTGGTCTCTATGAACATATCTGACCACATCCCGTTCCAGATGCCTGCTTGATGCCGCATTGCATGTTCTCCTTTCATGAAAGAATTAAGGACCTCCCTTGGCAGTTTGTTCATGGATTCCAAGTAGTATAAGCCATACCTGGCATCATTAATGTGACCAGCAGCAAAGAAATTTGGCAACATCACCTTCACTGCCATCAGATTTCATAAATAAAGATATTCTATATCATATGACCAATATTTCTTATTCTTTTCTAAACCAACACAAAATAATTATGATAACCAGTTATTATTGGCTCATCAGAGCATGAAAATTGGTCCTTGTAACATTATCCTACCAAATTTTACCTTTTAAATGACCGTTTAGCTGGAATATTGTCAATAAAAGAAAAATTCCAAAATACGACGGCCATATTGGTGACCATCATGAATATCTCAAAACCCTCAAGGATGCCACAGCAGCATCATTCAGATTTGAATTCAGCACCATCAAAATAGGGGAAATCAATCAAAAAACATTAGGCAGACCACAAAACAAGGTCATGCAAAAAATCTTAGTTTGGCACATGGACTATTTTCATAAAGGGGATGATATAAACTCTTTTCAGAACCTTCACTATCCTGGCTTCTGCTCCCTTCTTATGCCACACTTCCCAAAATGAAAGAAGTCTGGTCTGGCTCCTCACTTGCGAAAGGGGCCTTTCGCAAACAATTTCTTGACTGCCTTCGAGGCAAAATGGGTACTGCCTCTAAAGCGGGAGAAAGACCTCGGTCTGGGCTGAAAGGGCTGTGTCCTCGGAGGAAGAGACTGCTTCGAATTAGCAGTAGGAGCCTTCTTTGGTCTCTTGGAGGACTGAGCAAGAAGATCCTGAGAACTTTTCTTCTGCAACTCAGAAGCTATGTCGAGGAATGTAGACTGGGGAAAAAGGTGTTTCTTATCCAGCAGAGAATAGAACAAAGCTGATCTTTGAGTTGCCATCACTCCCTTAGAGATGTACAAGCACCAAAGCTCCCTCTTCTTCAGAGTTCCCAATGTATACAGGGAAACTAACTCATGGGAGCCGTCTGTAATTCCCCTGTCAATACAAGACAACACTCCCACTCAGTCTGAAACAAAATTCTCTGGCAAGACAGAGCAGGATCTAATTTTGCGAGCCAAAGCACCCACTGCCCAATATGACAAATTTTCTAAGACAATATGACAATTTGTTGAAAATTGCATTTTTCCTAACTATACAAACCTGAGGTCCTTTAACAATAGGAAGTAGCTAGCGGCAGCTGGAACGGTCGTAAGCTTCGAACAAGGGGAGAACAGTAGTTAACTGCTTGTCCGATCGTCGCGCGGCGTAAACAAATCACTTTTGCTTTTGGCCCATGCAAAATACGCAGAGTGAGGGGTGCATGAGGAGGGACTATATGTTTAAAAGGACCTCAGGTTTGTATAGTTAGGAAAAATGCAATTTTCGACAAATTGTCATTTGTTCCGATACGTAATACAAACCATCGGTCCTTTAACAATAGGAAGACTCACTTCTTGTGGAGGAATCTGAGTCTTTTAGATGAACAGACTGGTGTTCGTCCATCCCTGGAATGCCTCCCTGGTCGTAAGAGCGAGGGAGGGATCCAAGCCTCTGTCCGATTGATCGGGGTGTGCACCGCAGGATCAATGTCAGACCTCTGGGTGGGGCCGAGTACTAAAGAGAGAGGCAAGCGTATCTCTTCGTACCAGCATTGTAAGAACTTGTTTCTGTACATGAGCAAATATAAAGTCATGGGTTTGTCTCATGTAGGCATCCACTTCCTCCCCCTTGTAGGAGAAAGTGGTGGATATACACTCCTATCCCTAGTTAAAGGGATAGGATGGAGCTCGGTCGAGTAGCTTACCTGCATCTGACTCCCTTCCACGTGGTGACGACCGTATCCCTCTGCCCACAGGTAGAGGTAGAGAAAGATGGTGAAGAGAAGCCAGTCACACTCTCATTCGCACATTCATTCTCCCTCCCAGTCATACCAGGAATCGATGCTGTTCTGCCTGCTCAGGGTGCTGGGTAAGCTTACACAACTGTGTTGAGCGAGCCAACCACAGGTCCCCAAGGAAAAGTATCCAAGGACTTGTGGGCAATATCCCGAAGGTAGAAGGACGTGAAGGTGGTCTGGTTGGCCCAGAAACCTGCCTTCAGGACCTGCGCCACGGAGAAGTTCTTACGGAACGCTAAGGAGGGTCCGATACCTCTGACTTCGTGGGCTCTCAGAGCATACGGATGTCGTCGCTACCATCAGCCTCGTACGCTCTCCTGATCACCTCACGTAGCCAGAAAGAAAGCGTGTTCCTGGAAACTTCTTTCTTGGTAACCCCAGTGCTAATGAAGAGGCGTCGACACTCAGGCCTGAGGTGTCGAGTTCTCTTCAGATAGCGCCGTAGCGTCACAGGACAAAGCAGCATCTCATCCGCATCGTTATCGGTGAAGTCCAGAATGGGAGGGGATCGTGAAAGACTCGAACCTGTCGTCAGGGATCGACGGATTCTGAGTCTTGGCTACGAAGTTCGGGACGAAATCGAGCGTCACAGATCCCCAGCCTCTGGTGTGTTTAACATCATAAGAAAGACCATGTAGTTCCCCTACTCTCTTTGCCGATGCCAGGGCCAGCAAGAAGAGGGTCTTGAGGGTCAGATCCCTGTCTGACGACTCTCGGAGTGGCTCGAAGGGTCTTCGAGTCAAACTCCTAAGGACGAGAGTCACATCCCACGCAGGGGGCCTGAGTTCCCTGGGTGGGCAAGACCTTTCGAAGCTCCTCATTAGCAAGGAGATCTCGAACGAGTTCGAGATGTCCAGTCCCCTCAGTTTTAGGACGAGCGCCAGTGCTGCTCTATATCCTTTAACTGTGGGTACTGAGAGGAGCTTCTCTCGGCGAAGAAACACGAGGAAATCCGCTACCTGCTGAAGAGTGGCTCTGAGAGGAGACAGACCCTGTCTACGACACCAACCACAGAAGACGGCCCACTTCCCCTGGTACACAGCTGCAGAGGACTGTCGGACGTGTCCAGCCATCTCTGTTGCTGCGCTACGAGAAAAGCCTCTCGTTCGCAAGAGATGGTGGATAACAGCCAGCCGTGAAGTTGAAGGGACTAGACTGCTTGGTGGTACCGTTCTATGTGTGGCTGGGCTAGAAGGTTGTGCCAATTGGGTAGCTCTCTCGTGCATCCGCAAGAAGAGCCAGCAGGTCCGGATACCAAACGGCTTGAGGGCCGTTTGGGAGCCACCAGGATCATTCTGAGATTGGGAGTGACCAGCGCTCGACTGATCACTTTCCGAATCAGACAGAAGGGAGGAAAGGCGTAGGCGAAGAGGTTGTCCCAGGGGTGTTGGAGAGCGTCCTCTGCAGCTGCCCATGGGTCCGGCACGGCTGAAAAGAAAACCTGAAAACCTGAAGTTTTCTGTTGTGCCGGGTGGCGAACAGGTCTACGACCGGTCGCCCCCACAGGTTGAAGAGCCTTTCCGCCACGTCTTGGTGTAGAGACCATTCGGTCCCTATCACCTGATCCCGACGGCTGAGCTTGTCCGCTACTACATTCCTCTTGCCTGGAATGTAGCGTGCTGACAGCTCTATCGTGTGAGCCGTGGCCCACTCGTGCACTGCACCGTCAACTGATGGAGCGGAAGAGACACTAGCCCCCCCCTGCTTGTTGACATATGCCACTACTGTGGTGTTGTCGCACATCAACACCACTGAGTGTCCCACCAAGCGGTCCTGATATTCTTGGAGAGCGTTGAACGCCGCCTTGAGTTCCAGGACATTGATGTGAAGGTGCTTTTCGTGATGGTCCCACACACCTGCAGTCAGCAACTCCTCCAGGTGTGCGCCCCATCCCTCGGTCGATGCGTCTGAGAACAGAAGCATCTCCTTGGGGGGGGAGTGCGTATTGGGCACTCCTCTTAAGAGGTTCTTGTCGTCGAGACCAGGCTAGGTCCTGCCTCACCTTGTCCGTGAGAGCCACGGGAAAGTAAGGAGGATCCTTGGCCTGAGACCAACTCTCCCTTAGCCTTCACTGGAGAGACCGCAGGTGAAGACGCCCGTGAGGGACTAACTTCTCGAGTGACGACAGATGGCCGATCACGACTTGCCATTGCTGTGCTGCCTGTTCCTGCCGAGACAGGAACCGGCCGGCTGCCTCCCTGAATTTGCTGATACGCAAGTCTGCGGGAAAGACCTGCCCTGGCTACCGTGTCTATCAGCATACCAGGTACTTCATCTTCTGCTTGGGTTCGAGATCGGACTTCTCGTAGTTTATCACGATCCCCAGACGCGACAAACTTGAGGAGTCGATCTCTATCCTGCAGCAACTGCGAGCGGGAGCTCGCCAGGACCAGCCAATCGTCGAGATACCTCAGAAGACGTATCCCGTGCGAATGGGCCCAAGCTGACACCAGAGTGAACACTCGCGTGAACACCTGTGGGGCGGTTGACAGACCGAAACAAAGTGCCCTGAATTGGTACACCGTCCCGTCGAAGATGAAGCGGAGGTACTTTCTGGAGGACTGATGGATGGGTATTTGAAAATACGCATCCTTCAAGTCCACTGAAAGCATGAAATCGTTCCCCCTGATCGAGTCGAGCACCGAGCGTGCCGACTCCATCGTGAACCGCGTCGTGCGAACGAAGCGGTTCAGGGGAGAGAGTCTATCACCGGACGCCAGCCCCCCGATGCCTTCTCCACTAGGAAGAGGCGGCTGTAAAAGCCCGGTGATTGGTCCTCCACGATTTCTACAGCTCGTTTCGCCAGCATGGTCTTGATCTCCTGTCGAAGAGCATTGTCCTTTGATGATCCCCGGACATAGGTTTGTAGGTGGACCGGTTTGGAGATGAGGGGGGGCCGAGACTCGAAGGGTAGTAGATATCCCTCCCGAAGGACGTCTACTATCCAGTTCTCTGCGCCGTAGCGCTGCCAAGTTGCCCAATGGCTCGCTAGGCACCCCCCCACTTCCGGCAGCAGGTGAGGGGGAACGCCGTCCCTAGCGTTTCCCTCCTCGTTTCGACTTCTTCCCACCACCTCCTCGGGGAAAGGAGGGCTGGGAGGAGGGCTGGTTACGGCCTCCTTTAGCAGACGTCGAAACAGCAGGAGTCTTCACACGGGGTTTGGACGGTGCAACCGTCTTCGCCGCCGTGGAAGCGCTAGCTAAGCTCTTTGGCTTAGCCGCAGTCGCTCGAGATTGCCCAGTAACATTCGAGACTGCCTGGTGAACTAAGCGGTCACTGTCATCAGTGCGCCGCCTTTCCACCGCAGCGTCCACCATTTCTCCGGGAAAGAGAGCTTGGGGAACTCCTAATTGTCCATTGCGAAGCCCGAGTGCCGCCTCACGCCCGGCCCCCTTGGTCACTCGGGTAAGGACTGCGTCCCTACGTCGAGAACCAAGTTGGCCCACAGGTTAGCAGTCTGATGGGCGAGGTAAGAGATCGCTCTTCCTCCAGACTGACACAGTCTCCTGAAAGAAGCGTCGTCTTCGAGAGCAGAACTCCCAGAGCCGGCCGCTACTTTGGATATTGTGAGGGACCACAAATCCAGCCAAGAGACTGCCTGGAATGCTGCCATAGCGGTAGATTCCAGGGCAAGTGCCTCCTGCCTGCGAGAACCAGAGGTTCTCCGACAGGAGCTGCTGCAGGGACACACCTGGAGTCAGCCTCGCTAACTCCGGGTTAACCTGTTTCGGCAGTATCGGGTCTTCCGAAGGCACGTAAAATCGCCTCTGACGCTGTAGAGGAGGAGGAAGCAGCTTAGAAGACCGTCCGGATTTCAGCGAATCCTCCGTCCTGAGACGAGATTCTCAACTTGATCCAGGACTGAGTCTGCAGCTCCGATCGCTGGTAACCCTACCATCATTTTGGGTTCCTTCTTAGGACCCCAAAATGACTCGAGCCGGGACGTGGGCTCTGCCAGTGGTAGCGGCGATCCTTCCGCAAGGTCATTATGCTGACGAATCAGCTTAATGACCTCTGCAAAGTTCCTCTGTTTCTCGGGAGTAACTGCGTCTTGAGGAGTAGGACCGTCCAGTCCCTCCAGCAAGAACAGATCCCGCGATACTCCTCTTCAGAAGGAGGAACAAGCGGCAGACCCCTGACGGTCACCTCCAACTACTTGCGCGTATGTTCTGGTCGGTCCTAGAACCGTGCCTGATCCATACGGCGTCATAGCGGGATCGCGAGCGGCGCACCTCTCGCGATCACTCCTCGGTACCTCGCTCCTCCCGGTGTAGCCCGAGGAGGTTGAAGGTACGGGAGAGGCAGACCTGACGCTCCCCCCTCGCTCGCTGGCAGGACCAGCGTGCGTGGGGGGCTGCTGCTGATCGTCAACCCGCGGTGGCGATCGAGCAGCAGGCCTAGCCTTGCCGCTCGCCTGGGGCGAGTGGCTCGGCTGAGAACGTTGACGCTGATCTCTAGCGTCAGGCGAGCTGTTGCTGGTTACCGTCTCCGCCCGGTCCCTATGGGAGCGGCGGTCAGGTGACCTGCTAGGCTCTCTGTCGCGGCGAGACCGGCCAGCGTCCTCTCGGCGCGTCGAGCCGCTGGTACCAGCCGTGGCTGGTACCGATGGCCGTGGGGACCCCTTCCTCGCCTCAACCCGTGGCTGGTCAGCGACCGTCACGTCAACCCGAGCAGCCAGTTGGTCGCTGCGAGAGCGTCCACTGGCCTGGCGAGAGTCGTGTGCACGACTCTCGCCAGTCTTCTGCTCCGCGCCGCGGTCTTGACGGCGAGCGGCTCGGGCCGTCAAAACTTGGCTGGACGGTCTCCCGTGGAAGAGCGTCCACTTGGTACTTCTCGCGAACGAGAAGCGGCCAAGACGGAACCTGATTTAGCGGCAGAACCGCTAACACCAGGTGAGGACGTACCAGCCGAGGCTGGTACACCTCTGGTCCCCGTCGACTTCTTCTTTGCAGAGGAAGAGACGGGCCCCGTTCTCGAAGGAACAGGAGGACCAGCAGAAGAGCTCCCCGAATCGCCTGAGCGAGACGGGCCCTTAGAAGATCCCGAAGGAGTCTTCTTAGGGGGGGAGGAGGCAGCCTTCTTCTTCTTCGGCTGGTTAGCCTTAGAAGTCGAAGGGGAAGAGGAGGCAGCAGACGACGAAGACGACGACGAAGACGACGACGACACCTTCCTCTTCTTCTTCGCCAGGCTCCGCAGGACAGACGTCAGGTCTTCCATCCAGGAGGGAGCCGGGGCAGTTGCCGAAGCAACAGGGCCCGACTGCACCTGTCCGGAAGAACCTGAGACTGTAGCAGCACCACCAACAGCAGGAGCGACAGGAACAGGTCCAGGAACAGCAGGAACAGCAGGTACAGCATCTGAAATAGAAGGAGCAGCAGGGACAGCAATAGGTACGGCAGGCACGGCAGGAACCACAGGAGAGCCAGGCGTCCTGTCGGCAGCTACCGTCATTCTCGGCACTGGCGGCAGGTCTAGGGGGGTACTCTTAGGGCAGCGGAAGTCCGGGGTCGGCAACACAAAGAAACCAGGTGGCGGTGGCACCGTCCTCTTTGGTACGGCAGTAATGGGTTTGTGCACCGCAGCCGTAGGCGTCACCGTCATTACATGCGGCGTGTACACAAGATTCGGCGGCATGTCATATGCTGTGTTATAGTGGTAGTAGTAGTGGTCACCACACCATGAGTGACCACTGCCGACCCCGCCAACCGCTGAATCAACCCCTGAATACTTGGCACTCCCTGCAGTCCCAGCGACTCCCACACCTGTCCAAGGTCGTCCTTCGCTGGTGGCACATCTGCGGAAGCAACAGTCGGGTTAGTAAGAGGGGTTCCCTCGCGCCTGGGGGGAGAAGAACCCCACCCAGAGCGACGGAAGACCCAAAATACAACTGGAGACTTCCGGGTAGCGGGCGCCCTCCTCCACACTCGACGGATCGAGTGAGGAGAAGGACTCCGCTAACCCCCCCGCAGGAAAAGGCGCGAAACGTGGGGGCTGACCGGGAGGCAGGAAGGAAGACGAAGTGTCAGTTACCAAAGGAGTCACTGGAGAGCTTTCCGATGACTTCTTTGGAGGCCTAAGTCTCTTCCTGCCCTCGTACAGAACCCACTGCGCCTCGGACCAATTCATACATGTTATACATGGCTCGTTCCGGGAGCATTCTCGCCCCCGGCAACGAGTACAAACCTCATGTGGATCCACGTCCACGAATGATCTAAATCCGCCGCATCTACGCCCCTCCAGCCCGGGACACACACTACGGGCGACTGGGGGGCGCGGCGAAATCTCCATTTCTTGATCACTCATATTGCAGTATTAATGAATAAAGAAATGTACAAGTACTTACAATTCATCCACACTCAACTAAACCAGAAAAGAGGGCTGAATACTCAAAGCAAACGACAAAAGCGGGCAGAGCGATGACGAACACGTCCTATCTCCACACGGCCGAAAGCAAAAGTGATTTGTTTGCCGCGCGACGATCGGACAAGCAGTTAACTACCGTTCTCCCCTTGTTCGAAGCTTACGACCGTTTCAGCTGCCGCTAGCTACTTCCTATTGTTAAAGGACCGATGGTTTATATTACGTATCGGAACAATTGTATTTTTCATAGCTACAAACCTTTGGTCTTAATAGGATAATTTCTAGTGCCTAGCTGGATCCGGTTAAATCACAGATGAAAGTAAGGAATCTTGTTAGCTCTGGCAATGTGTGCGTATATCAGGTGAAGAGTGGTCAAGGACCACGCACCCACGCTACCACGTCAGTCTTTTCTTAACTGCCTGGACAAGAGTTGTGGTTGACCTCTCTCGGCCTTTACCCGGTTCATTGACCGTTTCGCTTGTTTTCATATGCGTGTGTGTGTGCTGTTATTATGGCTTCTGCTGCTCCATCTCGGCCTCATCAACATGTGTGCCCCGGAACTCCAGGTTTTCCATGTTCTCACTTTTTGGTTTTGGCTGCGACCAACCCACACGTCACTTGCAGTAGGCGTCGCTCTAATGTTTGTACAATAATGAATCCCTGCACAGAATGCCGTGCGTGGCCTAGAGAGCAGTGGAAGTTATTTTATAGTAAGAGGGAACATCGTAGGGTTTCTACCCTTCCTTCGTGGGAGGGTTTTTCTTCTCTTCCCGGTGCTTTGTCTCCTGCTGCTGTCACACCCCATGCTTGTGTTGTGCCGATTTTGTCCCCTTCCTTTTCTTCCATCGATTCATTGTTGGAATTATCGGGAGGCCCTCAGGTTGATTTATGTAATGTCGCCCCTTCTTCCTTGGGAGTTAATTTGATTCCCGAGAGGGAGGAGGCTTTTTCATCAATTTCTTCTCTTTCAGAGTTGGAGGCGTCCAAAATGGTGGCGCTTTGGGGGACGCTTGGTCTACGGGGTCCACCCTCTTTGGAGGGTTTACTGACGCACTTCATGGATGCTCGCTATCCCCCTACTCATGCTGTTCAGGCCCTCCCTGCTCCTCCTGGCCTTGTCGTTGTGAGTAGCCGAGGTCAGCCATTTTGCATTGCTCCGCCAGTCATGACTGCCACTTCTTTGAGTTAGAGGGAAGCCATGGTATCAGCCTCGCTAACGACATCATGGGGTTAAGTTATTTTGTATCCCTCCGCCAGGTGTCTGCTTCCCGTTCGGATCAAGGGGAAGCCGTGACGTCATTCATAACTGCTTATGACGTCACTTCCATCGATGATGTCACTCCCAGTCGTCTCCGCTGCGCTTCCTCGCTCAGCTATGTTGTCATCGTTTGCTGCCGGGACATCATCATTTGCTGCCGTGACGTCATCTCTGCCATCCAGTTTGCTGCATCTGTCTTCCATGTTGTCGGACCCTCCTCTTGCTGATCCGTCTGAGGCTTTATGCCAGGCGGTTCTCAAGAGATTGGACTGTTTTAGACGATAAGTTGGCTGCCATGTTGGCTGGGAGGACTGGAAGCAAGCGTGTTGCATCGCCCCTGCCTCCTGCAAAGGGATTGTGTAAGGAGCCAGTGCTGTCTTCCTCTGCCCTTCCCCCATCTCCGCCGTGTCAGCATATCAAGCGTTGGAAGGCTAAGGACTTTGCCCTTTCTTTGTCTGTGAGTGAGGAGCAGCACGTCTGTGTTCCTGAGAGTGTTGCTGTTTCAGAGAGTATTAGTGTATCTTCCCCTGTGTGATCTGCAGTGGCTGCTTTGTTCTCTGCACCGAGTCGCGAGCGTGTTGCAACCTCCTCGTTCATGAACATATTGCAGGTGCTTCCACTTCTTCTCCAGGGCCTATTCGTCGCCATAAGGATCTCAAAGCGCCTGTCAAGAGGTTGAAGGTTGTGAGCGCTGAGTTAGTGCAGCAGGAGTGTTTGCCTGCTCCTCTCCCTGGTACTTCCAGGAGTTTGAAGCCATGTTAGAGAGTCATCTGTTGGGAGAGTGCATAATGATGTCCCTAGTGTTGTGGTTGGTTTGTCGCGGGAGTTGGTGCTTGGATCCAGCCCAGACAGGTTAGTTGGTGTTTCGGGCTGTTTGGCTGCTGGTTCTTC
This sequence comes from Macrobrachium nipponense, assembly GCF_015104395.2. Classification (NCBI taxonomy): domain Eukaryota; kingdom Metazoa; phylum Arthropoda; class Malacostraca; order Decapoda; family Palaemonidae; genus Macrobrachium; species Macrobrachium nipponense. The sequence continues at coordinate 55,836,511 of NC_087204.1, read as the reverse complement.
CGTAATTTACACGAGGAAGGCGCTTTAGATAGGCCTGCACACCCTTCTCGTCTTCGGTATCCGTTGCTGGAGCAGGAGGAGGGAGATATGTGAGAGTTTTTGTCTTCTTTTACAGAAGTTGTCGATCTCATTCGTGGATTCAACAATATGAAGTTTTTATGATAAAACAAAGTTTAATGTATACTTACCTGGCAGGTATATATATAGCTATATTCTCTGTTCCACCTGGCAGAAATTTTCAAAACTCGCGGCAAACGCTAGTAACCTATTAGTAGTTCAGGCAACCACCACCGCCTTACCGTGGCGCTAGCGCTAGGAACCGTTCCCAATTGGGCCAGATTTCTCTGAACCCTGTCTCCTGAGGGAGGCGGGTGGGATTAAATTATATTATACCTGCCAGGTAAGTATACATTAAACTTTGTTTTATTCATAAAAACTTTCATTTTAATGTATGACACTTACCTGGCAGGTATATATATAGCTGATTGACACATTTGGAGGTGGGTCAAAGACAGCAACATTCTTAGAGTATAAAAATATTATTCAAATATTATTAAAACTCTAGGTTCCTTACCTGCTAAGGTAGCTGACTTCATAGGTCCTGCCTCTAAGCCTGCTTAAACCTTAGTAGCTCTCAACAAGGAAGTGTCCTGTATGTTGAAGAAGCTAAGACTGGAACTGACAACTGGACGTGACCAATGTGTTGACAGATCCGTACAGCCCTCTTATGCCACGGCATTCAAGCTAGTAATAGATCATTTACCTGAACTACACACACACCATCACCGGATAATACTAACAAGACTGAGAAAAGTACCGCACACTTTTCTCAGACGACCAATAAACACAAACACCATCACCAATATAAAATCAACTAGCTTAAAAGAAGGTTATGGGGTAGTAACTCCTTTGCCCAATACTGTACCAGAGGACACGTATGGACCTAGCGTCTGACAATTATCAAAGGTTGTCTGAACATCCCTAAGATATGAGACCAAATATTGAATTAGTTCTCCAATATGTGGATTCAATAATTTCCTTGAGGGCTACATTCTTTTTTAAAAGCTAATGAAGTCGCCACTGCTCTGACTTCATGAGCCTTCACTTTCAAAATACCAAAGCTCTGCTCTTGACACAGCATATGAGCCTCTTTAATTAACTCTCTCATGAAGAAGGCTAGAGCGTTCTTCGTCATGGGTCTACTGGGTCTTTAACTGAACACCACAGAGCATCAGACTTCCCTCTGATACCTCTTGTTCTTTCCGTATACACCGCAACGCTCTCACTGGGCAGGAGAACTCTTTCTTGCTCGTGACCCACTAACTCAGCCAAACCCAAAACTTCAAGGATCTTGGCCAAGGATTAGCTGGATTCTCATTCTTGGCCAAGAAACCTTCTTGGAATGACACTGCGTTGCCATGTCTCCATCCCACCTTCTTCGATATGGCCTGAAGCTCACTAACTCTTTTAGCAGTTGCCATGCTACTAAAAAGATAGTCTTCTTAGCAAGATCTCTCAGAGAGGCTTCCTCTAAAGGCTCGAATTTTGCTAGAAGTTAAATACTTCAAGACCACATCAAGTTTCCAAGCAGGTGGCCTGCATTGTGATTGTTTCTTTCTTCGTACCAAATGACCTAATCAGATCTCGAAGGTCTAAGTTATTCGAGATGTCTAGGCCCCTGTGTCTAAACACTGAGGTTAGCATACTCTTATAACCTTGATTGTCGAAACTGACAAGCGTAAATCCTTCCTCAAGTATAGAAGGAAATCTGCGATTTGGTCACAGAGGTACTGGATGAAGACACTTTCCTGTTACTTACCACTTCCGGAAATTGTCCCACTTCGACTGATATACTGTGATTGTGGAGGTTCTTCTGGCTCTAGCCACTGCACTGGCCACCTCTCTAGAATATCCCCCTCGCTCTGACCAGACGTTCGATAGTCTGAACGCAGTCAGACCCAGAGCGAGGGTATTCTTGTGAACCTGTCGAGTGGGGTTGTCTGAGTAAATCTACTCTTAGAGGAAGAGTCCTTGGCGTATCCACTGTCCATTCCAGTACCTCTGTGAACCAACTTTGGGCCGGCCAAAACGGGGCTATTAAGGTCATCCTCGTTCCTTGGCTCTCCCTGAACTTCTTCATCACTTTCCCCAGTACCTTGAACGGAGGAAAAGCGTACAGATCTAGTTTGACCAATCCATCAGGAATGCGTCGACCGCCACTGCTTCCTGGTCTGGGATCGAGAGCAATAGGTTGGTAACCTTTTTGTTCTGGCTGTCGCAACAGATCTACTAATGGACGGCCCACAACTTCCACAGGCTCTGGCAAACCTCCATGTGCAAAGTCCACTCCGTCGAGAGAATTGTTCTCTTCTGCTCAACAGGTCCGCGCACATTCTTCTCTCCTTGTATAAACCTGGTGAGTACCACGACCTTTTCCTCTTCCGCCCAAAGCAGAACTTCCTTTGCCAGATTGTAAAGGGGAAAGGATGAGTTCCTCCTTGATTTCGGATATATGCCAGCGCCGTGGTGTTGTCCGAGTTGACCTGCACCGTCTTGTCTCGAATCAACTCTCTGAAGTGCTTCAAAGCCAAGAAAATTGCCATCAGTTCCTTCCTGTTTATGTGCCACTTTGTCTCTTCCTTGCTCCAAAGTCCCGACACCTCTTGAGGGCCTAATGTCGCTCCCCAACCCACGTCCGACGCGTCGGAAAATAAGACGAGGTCTGGGCTCTTCTGCTGAAGCGACCTCCCTCTTGCTAACCTGCCTGGAGTTAGCCACCACTTTAATTCCTCCTTTACTTCGGCCGGAATTAGAAACTGGAAGGAATCCGGTTGTAATTTTCTTGGCCATGAATCCTTCAGGAAAAACTGTAGAGGTCTCATGTGCAGTCTTCCTAAAGAAATGAACCTCTCTAGCGAAGAGTGTGTGCCCAGTAGACTCATCCACTCTCTTGCTGAGCATCGGTCCTTCTTTAGAAAGTCCTGCACCTTCCGAATGCATTGGGCTTGCCTTTCGGGGACGGAAAGCCCGAAAAAGTCACTGCCGATATCTGAATCCCCAAATAACTATCTGTTGTTGGGGATCCAATTGAGACTTTCCCATATTTACTACCAGACCTAGGTCTTTTGCTAAGTCCAATGTTTGACTCAAGTCCTCCAGACATTGACTTCTTGATTGGGATCTTATCAACCAGTCGTCCAGATAAAAAGACACTCTGATCCTCTTAAATGTAACCATCTCGCCACATTGGACATCATCCTCGTGAAAACTTGAGGGGCTGTGCAAAGGCCCCCCGCCGAAGCATAGGGCCTTGAACTGAAAGACCCTGTCCTGAATCACAAACCTTAGATACTTCCTGCTTCCTGGATGAATCGGAATATGACAAAGTATGCGTCTTGTAGTCCAGGTCGCCATCCAGTCCCCCTGGACGTACCGCTGCCAGTACTGAATCGTTCGTCTCCATGGTGAACTTGGTCTTTTCTACGAAAAGATTCAGTTGACTTACGTCCAGAACTGGCCTCCAACCTCCTCCCGAGGACTTTGCAACCAGGAACAGACGTTGTAAATCCCGGAGATTCGTGATCCAGAACAGGCTCTATGGCTCCTTTCTCCAGCATGGAAGCTACTTGCTCCCACAGCCGCTTTCTTCACTAAATCGTTGTAATTTGCCCCGAGGGCTCTCGGAGATGTTGCGAGAGGAGTCTCTTCAAGAAAGGAATCTTGTACCCTTCCCGAGCTACGTTGACAGCCCAGGGATCTGCCTTCATATCTTGCCAAACTTCCCAGAAACTTTGAAGTCTGGCTCCCACTGTCGTCTGGAGGACTGAGTTCTCATTCTTTAGAGGGGGTCTTGGCTCCTCTTTTAGAGGGAACTCTCTTACCCCTAAAGGCGGGTCGAGCGAATGTTCTTCCTCGAAAGGGCTGTTGCGAAGGCCTAGTATCCTTTGGAGTCTTCTTCACCAACTTGGGTGGTAAGAACTTCTTAACGAAGACGACCGAGAAGAATCTTGAGTGGCCTTCTGAGAAGGGAGAGAGCTATATCCCTAATCACCTCTGAAGGAAAACAGCTGTTCGAAAGAGGAGGAGAACAGCAACTCCGAATTTCTGAGAGTTCGAAACTCCTTTAGAAGCGAAAGAACACAAACAGCGATCTCTTCTTAAGTACTCCTGCTGTGAATAACGAAGCCAGTTCATTCGTTCCGTCCTCTCAGAGCCTTGTCCATGCAGGACAATAATGCTCTTAGCTGTTTCTAAATCCTGCGAAATCCTCTTCTTCTAGGGAGTTCGCTAGTGCTCCCAAAGACCAATCCAGGAAATTGAAGACTTCGAAAGTCCTAAAAATCCCTTTAAAAAGATGTCAAATTCTAAGACGTCCACCAGACCTTAGCAGACTGTAACGCCTGTCTGTGTAGCTGTCTACTATACTGGAGAAGTCCCCCTGGGAGGAGGCAGGTACTCCCAGGCCTAGACTTTCTCCAGTAGCGTACCATACTCCTGATTTAGAAGCTAACTTAGCTGGTGGAAACAGAAAAGAGTATTTTCCCGCTTCTTTCTTCTCCTTCATCCAGTCATTCACACGTTGAAGGGCCTTCTTCGCCGAAATTGACATCGTCATTTTAAGGAAAGAGGACTTCTTTGGAGTCCTAGTCTTGGAAAACTGTGATAAGGGGATAACGGAGCTGTCGGTTTAAAGTTCCCCCTCAAAATAGCAATAAGACGTGAAGTTAGAACCTTATAATCTGAAGAAGGTTCCGTATTCTTTTCCTCAATTAATTCCAATTCTTCTTCTGCTGAAGAAATGTCTTGTAACTCATTGTCGTGTTGACGCTTCGTTGACGGAATAGCGTCCTGCCGCCTGCGTCCTGCGGCTACCGAGGAGTCTGCGTCCTGCCGCCTGCGTCCTGCGTCCATCGTAGACACGCCTGCTTCCTGTCGCCTGCGTCCTGCGTCCACAATTAGTCCCGCGTCCTGATGTTTGAGTCCTGCTTCCTCCGAAAGCATTCTCTTCCTGTGTTCTGCGTCCTGCAAAACCAAGCGATCGCTTGTCCTCCTAGCGCTAGTGCGCCCTGAGTCCTCGGCGAACGCGTCCTTGTATTCCGTTTTAGAAGACTTAATGGGAAGGAAATCGTCCTTACGCCTCGAAGATGTTTTCTCAGGCGGATCCCAGGACTTCACCAGAACTGCCAGCTTGGACTGCATTTCCCTTAAGACCCTTCGTATTATCCTCCTGAATGGTAGGCGACGAAAGAGGAGGATTACGAGCGGGACTGCGACCTAACGGAGAGCGATCTTGCACTCTACCCGACTGAGAAAGACGAGGGGAAGATACACAAGAAGATGGAGGAGATTCTCCCATCGAAATACCAGGCCGAGAAGGACGTATAGCGCCAATGCGCCCTGAATCCTCTCTAGCACGAAAAATCCTTTTCCTCTTGATCGGAACTGCGTCCCCGTCTTCTGAGGAGGACAACACCTCAGGACTACTCCAAGTCTCACGATCTTGCGCATGTCTCTCGAGAGCAGTTGATGTCCTGAAAGTCCTCTTGAGGGGGCGAGACACCACTGCATACCGACGTTCTCGCTCGGAAGTCGAACCTTCCGAGGACGCACACTTCCCAGTTACGCCTTTTCTGCGGCGAACTGCAACAGCCTGGGAACTTGCAACAGGACTGTTCGAAGGGACGCCTGACCGCGACAAAACTACTCTCGCCGCCTCCCCTTCGACTGTCGACATGCCTCCTCCCTTGGGTCTGGGAGCTTGACAGAGGTCTAGTCTAGGAGCACGAGAGAGACGATCAGACGCCCCCTCCACTACACTTTCACTGACATCGAAGCACTAACTCTATCTGTAACGTCGCTGTATCTGGTCGCCCATGGACGCAAGGGCAGCGAACACCTTCACAATATTTGTATCGTTCGCCTCCTCTGATACAGCAGCGGGCGCAGGAGATACCTGGGGAGAAGGAACTACCAACTCTACATTAGAAGGAGCTGGAGAGGAAATACATTCACTCCTTTTACTAGAAGAATTTGACTTCTCACTACGAGAAACAGATCTCCTTACACGATCTTTCTCAAGTCTCTCAACATATTTCATAAATATCTTCCATTCCTTCTCTGATAAATTCTCACATTCAATGCATCTATTCTCCCAAGTACACACATTCTCCCTACACTTCTTACAAATGGTATGAGGGTCGACCGAAGCTTTCGGCAATCTTACCTTACACCCCTCTTTTACACACACTCTAAACATACTTCCAGTATCAGACATCTTTAAAGAACAATCCAAAGCGAATGCCAAGCTAACGTTTCCGAGTACAATACCAAAAATCCATGAAAAGTCAGCAACGAGAATGAAAATCCTAGCAGGGAACCACCAACAATGTTGCCGGTTCGGCTGGCAAAGAAAATCTGGCCCAATTGGGGAACGGTTCCTAGCGCTAGCGCCACGGTAACGGGGTGGTGGTTGTTGCCTGAAACTACTAATAGGTTACTAGCGTTTGCCGCGAGTTTTGAAAATTTCTGCCAGGTGGAACAGAGAATATAGCTATATATATACCTGCCAGGTAAGTGTCATACATTAAATTGGAGAGTAGGACTCAGCTCGGTCATCTTACACTCATTCCTACTTGGGAGCCTTGCTGGGAGCTACTCAGGATCCTAAGTCATCGTTTCAACTTCCCTGGTCAGGGCACGTCCAGTCGGGTCTGTTTCAGATCAGGACGGTTTGCTTCGCTCTAGGGGCTCTGCCAAGCTGCTATCCCCGCCTTTTTGATGTTGCATCATTTTAACCCAGATGTCATTCATCTGAAGCCGGGATTGACTTTGGAGCAGGTGAGGTCGGTGGCTCCATCTTTGTTTCCACAGGATGCCACAGCGTTGGAGTCTATGGCAGCCTCCATGTTGCAGATGGTTTCTTGGCTGGACTTCTGGTCTACAGTCATTGCCAAGTTAGCTTCTGACAGGTTCCCAGAGGGGTTGGTGAGTGCTTCCTCTCTTGCCACTTTGTTGCAGCCTGGAGGCAAGGCGTTTTTGTATCTGGCACACCTCAGTGTTAATTTATGGGCTAACCTTCTCCTGATTAGAAGAGACGTGGCTTTATCCAGGATGGAAAGATCAGTTGACCCTGAGACCTTGCTGGCACTGAGGAATGGAGATCTTTTTGAATCACATTTCTGTTCCCTTGGACTGAGCAGGAGGATGTGATAGACTGGCGCTGGGCTGACACCAAGGACAGATTAGTGCACCAGGCTGTGTCTAAGTCAGAGTCTCGTCCTTGGAGATGTTCGGCTCCTCCTCCTCCCCCTGCCCAACAGCAGTCACGAAGATCACTGCCTGGTAGGCCGTCGAGAAGTTCGGTTTTGACAGGGCCTCCCCGTTCGTCCCAGCCTAGGTTAGAGGACCAACGTCCCTTTCGCTCCCGTTCCTTTAAGTCGAGAAGGAGCCCCAGAGACAGAGGTAAAGGGGGTTGTCGGAAGTATATTATGCTACTAGAATTTTAAACCCAGCAGAAAAACACTATACAGTGGACCCCCAGTATTCGCGTTCTCTGGATTCACGGACTCACAGATTCGTGGATTTCTCTCGGGAACGTTTCCCTGCATCATTCACAGAAAATTCACATATTCATGGTATTTTTCTATGAGAAGTATCCACAAATTCCTGTTATTTTTTTTTTTTTATCAATTTCATCATAAAATGCACTTTTTGTGATAAAACTATTAAAAAAACCATGTATAAGCCTTTTTAGGCTGTTTTCAGCGTTTTTATAGGGGTTCCAAACATTCGCAGGTTCTAACTGTTCACGGGGGGTCTGATACTCATCCCCCACGAATACGGGGGGACCACTGTAGTACCACAGAAAGTGAGTGTTTATCTTTATTTTGGGGTTTAAAGAAATTTAGACATACTTTTAGGTCATAAAATTAACGTGCTTACTTATCACAAACCCATTTGTGAGTTTTGGATCTAACACACTTATATAAGCTAACAGGACATCTAGGAATTAAAAAGAACCAGAATCATAACCAGAAATTATTTTTGGCCAAATTGTAGTGAAAATGCCAACTGCACAAAATTGTGTAGTTTGCAATCAACATAAAGGTAACGTAAATCCAAGAGCTCCACTTAAAAAATGACAATTTGTCGAAAATTGCATTTTTCCTAACTATACAAACCTGAGGTCCTTTAACAATAGGAAGTAGCTAGCGGCAGCTGGAACGGTCGTAAGCGTCGAACAAGGGGAGAACGGTAGTTAACTGCTTGTCCGATCGTCATGGGATGTAAACAAATCACTTTTGCTTTTGGCCCATTGCAAAAAATACGCAGAGTGAGGGATGGCATGAGGAGGGGACTATATGTAAAGGACCTCAGGTTTGTATAGTTAGGAAAAAATGCAATTTTCGACAATTGTCATTTGTTCCGATACGTAATACAAACCCTCGGTCCTTTAACAATAGGAAGACTCACTTCTTGGTGGGAGGAATCTGAGTCTTTTTGATGAACAGACTGGTGTTCGTCCATCCCTGGAATGCCTCCCTGGTCGTAAGAGCGAGGGAGGGATCCAAGATCCAAGCCTCTGTCCGATTGATCGGGTGTGCACCGCAGGATCAATGGTCAGACCTCTGGGCCGAGTACTAAGAGAGAGGCAAGCGTATCTCTTTGTACCAGCATTGTAAGAACTTTTTCCTTTACATGAGCAAATGTAAAGTAATGGGTTTGTCTCATGTCGGCATCCACTTTCTCCCCCTTGTTGGAGAAAGTGGTGGATATATACTCCTATCTCTAGTTAAAGAGGTAGGATGGAGCTCTGTTGAATAGCTTACCTGCATCTGACTCCCTTCCAGCAAGGTAACGACCGTATCCCTCTGCCCACAGGTAGAGTAGAAAAAGATGGTGAAGAGAAGCCAGTCACTCTCTCATTCACGCATTCATTCTCCCAGTCATACCAGGAATCGATGCTGTTCTGCCTGCTCGGGTGCTGGGTAAGCTTACACAACGTGTTGAGCAGCCACCACAGGTCCCAAGGAAAAAGTATCCAAGGACTTGTGGGCAATATCCCGAAGGTATGAAGGACGTGAAGGTGGTCTGGTTGGCCCAGACACCTGCCTTCAGGACCTGCGCCACGGAGAAGTTCTTACGGAACGCTAAGGAGGGTCCGATACCTCTGACTTCGTGGGCTCTCGGTCGGAGCGTACGGATGTCGTCGCTACCATCAGCTTCGTACGCTCTCCTGATCACCTCACGCAGCCAGAAAGAAAGCGTGTTCTTGGAGACTTCTTTCTTGGTAACCCCAGTGCTAACGAAGAGCAGTCGACACTCAGGCCTGAGATGTCGAGTTCTCTTCAGATAGCGCCGTAGCGCCCTCACAGGACAAAGCAGCATCTCATCCGCATCGTTATCGGTGAAGTCCAGGAGGAGGGGATCGTGAAAGACTCGAACCTGTCGTCAGGGATCGACGGATTCTGAGTCTTAGCTACGAAGTTCGGGACGAAATCGAGCGTCACAGATCCCCAGCCTCTGGTATGTTTAACATCATAAGAAAGGCCATGTAGTTCCCCTACTCTCTTCGCCGATGCCAGGGCCAGCAAGAAGAGGGTCTTGAGGGTCAGATCCCTGTCTGACGACTCTCGGAGTGGCTCGAAGGGTCTTCGAGTCAAACTCCTAAGGACGAGAGTCACATCCCACGCAGGGGGCCTGAGTTCCCTGGGTGGGCAAGACCTTTCGAAGCTCCTCATTAGCAAGGAGATCTCGAACGAATTCGAGATGTCCAGTCCCCTCAGTTTTAGGACGAGCGCCAGTGCTGCTCTATATCCTTTAACTGTGGGTACTGAGAGGAGCTTCTCTCGGCGAAGAAACACACGAGGGAAATCCGCTACCTGCTGAAGAGTTGGCTCTGAGAGGAGACAGACCCTGTCTACGAACACCAACCACAGAAGACGGCCCACTTCCCCTGTACACAGCTGCAGAGGACTGTTCGGACGTGTCCCAGCCATCTCTGTTTGCTGCGCTACGAGAAAAAGCCTCTCGTTCGCAAGAGATGGTGGATAACAGCCAGCCGTGAAGTTGAAGGGACTGGACTGCTTGGTGGGTACCGTTCTACGTGTGGCTGGGCTAGAAGGTTGTGCCAAGTGGGTAGCTCTCTCGGTGCGTCCGCAAGAAGAGCCAGCAGGTCCGGATACCAAACGGCTTGTGGCCGTTTGGGAGCCACCAGGATCATTCTGAGACTGGGAGTGACCAGCGCTCGACTGATCACTTTCCGAATCAGACAGAAGGGAGGAAAGGCGTACGCGAAGAGGTTGTCCCAGGGGTGTTGGAGAGCGTCCTCTGCAGCTGCCCATGGTTCCGGCACAGCTGAAAAGAAAACTTGAAGTTTTTCTGTTGTGCCGGGTGGCGAACAGGTCTATGACCGGTCGCCCCCACAGGTTGTTTAAGAGCCTTTTCCGCCACGTCTTGGTGTAGAGACCATTCGGTCCCTATCACCTGATCCCGACGGCTGAGCTTGTCTGCTACTACATTCCTCTGCCTGGAATGTAGCGTGCTGACAGCTCTATCGAGTGAGCCGTGGCCCACTCGTGCACCTGCACCGTCAACTGATGAAGCGGAAGAGACACTAGCCCCCCCTGCTTGTTGACATATGCCACTACTGTGGTGTTGTCGCACATCAACACCACTGAATGTCCCACCAAGCGGTCCTTGAAACTCTTGGAGAGCGTTGAACGCCGCCTTGAGTTCCAGGACATTGATGTGAAGGTGCTTTTCGTGATGGTCCCACACACCTGCAGTCAGCAACTCCTCCAGGTGTGCACCCCATCCCTCGGTCGATGCGTCTGAGAACAGAAGCATCTCCGGGGGGGGAGTGTGTATGGGCACTCCTCTTAAGAGGTTCTTGTCGTCGAGCCACCAGGCTAGGTCCTGCCTCACCTTGTCCGTGATAGCCACGGGAAAGTAAGGAGGATCCTTGGCCTGAGACCAACTCTCCCTTAGCCTCCACTGGAGAGACCGCAGGTGAAGACGCCCGTGAGGGACTAACTTCTCGAGTGACGACAGATGGCCGATCACGACTTGCCATTGCTGTGCTGCCTGTTCCTGCCGAGACAGGAACCGGCCGGCTGCCTCCCTGAATTTGCTGATACGCAAGTCTGCGGGAAAGACTTGCCCTGCTACCGTGTCTATCAGCATACCCAGGTACTTCATCTTCTGCTTGGGTTCGAGATCGGACTTCTCGTAGTTTTATCACGATCCCCAGATCGCGACAAAACTTGAGGAGTCGATCTCTGTCCTGTAGCAACTGCGAGCGAAGAGCTCGCCAGGACTAGCCAATCGTCGAGATACCTCAGAAGACGTATCCCGTTCGAATGGGCCCAAGCCGACACCAGAGTGAACACTCGCGTGAACACCTGTGGGGCGGTTGAGAGACCGAAACAAAGTGCCCTGAATTGGTACACCGTCCCGTCGAAGATGAAGCGGAGGTACTTTCTGGAGGACTGATGGATGGGTATTTGAAAATACGCGTCCTTCAGTCCACTGAAAGCATGAAATCGTTCCCCCTGATCGAGTCGAGCACTGAGCGTGCCGACTCCATCGTGAACCGCGTCGTGCGAACGAAGCGGTTCAGGGGAGAGAGGTCTATCACCGGACGCCAGCCCCCCGATGCCTTCTCCACTAGGAAGAGGCGGCTGTAAAAGCCCGGTGACTGGTCCTCCACGATTTCTACAGCTCGTTTCGCCAGCATGGTCTTGATCTCCTGTCGAAGAGCGTTGTCCTTTGCTGATCCCCGGACATAGGTCTGTAGATGGACCGGTTTGGAGATGAGGGGGGGCCGAGACTCGAATGGGTAGTAGATATCCCTCCCGAAGGACGTCTACTATCCAGTTCTCGGCGCCGTAGCACTGCCAAGTTGCCCAATGGCTCGCTAGGCACCCCCCACTTCGGCGAGCAGGTGAGGGGAACGCCGTCCCTAGCGTTCCCTCCTCGTTTCGACTTCTTTCCAGCACCTCCTCGGGGAAAGGAGGGCTGGGAGGAGGGCTTGGTTGGCGGCCTCCTCTAGCAGAAGTTGAAACAACAGGAGTCTTCACACGGGGTTTAGACGGTGCAACCGTCTTCGCCGCCGTGGAAGCGCTAGCCAAGCTCTTTGGTTTGGCCGCAGTTACTCGAGATTGCCCAGAACCTTCGAGACTACCTGGTGGACTAAGCGGTCACTCTCGTCAGTGCGCCGCCGTTCCCACCGCAGCGTCCACCATCTCTCCAGGAAAGAGAGCTGGGGACTCCTAAGAGGTCCATTTCGTAGCCCGAGTGCCGCCTCACGCCCGGCCCCCTTGGTCACTCGGGTAAGGACTGCGTCCCTACGTCGAAGAACCAGTTGGCCCACAGGTTAGCAGTCTGATGGGCGATGGTAAGAGATTGCTCTTCCTCCAGACTGGCACAGTCTCCTGAAAGAAGCGTCGTCTTCGAGAGCAGAACTCCCAGAGCCGGCCGCTACTTTGGATATTGTGAGGGACCACAAATCCAACCAGGAAACTGCCTGGAATGCTGCCATAGCGTAGATTCCAGGGCAAGTGCCTCCTGCTGCGAGAACCATAGGTTCTCCTGACAGGGAGCTGCTGCAGGGAAACAAACACCTGGTAGTCCAAAGGCAGCCTCAGCTAACTCCGGGTTTAACCTGTTTTCGTCATGTATCGGTTCTTCCTTAAGAAGGCGACGTAAAATCGCCTCTGCCGCTGTAAGAGGTAGGAGGAAGCTAGCTTAGAGGACCGTCCGGATTTTTAGCGAAGTCCTCCCGTCCGTGAGGACGAGAATTCTCCACCTGATCCAGGAACCGAGTCCGCAAGCATCCGAGTCGTGGCAACCCCACCCATCATTTTGGGGCGTCCCTCTTGGGACGCCCCAAAATGATTCGAGCCGTGGGAGCGTGGGCTCTGCCGGTGGTATGCGGCGATGCCTTCCAGCAAGGTCATTATGGCAGACGCATCAAGCTTAATGACCTCTGCGAAGTTCCTCTGTATCGTTCATGGAGTTACAGACAGCGTCCTTGTGGAGTAGGGACCGCCAGTCCCGTCCCCCAGCAACGAGCATTCCCTCTCGATACTCCTCCTGTTCAGAAGGAGGAACAGCGACAGGACTCCCCTGACGGTCGCCATCCTCCAACTACTTGCTGCTTTACGTTCTGGTCGGAGGTTCCTTAAGACCGTGCCTGAGCCCGTACGGCATTCATAGCTGGGTCAACGAGCGGACGCACCTCTCAGTGAATCGCTCTTCCTTCGGTACCTCAGCGTCCTCCCGGTATACGCCCGAGGAGGTTTGAAGGTACGGGAGAGGCAGACCTGACGCTCCCCCCTCCGCTCGGCGATGGGCCGGACCCAGCGTTGCGTGGAGGGCTGCTGCTGATCGTTCAACCCGTCCTCGGTGACAGCTCGGCATGGCAGCCTAGCCTATTGGCCCGGCTCCCCGCCCTGGGGCGGGGATTGGCTCGGCTTGAGAACGTCGAGACCGATCTCTAGCGTCAGGCGAGGCTGCCTGCTGGTCCACCCCTCCGTTCTCCCTCCAGCCCGGTTCCCAATCGGGAGTCGGTCGGACGGGTGACCTAGACTAGGATCTCTATATCCCTGAGTCGGGAGACCGGCCATCGTCCTCACTTCGGACGTCGTCAAACCGCTGGTACCAGACCGTGGTCTGGTACCGGGGGGCGGGCTGGGTGCGGAGCCGGTGGGGGACGTCCCTTCCTTCGACCTCAACCCGTGGCCGGTTCCAGCGACCGTACACGTCCAGCCCGAGGCAGCCAGTTGAATCCGCTGCGAGGAGCGTCCACTGGCCTGGCGAGAAGAGTCGTGTGGTCACGACTCTCGCCAAGTCTTCTGCTTCCGCGCTCCGCTGTCTTGACGGCGAGCGGCGGCTCGGGCGGGGTCAAAACTTTGGCTGGACGGGTTTCCCCTCTTTGGGGAAGAGTCGTTTCCACAGAGTCGGTGCTTCCATCGCGAACGAGAAGGCGTGGCCGAAGACGGAACCTGGTTTAGCGGTCAAAACAGAACCGCTAGCACCAGGTTTTGGTGAAGGACGCACCAAGACCGAGGCTGGTGCACCTCTGGTCCCCGTCGACTTCTTCTTTGCAAGAAGAAGCGACGGGCCCCGTTCCCGAAGGAACAGGAGGACCAGCAGAAGGAGCTCCCCATGCTCAGCCTGAGGCGAGCCTGGGCCGGGCCCTTAGAAGATCCCGAAGGAGTCTTCTTAGGGGGGGAGGAGGGGGGGGGCACCTTCTTCTTCTTCCGGCTGTTTAGCCTTAGAAGTCGAAGGGGAATGAGGGATCAGCAGAACGGGAAAAAAAACGAAGAAGACGACGAAACGACGACCGACGACCACCTTTTCTTCCTCTTCCTCTTCTTCTTTCAGCCAGTGGCTCCGCGAGGACAGACCGTCAGGTCCTTCCCATCCAAGGAGGGAGCCCGGGGCAGTGTTTGCCCCCCCCCCCGGAAAAAAAAAGGGGCAAAAAACAAGGGCCCGACTGTCACCTGTCGCCGGAAAGACCTGAGACTGTGACAGCACCACCAACCAAGCAGGAACAACAGGATAACAGGTCTCGGGTAAAAAACAGCAGGAACGGCCAGGAACATCTGAAAGAGAATGCGCAGTGGCCCCTGAATCTGAAAAGGAAATGAGCGGGCCTGGGAACAGCAACAGGTTACTGGCAGGCAAACTGGCAGGTAACCACAGGAGATAGCCATGGCGTTCCTGTCGGCAGTTACCGTCATCCTCGCGGCACTGGCGGCAGGTTCGCCTAGGGGGGTACTCTTTGGTTTGGGCAGCGGAAGTCCGGGGTCGGCAATACAAAGAACTCCAGGTGGTTGGTGGCACCGTCCTCTTTTGGCAATCAGTCAGTAATGGGTTTTTGTATGGCATGCCGTGGGTGTCACCCGACATTATAATGTGGCGTATACACCGAGATGGCGGTGGTGGCATCGTCATATGCTGGTGTCCCGTTACTGTGGTTGTAAGTAGTGGTCACTCCGCACCTATGAGTGACCACTGCCGACCCCCGGACCAACCGCTGGAATCAATCAACCCTTGGAATCCAAGCTGGGTCACTCCCTGCATCCGTCCCCAGCCGACTCCCACAAAAAACCGCCCCACCCTGTCCCAGGTCGTCCCTTAAGTTCGCTGATGGCACACCCTGCGTGGAAGCATAACAGTTCGGGTTAGTTAGAGTGGGGTTTCCTCACGCCTGGGGGGAGAAAGCACCCCCCCCAGAGCTGGACGGAAAGACCCCAGAAGTAACAGCTGTACGTCCAGGGGTTATGCGGGCGCCCTCTATCACCACACTCGAACGGATCGAGAGAGGGAGAAGGACTCCGGCTACCTCCCCCCCCGCACCGGGGAAGGCGCAAAACGTGGGGGCTGTCCGGGGTTGGTCAGGAAAGAGGACGAAGTGTCCGTTACCAAAGGAGTCCACCTGGACTTTCCGATGACTTCTTGGGCGTGGCCTAAGTCTCTTCCTGCCTCCCTCGTACAGGCACCCACTGCGCCTCGGACCAATTCATACAATATGACACAGAGGGCTCAGTTGTCGGAAGCACTCTCGCCCCCGACCAGACAACCGAGTACAAACCTCGTTGAAGGGTCCACATCAACAAATTGATCTAAAACCTCCACATCTAACGCCCCTCCAGCCCGGGAAACACACTCTAACTGGGCGACCTGGAGGGCGCGGTGATATCGCTCCATTTTCTTCCTCACTCATTGGGGCAAAGATCAATAAAGAAATGTACAAGTACTTACAGTCACTGCTGATTTTATATCAGAAAAGAGGAGGGCAATACTCAAACCTCAAAGCACAAACGACAAAGCGGGTCGAGAGCGATGACGAACAACACGTCCTTCCCACACAGCACGGCCGAAAGCTAAAAGTGAGTTTGTTTACCTCCCAGATCGCTACGGCGGGACCGCGCGACGATCGGACAAGCAAGTTTTAACTACCAGTTCTTCCCCTTGTTCTTACGAAGCTTACGACCGTTCCAGCTGCCGCTAGCTACTTCCTATTGTTTTAAACGGACCGAGGGTTTGTATTACGTATCGGACCAAATATCCAATCAGAATTAAATCCATTTCAACGTAGTAACTATGGGATTTTTTTGGGGTCATTTCCAACAACTATTAGGAAGAAAAAAAAAAAAAACAAATAAAACAAACATCAGTCTTCCTTAGACTACCTAACTAGAATATGGTAGAGAAATCGTACCTGTAAGAACAGAGATTGCAAGCTACCATAGCCCAAGCTCTTACATCTAGAATTATCACCAAAAACATTCCATGTCCACAAAGTTCAGTAGGTGCCTCAGGTTACGAATTATCAAGTTCCGAAGCGGCCTTCGTAACCTATTTGATTTTTTCGTATCTAGAAATTATACGTTTTACATGTAAGAATTTGCCTAATTTGTTCCAAGCCCTACAAAAACTACCACAATAACATTTTAATAAAAGAAAATCAATCGACACCATACACCAATTAAAAAAAAAAAAAAAAAAAAAAAAAAAAAAAAAAAAATGAATTACCAACAATTTTGGGAACCATTCAATACCTAAAACCTAGAAACCGTTTACCTAATGTCTGTAAATAAAAGTGTAGCAGTGTCATAGGGTACAAGAAACAAACTGGCAGAAAAAACATGAACCCTTAACTTTGAACTTTACAAAACACATTGAAAAGAAAAAATGGCAGAAAACATTAACAACAAACTTAACTAAGAAACACATTAATCAAATGGGCAGCTTGATTATCTACCAGAAGATTCTTCGTCCATCCAAGAAAAGCATCCTCTTTCTTTCCGTGAACTTCATCAATATTCTTGGGACCACCCATGACTACTTAACGTCAAGTAACTTAAGTTTTACACAACACAAATAAAACTAACTTACAGTACAACGCAAAGCGAAATCACTAACAAACAAATTTAACGTTTAAACGAACGAAATCTACCGTGAACGAACCAAATTCCATGTGCATTACGATAACACTGCCAAAAACTAAACTGGTCGAGGAACCTCCCTTATGTAGAAGATTGCATGAAATGGGATACTGATGGCTGATCCAATATGGAAGAGCTAGGATCTTACAGGCGGTAACTAGCATCAGGAACGCCCAATGAAGGAAAGGCGTGGGAGGATGGTAGTGGGTCTACTTAGAGTTGGCGGCGATGCAATGTTTTAAAATGTTGTTTCTTCCGGCGGCCCGGGTGAATCTCGGACTTTACATAAAGTACTACAGCCCTTTCACTAACACGCAATTTACCTTAACGAACGAGAATCTACGTGAACAAACAAAGTTCCCATGTGTATAACAATAACCGCTGGCCAAAACTGAAATGGTCGAGGAACTCCCTTACGTAGGATTGCATGGATGGGATTTAGATGCTGACAAATAGGAGAGCAGGATCTTACCAGCGGTTAACTATGCATCAGGAAACCCGATGGAAGAGCAGGAGGATGGTAGTGGGTCTACCGAGTTGGCGGCATGCCAAGTTTTAAAATTGTTCGCTGGCGGCCTCCCGGGTGAATCTCGGGACTTTACAGTACACCCTTTCACAACCTGAATTATTTTCATACACAGCAAGCAAAAAAGAAAAATCTTGGGGGACGGTTTGCCTTTGTAACCTGGATATTTCGTACGTAGGGACTTTCCGTATGTTAGGGGTATGAACTGTTCTTCTTTCTGATAACGCTGGCTAAAGTTTTACTAGTGATCTCTATAACGAAGTATGTGAATTTGCAGAGTTTTAACTATGGATCTTCTTAAAAAAGTATGTGGAAGTTTTATGAACAAAAAAAGTCAAATAACCACCCTTATTAACGCCAAGTTGTAATTGGAGCATAGTAACAAACTCAATTGTAAAATAAAGGGATATTCGAAAACGCTTTAGTCAGCCCATCAGACAGAAAGGATTGGGACTTAGCCCCACAAGAAACGTCTAATTCATCCATTGCAAATGACAAATTTTTCTGAGAGAATATGATATATTGTTATGGTTATCAATAAAGTTTCTCATACAGACTTACCTGGCAAGATATATTTACATAGCTAAGACTCCGTCGTCCCCGACACGAAATTGCAAATTTCGCGGCCACCCCTTCGCTACAAAGGTAGTTCAGGTGATCTACCGCCTGTCCCTGGGTCGGCTAGGACGAGTAACTAGGAACCAAAGACCCATCCCCAAAAGGTTTTTCTATCATATTTTTCCCTCTCTTCCTACCTGTCTCCTGCGGGGAGGCTTGGTGGGCCTTTATTTGTAATATATCTGCCAGGTCAAGTTATGATATGAAACTTTTATTGGTAACATAACAATATCAATTTTCATACAATCAACCTTTACCTGTTCAGAATATATACATAGCTGATTGGCACCTTTCGGTGGGAGGGTAAGAGACAGCTACTATATGGAATAGACAGGGTAAAACAACATATGTTGGTATGGGGGGGGTAGGTAAATAGAACAAAACCTGGGTTCCTACCTGATAAGGTTGGTAGACTTCCCGTGGGTGTTTGCCCAGTAGTTCCTGCATCACCTCAAGCAAAACTTTAGCGAGATAGATGATCTATTGGCGCCAAGAGTTCTTTGTGGGTCTGGCCGATGGGGTCCTTATCCGCTTACGTTTCGGCAGAACGCCTAAAAGGTACTTTTGTTCAATGGGATGATGATCCACTTATTATTGACAATACCAAAAACCCTTATGAAGGAAGCAGCACACAACCAATCCCGACCACCTGATCCTAACCATATGGGTTAGAACTAAGGAATTGTTCTGAGTTATTTTCCCCGAACTCGTCACAACAACCGGTAACTCAAACCACGTACGGCACAACATACATAATTTCAAAAAAAAAAAAATATATCTCCATCTAATTTAGATATGACCAAAGATTCTCTTACTGAACAACATAGACCGGCCTGCCCCGTTGCCTAACCAAGTCCTCCATTGTTTTTCGAAAGAGACTCCAGAACCATATCTTAAAAAGCAAGAAAAGTATATACATTTAACGGATTGGTGTCCGGCTCCCGTACCCAGAATCGTATCCGCCGATACGGAAGGACCTAAGAGAAAAACACTTCTCATATGTCACGACAAACACGAGAATCGTCTTTCAATGTAATGAGATGCCAAATACTGAGATTGCATCTCCAAAATGTTCGTATACTATGATTCTGTTTTTAAAGCGACAAATATTCTTATGAAACGAGAGAGGACGTCGCTACAGCTCTCACTTCATGAGCTTTCAACTCTCAACAGTTTTAACGTTGTAACTGTTCGTCAGAAACAGACGCTTATGTAGCGTCTGTAATGACGTTTCTCAGGCCCAAAGAAAGAAATGGCCAGTTGCCATTCTTGGTACATCAGTCCTTGTTGTGGGGTCTTTTACCGAGCACACCAAAGACCGTTTGTCCCTAGAAGCCTCCCATCTGATGCTTTCTCTTGAAAGGAGAACTTTCAGAGGCTCTTACAGGGCATAGAGACCTCTCTGCTTCTTCTGCCTAACGAGACTCGATATTGCCTTTGACTTCGAATGACTTAGGGCCAGGGATTGCGTGGGATTCTTCGTTTTTTAATTTTTAGCTAAAAAAACATGGGGTCTTAAAAACGAGGCAAATAAGCTGAGTCTCCCTTGAATCCTACTTTTATTCCTGCAGAGCATGTTAATTCACTAATTCTCTTTTGCCGTAGTCTAAAGATAATAAGGAAATAGGCATTTCTTTCTGGGATGTGGCCTCTTAAACGAATTGCCAGATGAGGAGGTTACGAAATCTTTGCAGATGAAAGGAAACTTGAGGTGGAACTACGTTCTAGGTTCCAGTTCGGTAAGGGACCGGTTCCTTCCTTCGACTTTGAAGTCTCAAATGACCTTATGAGATCGTGGAGATCTTTATTATCTGCCAGATCTAATCCTCTATTCCTGAAGACAGCAGAGAGCATACTTCTGTATCCCTTTATTGTGATACAGCTAGATGAGATTTTTCTCTCAGGAATAGCAGGAAATCAGCAATTTCCGCTATAGAGGTAGTGGAGGAGGACAACTTCTTGGATCTACACCACCTTCTAAAAACCTCCCACTTCGATTGATATACTTTCGTAGTGGAGGTTCTGCGTGCTCTCGCGATCGCGCTTGCCACTTCGCGAGAAAAAGCCTCTCGCTCTGACAAGTCTTTCGATAGTCGAAAGGCAGTCAGAGCGAGAGGCGGGGAGGTTTTGATGGTACCTCTTGAAGTGTGGTTGTCTGAGAAGATCCGTCCTTCTTGGTAGGGATCTTGGAAAGTCTTACGATCCACTCTACCACCTCCGTGAACCAATCTTGGGTCGGCCAAAAGGGGGCTATTAACGTCATCCTCGTCTCCCTTGACGCCACAAACTTTTTCATTACTAATCCTAGGATTTTGAATGGAGGAAAAGCATATACGTCTACTCGAGACCAATTTAGCAGGAAGGCGTCTACCATAAGGGCTCTTGGATCTTCCACGACCGAGCAAAAGACTGGCAGCCTTTTGGAAATGAATGTGGCAAGAGATCCACATGAGGTGTCCCCCACAGCGACCAGAGATAGACACACTTCCTCGTGTAGGTCCACCCTGTATGAAGGACCTGGTTCCTCCTGCTGAGGTCTGTCCGCCCTCACATTCTTTACTCCCTGTACGAACCTTGTCAGAAGGGAGATGTTCCTGTGACGTCCAAAGCAATAGGTCTCTCGTCAGTTTCGTAAAGGAACGAGGAGTGAGTCCCTCCCTGTTTTCGAATGTAGGCAGTGCGGTGGTGTTGTCCACGTTTACTTGCACTACTTTGTTCGACACCAGATGGTTCTAGACTCTTCAAGCCATGCACGGCGAAGAGCTCTTTGCAGTTTATGTGCAAGTCACCTGTCTGGTTCCCAGGTGCCTGACACCTCTTCCGAGCCTAATGTCTCCCCAACCTTTCTCCGACGCGTCGGAGTACACACTAGGTCTGGGTTCTGTGTTTTTAGAGAGATCCCTTTGTTCTCTTCCAGAGGGGGCAACCACCATTCCAGGTGCGATCTTATCTCCACTGGAAATGGGAAATACGTCCGAAAGTTGTCCGGTTTTCCAGCTCCAAGACTTCTTGAGGAAGAATTGAAGCGGACGTAATGCAGTCTTCCTAGTGGGAAGAACTGTTCGAGCGAGGAAAGGGTCCCTAGAAGGCTCACCATTCCCTCGCCGACGTATGTTCCTTCCTTAAGAAGAGAGAGACTATCCGCAACCTTTTGCGATTCTCTCTTGCGAAGGAAATACTCGAAAACCCCGAGAATCCATCCGAATCCCCAGATAGACTAAGTCCTGTCTGGGGGTCAGCTGAGACTTCTCGAGGTTCACGAGCAATCCCAACGCTTTGATCAAATCTAGAGTTAACTTTAGGTCCTCCAAGCACTGTCTCTCTGATCTGGCCCTGATGAGCCAGTCATCAGATACAGAGAGATATTTACTCCTTTGAGGTGAAGAAACCTCGCCACATTCTTCATCAGGCTTGAAGACCTGAGGAGTCTGGGACAGGCGAAACACAGGCTCTGAACTGAAAAGATTCCTTCCCCCGTCATGAAACGGAGGTACTTCTTCGATTGAAGGGTTGGATCGGGGACGTGAAAGTAGGCGTCCTGGAGATCTAGAGACACCATCCAATCTCCTTGTCGTAATGACGCCAGGACTGAAGCAGAAGTCTCCATGGAGAAACTTCTCCTTCTGAACAAATTTGTTCAGAGAGCTGACGTCCAGTACTGGTCTCCAGCCTCCCGAGGCTTTCGCAACCAGAAAAAGGCGATTGTAAAACAAAACCCCGGGGAGTTTTGATCCAGTACTAGTTCTATCGCTCTCTTGTCCCACATTTGTTCCACCATCGATCGAAGAGTATCCCTCAGCACAGGATCCTTGTACTTGGCTGTTAGTTCCCTTGGTATTGACGTTAGGGGAGGAGTGTTCAGGAAAGGGATACGATATCCCTTCCTTATGATAGCCAATGAAGACGCGTCTGCGTTTTATAAGTGTCCAGGCTTCCACAAATCCAGGAGCCTGGCACCTACTGGGTGCTTGGAGGAGAGAAGCTTCATTTTCCCTTTTTAAAGGGACGAAAGGAAGACCTACCTCTCTTCTCCGGAGCCTTCCTTCTTGCGGGAGGTCTGGAGGTCGGACCACCTCGAAAGGGCTGAACCGATGTACTCGGTCCTTTCTTGTCAGAAGTAGAAGCAGGCTTCTTCTTCCTTGCTGACTGTGTCAGAAGATCCTGAGTCGCCTTCTCAGTTAAAGAATGAGCAATGTCCTTCACCAACTGAGAAGGGAACAAAAAGTCAGACAAAGGCGAATACAGTAGCGCTGCCCTCTGAGCGTGGGAGACTGCCTTGGTTAAGAAGGCCCCATATACCGTCCTCTTCTTTAGAAGACCTGCTCCAAACAATGAGGAGATTCAAACGAGCCATCCTGTACCGCTTTGTCTATACAAGACAATATGCATAAAAGGGCTTCAGGTTCGATTCCTTCCGAATCATGGGCTTTCTTGGACATCACCCCAAGGGACCAATCTAAGAAGTTGAAAACTTCCAATACATGAAAGAGTCCCTTGAGGAGATGGTCCAGTCGGAAATTCCCCACGTAATTCGTGGCCGAATTGAGACCTGTCGACGTGAAGCGTCAACTAAGGTCGAAAAGTCTGCTTCCGACGTAGACGGGAGAGCAATACCCCATATTTTCTCCCGTCTGATACAAATGCCTCTTTTACCAGCTAATCTCGCTGGAGGCATGCAGAAGACCGTTCTTACCAAGTCTTTCTTAGACTTCATCCACGAGTCTAAGGATTGTAGAGCCTCTTCATAGAAATGGTGGGCTTCATTTTGAAGAAAAGACGAAGGTTTCTTCGTCTTAGCACTCGAAAACAAGAGAGCGCAAGAGAAGGAGGAGCCGCAGGAGTCAACTCGTCTCCATACTCCTCAAGAAGCAAGGCAGTCAAAACCTTATAGTTTTCGACAGTCCTTCTCTTCCTTGATAGTCATCATCATCCGAGTTTTCCTTCCAACTCTGGGATCTAAATGAGTCTCCGCTCCCCTTTCTGTACGTTCCTCTTCTGGAGGAGACAAACTCCTAATAGGAGAGGGGCTAAGGGAATGATAATCTTTCCTCTTTCCCGCTTTAATAGCCTTGGAAGGCGCCACAAGCTCAGGCTTCTCTTGATAATTAGAAGAACGCTTTCCCGCTTGTATGACGCTTCCCGTTTCGCCAAGCGTCCTAGCTGACGTCTCTCTCGCTTACTTTGGCTGGCTGACGTCTTGATGACGCCTTTTTCACTTTCCTTCGCGCCTGGAAGACGCTCCGCTCTCCAAAGGCGTCCTACTTGGGCGTCAAAAATATTGGTCGGAGCGTCACGTCTACCAACAGTTTTCAATGACGCTTCATGTCTAAAAGACGTCTTACCGTCTCTCTGGCGTACGAAACTTTCGTAAGCAACCGTTCTCGCTCTCGAACCCGAAGCTTCTGTAAGATGTTAGAAGCTTCACGTCTGCATGACGGCTTCTCGTTTAGCAGGGGAGAGAGGACGACGACTTCTTGATTGGAAGCGCAACGTCCTTCCTACGAGGCGCTAAAAACTCCCACTAGAGAGGTCAGTTTGCTCTTGACTGCCATAATTATTCTCCTTGACGCTTCTCCCACGTCCACTGCATGACGCCTTACGTCATCACTCGGGGGAGAAGTAGAAAAGGGTACTTCTGCGTACTCGTCAGGTGACGCTGATGCCACCTTCGCCTTCTTAATAGAAGAGGGAGCGTCAACTGAGAAACGCTCTGGGCTCGAATCTAATTCGGGTTCTTTCATATGACGCTTCAGAGGTCTCGACAAGTTCGACTCCTTCCACTCTCTTTAGGTGAGGGAGAGGGAGAGGACGAGAAACACTCACGAAGGACGCTTTTTCTATAGCGCCCTTGAGCAGCCTGCCACGAAGCAGAGCTAGCGAAGGGACGTCTGACCGTTGGGGATTCCCCCACGACCTCCTTAAGGCTTTCGACTTCCTTCTCCTCTGGGCATGGGAGCTTGGAAGAGGTCTAGGCCTGGGAGCGTCGCAGGGACGATCAAAAAACGCCCCCTCCACAACACTGGGAGAACTCACTTCACTGTAATGCTCACTTTCACTAGCCTTACCTTGTAAGTCCGCCATCTTGGACTTCATGTCTCTAATCGTAGCTTTTCAGATTGGCGATTTCCGAGGCCGATTCCGAAAGTACACTTTGTGAATGAGATACATAGGGAGAATCTAAATCAGTAGGATTAGAATTATCAGTAAAAGGCTCAATAGGCCTTGAACTCACACCTTTCAGACGTCTAACCCTATCCCTCTCTAACTTCTTCAAATAAGAAGTCAAAGTCTTCCACTCTTCTGCATTTAATCCCTCGCATTCCTTACAAGTATTATTAGCAGAACACTGAAACCCCCTACATTACGGCATACAGTGTGAGGATCAACCGAAAGCTTTTTTCGGTATCCTCACCCTGCAGCCTACATTCACACACATTCTCACACTCACATTTGAATCAGACATACTGAGAAAAATCCAAAAAAGCAATTTCAAAACAGTCCACAGTAAGCGAATGCCAAAAACACGATTCCAGATACGTCACCAAAAAAGCCGAGAAACGATGATCAACAGGAATGAAATATGAATCTAAGTCAGGAGTAAGAGCAACAATGTTGATACCACCGGCGACAGAGAAAATATGATAGAAAACGGGGATGGTTCCTAGTCCTGCCGCCCAGGGCAGGCCGGTAGATCACCTGACCTACCTGTAGCGAGTGGCGCGAAATTTGAATTTCTGTCGGGGACGACGGAGTCTTAGCTATGTATATATCTGACAGGTAAGTTGATTGTATGAAATTGTATTTTTCATAGCTACAAACTTGAGGTCTTAACAATAGGATAATTTGTAGTGCCTAGCTGGATCCGGTTAAAACACAGATGAAAGCAAGGAATCTTGTGAGATCTGGAATGTGTACGTATATCGGGTGAAGAGTG
Source organism: Macrobrachium nipponense (assembly GCF_015104395.2). NCBI lineage: Eukaryota > Metazoa > Arthropoda > Malacostraca > Decapoda > Palaemonidae > Macrobrachium > Macrobrachium nipponense. The sequence goes on along the minus strand of NC_087204.1, from coordinate 55,811,475 downwards.
GTCAAAGACCACACACCTACGCCACCATGTCAGTCTTTTCTTAACCGCCAGGGCGAGAGTTGTGTTGACCTCTCTCGGCCTTTACCCGGTTCATTGCCCGTTTTAATTGCGTTTAGTGTGTGTGCGCACGCGTGTGCATGTGCATGTGCGTGTGTGGCTCTTATTATGGCTTCTTCTGCTCCTTCTTGGCCTCGTCAACATGTGTGCCCCGGAACTCTAAGTTTTCCGCGTACTTGTTTTTTGGCTTTGTCTGCGACTGACCCCTCACATCACGTGCAGAAGGTGTTGCTCTAATGTTTGTACAATAAACGAATCCTTGCACGGAATGCCGTGCATGGCCTAAAAAGCAGTGGAAGCTGTTTTATAACAAGAGAGAGCATTGGATGGTTTCTACTCTTCCTTCATAGGAAGGTTTTTCCTCACCTCTTCCCAATGCTTTGTCTCCTGCTGTGCTCACACCCTATAATAGCGTTGTACCTTTGTCCCTTTCCTTTTCTTCCATCTATTCGTCACTGAAATTATTGGGAGGCCCTCTGGCTAATTTTTGTAATGTCGCCCCTTCTTCTTTGGGAGTTAATTTGATTCCTGGGATGGAGGGGGCTTTTTCATCATTCTCCTTTATTCCAGAGTTGGAGGCGTCCAAGATGGCGGCGATTTGGAATACACTACGGCTAGGGGGTTCTCCATCCTTGGAGGGGTTGCTGGCGCACTTCATGGATGCTCGCTACCCCCTCCTCATGCTGGCCAGGTCCTCCCCCCTCCTCGTTTGGAGGGTAAACAGCAACATATCAACGTCTTGGAGTTAAAGGCAGCCTTCCTGGGTCTGAAGGAGTTTCGGGAGAAGGTAGAGGGTCATTCTGTCGTTCTCATGTTGGACAACACCACAGTGGTTGCCTATGTGAACAAGCAGGGAGGCCTGCTCTCTCGTCAACTTCACATCTTGACCGTCGAGGTTCACCAGTGGGCGGTCAGCAATTCGGTAGAGCTCTGAGCCAGGTATATCCCAGGCAAACGGAATGTGGTCGTAGACAAACTCAGTCGTTAGGATCAGATCCTAGGCACAGAGTGGTCCTGTCATCAAGTGGTAGCAGACAAACTCTTCCAGGTTTGGGGGAGACCCATGCTGGACCTTTTTGCGACTCGGTTCAACAGGAAGTTGGAGATATTCTGTTCAGTGGTTCCAGATCCTTCAGCGTTAGCAAAGGACGCATTCCAACATCCCTGGGACAACCTGGAGGTGTATGCCTTCCCTCCATTTTGTTTGATCCATCAATTTCTGAACAGGCTGATGAGTTCACAGGGTCCCAGGATGACTTTGGTAGCCCCTCTGTGGCCTCAGGCGGAATGGTTTCCAGATCTGCTGTTATTGTTGTCAGAGGTTCCGAAGGAAATTCCCCCTTGGCGGCATCTCCTGAGTCAGCTGCATGCAGAAATGTTCCACCAGTCAGTAGAATCCCTGTCTCTTCACAGTTGGAGGCTATCAAGTATCTACTCCGAGCGAGAAGCTTTTCTCAGAGAACAGCAGGGCATATGTCCAGCAGTCTCAGAAAGTTGACCTCTGCGGTTTACCATAGCAAATGGGCGATCTACTGTGATTGGTGTCGTAAACAGGGTTTTTCTCCACTCGCAACCTTTATTCAGTGAATAGCGGACTTTTTAACCTTCCTCAGAGACGAGAAACGTTTGTCTTTCTGCCATTAGAGGTTACAGGGCGGCCCTGAGTTTAGTGTTACGCCTTGAAGGTATTGACATCTCCTTGTCCTGGGAACTTTCCTTGTTAGTTAAGGGGTTTGGGCAATCGAGTTCTCCTAGGGAGCTCAAGCCTCTGACATGGAATGTTTCCCTGGTTCTCAAGAGCTTCACTAAGGGTCCATATGAGCCTTTGCGTCACTCATCTGACAGGAGCTTGACGCTCAAGACAGTTTTCCTTCTGGCCTTGGCATCTTCGAAGACAGTAAGAGAGCTCCATGGTCTGAGCTATGATGTGAAACACACTAGGGGTTGGGGGTTGGTGTCCTTCGAATTTGTCCCGGAATTCGTGGTCAAGACACAAAATCCCTCTGTGCATGATGACAGGTTCACTTCATTTTCCACTCCATCACTGAATGACTCTGTGGGTGATGATGCTCAAGAGCTTTTGTTGTGCCCTGTCTGGGCCCTGCGTTGCTATCTTAAAAGGAATTGGCACCTTAGACCAAGCTGCCGCAGACTTTTTGTTAGCACAGGATGTACTAAGAAAGAGGTGTCTAAATGAAACTACAGTAGTACATACCTCAAGATACAAAAGGCTCAACTTACGAAAAACTCGAGATATGAAAGCCAATACGAAAAATTTAACAGCTCTACATACGAAAAGTTTTCAAGATATGAAAGGTTTCTGAAAGTCCGAGATTCGCCCGGATAATAATTTTGAAAATCGTGCCGCGCGCCGCCATCTTAGTACTAGTAGACTAGCCACCATCCTCCTGCTCTCCCATTGGTTCCTGATGCTAGTCGCGGCCATGAAATCCTTCTCTCCTATTGGCCAGCGTCTCTCCCATCATGCATCTACTATGTACACGTGGTGGCGTGCTTCGGCCACTCAGTACCAGCATTGGTTGATAGTACGCCACACGGTATTTGTTTTCGGGATCGTCAATGTGTACGTTATTTAAAAAAAAAGTGACCAAGATCTCTCACATGGGATAAGTGATCAAGGTCTCTCTCATGGGATAACTGGAAACTTTGCAAGGTTGGTAGAATATCCACTCCCTGCTGAACAGAGGGTGTAGACCAATCATTTACAACATGCATACCAGTAGTACATATAATCAAGGCACTTCAGTTTATGTTGAAGGTCAGCAGCCGAACATTCAGTAACCCCACCCCAATCAGTTTGCAGAGTGAGCATTTGGATGAACAGGGTTTTTATGGACACCAGGGCTAACAGAGTCATGAGGTGCAAAAAAAGAACCAAGTGATAAAAAACAGAAAGTTGAAATTCTGTAAAAAAAAAAAAAAAAAAAAAAAAAAAAAAAAAAAAAAAAAAAAAAAAAAAAAAAAAAAAAAAAAAAAAAAATACACGTAAAAAAAAAAGGTAAAAAATAAAAAAAAAGAAGAAGAAAAAAGAAAAACCGGCAGAAATTAAAGGCGCTTTTCATAAAGTGCAATCATTTGTAGAAAACACCCCCCGAAAAGGCTCACACAGGAACATACAGCTCTAAACGAGCGTACAAACGCAAGGTGGCTATCGAAAAGTATGACGTCACAGACGCTTTCAACGGGGTAGCAGGGTGTGACCTATGGGTCAGCTCCCCGTATTTAGGGGCTTTTGATGAGGGAAAGGCTAATTGGAGGGGTTGCTGTGGTAGTGTTTAACACTCGCCCCAGGTTTATACCAACACCTTTTATATAGGTGAGCGAGTCAGAGTTCTGACATGTCCAATTTAGCAGTTCTCTGGTATTATAGCAATATTTTACTAGAAATAGTGCTAAAGGAGACGTATTTCACGGAGCGACACGGCTTCCTCGCCCAGAAATAGATTTTTCCTACATCAAAATCCCTTTTTTTAAAGTGTACGTAAGTACATATGTACAAAAGAAAAAAAACGGCAGAAATTAAAGCCGCTTTTCATAAAGTGCAATCATTTGTAGAAGACACCCCCCGAAAAGGCTCACACAGGAACATTGTGAAAAGTAGGCAGAAGCAATCTTCCTTGGATAGTTACATATGTACGTAGCCTCACTCGAAAGGTAAGCTTCCACATTTTATGTACAGTATATTTCTTGTTACCATGTACACTAATATAAACTTTATTTACAGGTTATATTTTGCATTTTTTTTTACTAATTTAGGTATTGAATGGTCCAAATTGTTGTAGTATTTCATTGTTTATAGGTCAATTTAGCTTTATTATGAAATTTACTGGGGTGTTTTTGGAGGGCTTGGAACGGATTAGCCATTTTACATGTAAAATGTGGTCCAAGATACGAAAACCTCATGATATGAAAGGCGCCTCGGAACGGATTAATTTCGTATCTCGAGGTACTACTGTATAGGAGAATCCCCATATTATTTGCTATATGGTTATCACAAATGAATGCCAAATACATTGTTAGATGATGCAACACCACCCAGACATACTTATAACTATGATGATTATGTTGCATGGAAAACCAGATGTACTTACAAGACCATCATGAAAACGAGCTAGGCTGAAATATGTACATAATGTTCAAGTAAAGTACTACTATAATAAAAATACCACTAAACCAGACATTACAGTGGGTACTCAAAATTTATGTTCAGAATCACGTACCGTAAGGTCCAAATGTAAAGGTTTCTCCCAAATTCACTGGACCTTATAGAGTAATAGAAGTGTTAAAATTGAACAAATATAGAGTAATTAATGAAAGTGATCTATAGGAAAGTGTAGTTAACTGGAATCATGTAAAGATAGTAAAAACAGATCCATGGTCTACTAAAGATATAGATAACATAAGAAATGAAAATACTGTAGAAAATCCATTTACAACCAGGTTTAATTTAAGAAACATAAAGAGTTAAATATGTCTATACATACATGTAAATAGCGTTGGACTGAAAATATAACTATGATGTATGTAGTGCAACTTATATAAGTCTATATATATAGAAAATCTGATAAAGTCTATTCTTGCAGATGCAAACATGCGGCTCATTATAGCACTAGTAGTTATAATTGGACTCATCTCTTCAGAGGTGGAGATAAGGAAGGGTGCCCTATTGCAAAAACATGGCAAAGTTAAAATGATAAAGGACCCATGACTACTTAGTATAGATATAGCAACATTACTGAACAGTGTAAATGAACTAAAAGAAATCCAAAGTGGCATTAAATTGATTCTACATAGGAATAATAACAACTGTGCTTTGTCATTATATTGGAGAAATTAAGACACAAAGGTATTTTGAGCCCAACACTAATCACTCCAAAAGAATTAGAAGACATTATTAAATTCTATGTACAGTGGTACCTCGACATACGAAAGTCCCAGCTTACGAAAAATTCAAGTTACGAAAGCAAATACGAAGATTTTTTTTACTCTACCTACGAAAATAATTCAGGTTATGAAAAGTTGTTGCTGTAAAGTCCCGAGGTTTGCCTGGACCACTGATAACAATTTTAAAACTCGCTCGCCGCCAACTGAGTAGACTTCCCACCATCCTCCCGCTCTCCCATTAGTTCCTGATGCTAGTCACTGCCATAAGATCCTGCTCTTCTATTGGTAAGCATCTCTCCCATCGTGCTCTACGTAAAGGTGTTCTTCGGCCACCCAGTAGCAGCATTGTGTGTGTACACACGTGGAATTCGTTCGTTCACATATATGATTTCGTTTGTTAACATAAATTCGTGTTAGTGATTTCGTTGTACTACTTTATCATGTTGTGTGAGAACTTTAGTATACTACATAACTTAATTGCATACAGTATACATAGTCATGGGTCCCAAGAAAGTTGCTGAAGTTCACGGAAAGAAGAGGATGCTTTCTATGGAGACAAAAATGGAGATTATCAAGAAGTATGAAGCTGGCATGCGGTTGAGTGTGATTGCTAAGGAATACAGCTGAAATCCGTCGACGATAGGCAATATCCTTAAAGCAGAAGGAAGCCATCAAAGCAGCTAACACCACCTTCCAAGGGCGTGACTATTTTGTCCACAAGGAGGAACCACATGCACGATGAGATGGAGAGGCTGCTTCTTGTATGGATTAGACAAAGAAATCGCTGGCGATACGATAAACCGAGATGGCAATCTCCCAGAAGGCCAGCACTATTTTCAACACGATTGATTGCCCAGGCCGAAGACGACGGAGGAGAAGGGACATCGACGCCAACCCCAGACTTCAAGGCTTCTCATGGGTGGTTTGAAAAATTCCAGACACGGACTGGCATCCATTCACTGGTGCGGCATGGGGAGGCGGCCAACTCGTACACGAAAGTGGCCGAAGCCTTTATTAAGATGTTCGATGAGATGACAATCAACGAAGGCTACAGTTCTCAGCAAGTCTTCAACTGTGATGAGACATGATATTGTTATAATACAATAAAGTTTCATACATACTTACCTGGCAGATATATACATAGCTAAGACTGCCGTCCGTCCCCGCCCCGAAACAACAAATTTCGAAATTTCGCCCACTCCCTACAGGTAGGGGGGTCGGAGGGATCTACCGGCCCTGCCCCTGGGTGGCAGGACTAGGAACCAATCCCGTTTTCTACTCATATATTTTCTCTTCCACCTGTCTCCTTGCGGGGAGGCTGGGTGGGCCCTAATCGTATATATCTGCCAGGTAAGTATGTATGAAACTTTTATTGTATTATAACAATATCATTTTCATACAATCAACTTACCTGTCAAGATATATATAGCTGATTGGCACCCTTCGGTTGGAGGGTAAGAGACAGCTACTACTAGAATAGACAGGTAAACAACATCTGTTGTAGGTATAAATTAAAAACCTTGGTTCCTACCTGATAGGTGGTAGACTCCGTGGGTGTTTTCCCCGTAGTCTGCATCACTCAAGAAACTTTAGCGAGATATGTGATCTATGGCCAAGAATTCTTGTGGGTCTGCCGAAGGGGTCTTATCCACTTACTCGGCAGAGCCTGAAAGGACTTTGTCAATGGGTGCTGATCCACTTACATGACAACACACCTTATTAAGGAGCAAACAATCAATCCCGACCACCTGATCCTAACCACCATGTTAGTATTAAAAATTGCTCAGAGTTATCCCCAACTCTTCGCAACAACCGTAACTCAAACCACAATGCACAAGTACACAATAATTTAAAAAAAAAATTTTCTATTACAAGATATCACAAGAGTTCCTTACTGAACTGAAGTGACTGGACGCTTGTGCGACAACTGCACTTGTTCAGAAGAAAGTCTAGAAACATATCATTATTTAAGGTTTTATTACAAAGATATCACAAGAGTTCCTTTACTTAACTGAAGTGAACTGGAAGGCTGGCGACAAACTGCCTTGTTCAGAAGAAATCTAGAACATATCTATATTTGTTTAAGGATTGTTGTAAGCTCCTGTACCAGGATTGTGCCTGCAGACACAAAAGGACCTAATGAAAAACATTTTTCATAGGTCACACGCACGTCCTTCAAATAGTGAGCCGCAAACACAGAATTACATCTCCAATATGTCGCTTCCAAGATATTCTTCAGCGACATATTTCTCTGAAAAGAGAGAGACGTTGCCACTGCTCTCACTTCATGAGCTCTTACTCTTAGGAGTTTTAAGGAATCGTCCGTGCAAGCTTATGAGCGTCCATAATTACGTTCCTGACAAAAAAGGCTAATGCATTCTTAGACATAGTCTTGATGGATCCTTCACTGAGCACCACAGGCCTTGTCTAGAACCTCCCAACTGTTCCTTTTTCTTTAAGTAAAACTTTAATGCCCCTTACTGGGCAAAAGAGAACCTCTCCGGTTCCCTGCCGACGAGACCCGATCAATCCTTTTACTTCGAAGTTTCTCGGCCAGGTTTCGAAGGATTTTCATTCTTCGCTAAGAATAATTCCTTGAAAGAACAGATGGCTGAATCTATATTGAACCCGACTTTGTCACTAGGGCGTGCAGTTCGCTAACCCTTTTTGCCGTTGCCAGTGACAAAAGGAATAAACATTTTCTCGTTATATCACGAAACGAGGCCAAATGTAGGGGTTCAAATCTCTCTGAAGTCAAGAACTTCAGTACTACGTCTAGATTCCAGTTAGGGGGAGAAGTCATTCTATACTTCTTGGTCTCAAATGACCTAATCAGATCATGCAGATCCTTATTGTTTCCCAAATCTAGGCCTCTATTCCTAAAGACGGCCGATAGCATACTCCTATAGCCCTTTATCGTGGCTACGGAGAGCTGCGACTCTTCCCTCACAAATAACAGAAAATCAGCTATTTCTGCTACAGAGGTACTGGAGGAGGACAACTTCTTGACTTACACCACCTTCTAAAAACTTCCCACTTGGATTGATAAACCCGGATAGTGGAAGTTCTCCGGGCTCTAAGCGATCGAGCTTGCTGCTTTACTAGAAAAAGCCTCTCGCTCTGACAAGTCTTTCGATAGTCGAAGGCAGTCAGAGCGAGAGCGGGGAGGTTTTGATGAAACCTCTCGAAGTGTGGTTGTCTGAGAAGATCCCCTCCTTGTTTGTGGAAGGGATCTGGGGAAGTCTACTACCACTCCAGTACCTCTGGAAACCATTCTTGAGCTGGCCAAAAGGGGGCTATCAGGGTCATTCTTGTCCCCTTTGAAGTCACAAACTTCCTGAGTACTTGCCCCAGAATCTTGAATGGGGGAAATGCGTAAACGTCTACCTGAGACCAATCTAGTAGGAAGGCGTCTACTGCTAGAGCTCTGGGATCTTCTACCACTGAACAGAAGACTTCCAGTCTCCTCGAGAGGAACGTGGCAAAGAGGTCGACATGAGGAGTTCCCCAAAGAGACCAGAGCTTGAGGCAAACTTCTGAGTGGAGGGTCACTCGGTATGAAGGACCTGGTTCCTCCTGCTCAGCCTGTCCGCTCGTACGTTCCTTACTCCCTGAACGAACTCGTCAAGAGAGAGATGTTCCTCTGGGATGTCCACAACAGAAGTTCTCTCGTGAGTTCGTAAAGGGCATACGAGTGAGTACCTCCTTGCTTCCGAATGTATGCTAGAGCGGTTGTATTGTCCGCATTCACTTGAACTATTTTGTTGCAAACTAAACGGTTCGAAGCTCTTTAAGAGCTAGGTGTACAGCTAGCAGTTCTTTGCAGTTTATGTGCCAGGACACTTGAAGAGCATTCCCAAGTGGCCTGGACACTTCTCTCTTTCCCAAAGTTGCTCCCCAACCTTTTTCCGACGCGTCGGAAAACAATACAAGGTTTTGGGGTTTTTTGGGCTCTGTATTTCCAGGGAAGTACCTTTGTTTTCCCTCAGTGGGAGTAACCCACCATTCTAGATGTCGTTTTATCAGATCTGGAATGGGAAAAAAGTCCCGAGAGTAGTCCTGTCTTCATGTTCCACGAACTTCTGAGGAAGAACTGAAGAGGACGGAGATGAAGTCTTCCTAGGTGAAAGAACTGTTCGAGCGAGGAAAGGGTCCCTAAAAGGCTCAACCATTCCCTCGCCGAAGTCCGTTCCTTCCTTAGGAAGAGAGAGACTTTTCTAAACCTCTCGCTAGTCTCTCTTAGAAAGGAAATACTCGAAAACCCCGAGAATCCATCGAATCCCCAGATAGACCAAGTTTCTGGCGGGGATCAGTTGGGACTTCTCGAGGTTCACGAGTAATACTAAAGTCTTTATAAGGTTTAGTGTCACATTCAGGTCCTCCAAACACTGTTCCTCTGACTTTGCTCTGATAAGCCAGTCGTCTAGATAAAGAGATATACTGATTCCTTTCAGATGAAGCCATCTCGCCACATTTTTCAAAAGGTTCGTGAAAACCTGAGGCGCCGTCGACAGGCCGAAGCACAAGGCTCTGAATTGGAAGATCCTTCCCCCCGTCATGAAACGGAGGTACTTCTTCGACGAAGGATGGATCGGGACGTGAAAATATGCGTCCTGAAGATCCAGAGACCATCCAATCCAACCCCTTGGCGAAGAGCCGCCAGGACTGAAAGCAGAGGTTTCCATGGAGAACTTCTGTTTTTTGAACAAACTTGTTCAGAGCGCTGACATCCAGAACTGGTCTCCATCCCCCCGAGGCTTTCGCAACCAAGAAAAGACGATTGTAAAACCCCGGGGAGCTTTGATCCAGCACAAGTTCTATAGCTCTCTTGTCCACATCTGATCCACCATTTGTTGAAGAGTATCTTTCACACAGGGTCCTTGTAATTGGCGGACAATTCCCTCGGAGTTGACGTCAGGGGAGGATTGTCCAGGAAAGGAATGAGATATCCCTTCTGAAGAACCGACATCAACCAAGGATCTGTGTCGATGCGAGTCCAGGCTTCCGCAAATCCCCGGAGCCTGGCACCTACTGGTGTTTGGAGGAGCGCCACTTCACTTTCCCCTTTTAAAGGGGCGGAACGAGGCTCGACCTCTCTTCTCGTCGTTTTCCTTTTAGCGGTAACTCTAGTTGGAGGGCCGCCTCGAAAGGGCCGAACAGGAGTAGACGCCACTTTCTTTTCACCCACCATTACTGGTCTCTTCTTCCTGGACGATTGCAGGAGAAGATCTTGAGTCGCTTTCTCCGTCAGCGATCGGGAAATATCCTTCACCAACTGTGACGGGAACAGAAAATCAGACCTAGGGGCGAATAACAAGCTGCTCTTTGTGAGTGTGATACTGCTTTCGTCAAGAAAGCGCTAAAACACAGATCTCTTCTTCAAGAGACCTGCTCCAAACAAGGAAGAAACTTCTCCTGAGCGCGTCTTGCACCGCCTTGTCAATACATGACAGAATTGCTAGGAGAACATCCGGTTCTAGCCCTTCAGGGGCATGAGCCTTCTTGGACATCACCCAAGGGACCAATCTAGGAAGTTAAAGACTTCTAGAATGTGAAAAAGTCCTTGAGGAGATGATCCAACTCTGAAAGGCCCCAAGTAATCTTAGCCGTGTGAAGGCTATGTCTCCTGGATGCGTCTACCAGACTGAAAAGTCAGCTTCAGCTGAAGCAGGGAGAGTGAGACCCATATTCTCCCCAGTCTGGTACCAAATCCCTCTCTTAAGCCGGTCAGTCTAGGGGGAGGCATGCAAAAGACTGTCTTACAAGCTCCTTCTTAGTAAGCATCCAGTTACAAGCGATTGCAGAGCTCTCTTCATAGAAATCGTCGGTCTCATCTTCACGAAAGCCGACGATTTCGGAGTCTTCGAGCATGAAAACAGAGAACGAGGCGAAGGAGGAGCGGCAGGGATCAATGCGTCTCCGTATTCCTGGAGAAGGAGAGCTGTCAAGACTTTGTAGTTCGACAGTCCTTCCTTACTGTGAGACTCGTCCTCTGATTCCTCTTCCATAATCGGATCAGCAGGAGAGCCACTTCTCGTTCCTGGTCTTCTTGTCCAACCATTCTCTCTACTGGGGACAAACTCCTAATGGAGAGGGGCTAAGAGAGTGTAAAGAGCTCCTATGTTCGACTGGCTCTTCGTACTTGGCTGGCGCCTCGCGCCTGGCTGGCGCCTCGCGCTTGTCTGGCGCCTCGCGCTTGGCTGGCGTCTCGCGCCTGGCTGATTCCTCGCGCTTGGCTGGCGCCTCGCGCCTGGCAAGATCCTCGCGCTTGGTTGGCGTCTCGCGCCTGACTGACTCTTCGCGCTTGGCTGGCGCCTCGCGCCTGACTGGTGTCTCGCGCCTCTGAACCGTCTCGCGCCTGACTACACCTCGTGCCTTGTTGAAGACTCGCGTCTTCCTGAAGTCCCCTCCTTGCGTGACAGATGTTCTTCTTGAGCCTCACGCTTGGATGAATGCTCACGCCTGTTTGTAACTCCGCGCTCGGCTGAAGCTACTGATCTGGCAGACGTATCCCATCTGGGAGAATCCTCTCGTCTGCAATGCGTTTCTCGCTTGTCTGACTCTCTCTTAGAGGACGCTTCTCGTCTGTAGGACGCCTCGCGCTTAGCTGTTGCTACGCGCTTGTCTGGCGGATCCATATCTTCCCAACGAGTCTCTATCTGAGATCTCAAAAGACTCACGTTTCGCAGGAGCCTCCACTCCTGGGAGAAGGAAGACGAGTCTTCTTGACCGGCAGTCTGACGTCTTTCTTACGAGGAGGATCCTTCGAAAGGACTCCTACTAGGGCGGAAAGCTGTTCCTGTACCGCCAAAATGATCCTTTTGGACGCTTCTCCTGCGTCTTCTTGAACGGGAGAGGTAGACCTCGAAGGCGTGTTGCCCCCATCATGGAACGGCGAAACCCTCTTCGCCTTCTTGATAGAAGGAGGTTCTTCTTCCGAAAAGCGTTCCGGGCTTGAATCCAAACCAGGATCTCTCCAGTGCCTTTTCAGGGGCCTGGACAAGTCCGAATCCTTTCCACCCCTCGTTTAGGAGAGGGAGAAGCGGACGAAGAGAAGCACTCTCTGAGGACGCTTTTTCGATAGCGGTCCTGAGCAGGCTGTCTATGCACAGCACCTGCTGAAGGGACGCCTGACCGGGGGGAATTCTCCACAACCTCCGTACGGCTTTCGACCTTTCCTTCTCCTCTGGGCTTGGGAGCTTGGAAGAGGTCTAGGCCTGGGAGCGTCGCAGAGACGGTCAGACGCCCCCTCCACAACACTGGGGACACTCACTTCACTAAAGTCACTTTCACCA
>NC_087204.1:55667749-55798718 GCF_015104395.2 Macrobrachium nipponense | reverse complement strand
AAAGAACCATTTTCGGAAGTTTAGCCGACCCACAGAGGGTTGATGTGAAACAAAAATAACGTTGAACTAGCAGAAATATGGTAATAGTTAGCAAAAAATACAAAGGATTAGAGAAGAGAAAATAATTTGTGAGAGTAGTGTAAACTGATGAAGGATGATCTGGTTCAATTTCTTCTTCACAGAAACACTTGAGTCATTGTTTCCACTAAGGCTTCAAACTTCCTATTCAAACTGGCGATGGTACTAGGTTCAGGGGGGTGGGAGCCAGGTAATGGAGTGGAAAGAAGTGCAAGAGGACTGGGAATAGGAGAAAAGGTTGTCACAGAAGTCAAAAGAACAGGTTTAGAAGACTAAGACCTAGAGGCTTTAGCTTTGGCTCTAGTGGCCCTCTTCCTTAGCCTAGCTTTTTCTAACTTGTCTAATTATACATTTAAAATTTGCCACTTACCGTCATCCAGGTCTTTGCACTCAATACACGTCACGTCGGGTGAGCAAATTTGCCCTTGGCAATCATAACAAACTGAATGACGGTCATATTTAGAGGAAGTACATCTGGTGTTACAGCCTTTGATGCGATACTACCGGTTATTACACACACTAACATCAGGCATGATTAGTCAAAAGCTAAATATCTCTAAGGTAAAGAACAAATATAGCACAGAGGCTACCAAATAACAGAATACTTCACCAAATCCTTTCAGCAAAACCATCCAGTGAACTATCCTGCCTTATAGTAAACAAAGCTGCCTAAACAACACAGTCGTTGAACAGCAGAAACGAACTGTGCTCATTAGCTACGTTGTACCTATTCTTCCCTGGATGTGGGAGGGGTACTTATCTACACCACAAAAACAATAGAATGCTACCGCGAATTTTAAAATCAAAGCTGCCATTCAAAGTGGGAATTCTAGCTATATAATTAATTGGTAAGTTCCTAATATAAAAGTACATTACGTATTATGGTTCCTAAACTTTCTACTTACAGTTTTGAAAAATTACTCACTTTTAATATATCTGCAGAAATGTACTCTAAAACAGCAACTATATACAATGTAACTTGATAGTCTATCTTGGTTTGTAGTACATCCTGGGGAAGAAATAAACTATTAATTTCATTACCAAAATGATAATATAGTAGTTGAACAAGACCACTGGGCTAATTATTAAGTAGCTCTCACTGGGCTGGCCAAAAGGAATCCATCTTTATCAATAAAAAAAAAAAAGTAACTTATTAAAAAGAATCTACTTAAATTTTCATAATAGAGTCAATAGAAAATGATGGACACAAATATCTTTGAATTATCTCCAAATCTTGACATTTGCTTTTGATTATGTTTTGGACATTCTCACTGTTTCCCTGTTAGAATTATTTTGCATTCTGTACAAGCTGGATTGGAACATATAGGCTGATCATCATCCCTATTCAAAAATGGACTTAATCAGATTTAATTTGTTTTTCAGGTTCAATATTCTAATATTCTACCATTTATTGATTATAATAGGTTTAAAGATGTTACTTAATCACTAACAGAAATGTCTAAATAAGATAAATTTTTAATAAATTGGTATTTTTCATAAGTAACAAACCTGGGGTCTTAACATTAGGATAAAAATTCTGATGCCAGCTGGAAATCCGGTAAAATTAATAAAAAAAAACTTGTGTAATCAAGCGACTGTTGGCATCTGTACCTGGTCACGGGGTATTGGTAGTTCCCACAATGCCCTGGGCATCCTGTGACCTATCAGTTACTCTTCCAACTCATTTTACACTGTTAGAGGGGTGGTTCGAGGTGGGTCTTTAAATGTTAAGACCTCAGGTTTGTTAGTTACGAAAAATACCTAATGATTAATGTTTGTATGGTTTGTTTGTTATTCTGTATGGTGTTTTTACGTTGCATGGAACCAGTGGTTATTCAGCAACAGGACCAACGGCTTTACGTGACTTCCGAACCACGTCGAGAGTGAACTTCTATCACCAGAAAGACACATCTCTCACACCTCAATGGAATAGTTGAGAATCGAACCCGCGACCACCGAGGTGGGACGCAAACACCATACCAACCACGCCACTGAGGCGCTGTACTTAATGATTAAAAATTTGTCATTTGTTCATATACAAAACAAACTTTTGATCTTAACATTAGGATAGACTTACTCATGGGTGGGAGGAGAGTACCTTTAACTGACTGGGAGTTTGCCCCACTTTAAATCATTTCCAAAATTAACTAAACTATTATCTAAGACCGCATCGGACTACAATCGTAAGAAAGAACGAAGATATATGAGAATCTATTGGTTTCCCTCTATGGGCATTTTATACAATATCACAGTTTATTGCATTTACGGAAGATGGAGAGTTATCCGTTCACGTAAGAAAACCCATGTTCCTGTATATGGATTTCTTATTACCCCACCCTCTCCCTGCTACCAAGAGGGGTGTGTTGCTACTGAAAAGCAACCTATGCTATTGATTACCCTAACAGGATGGCTGTCTCACTCACCTGTATCTAGTTTGTTCCAGCTTATGATGGTATTCTCCCTCTTACTGCCCGTAAGTAAAGAAGTAGACAGAAAATGTAGAAAAGAAATGAGACCAGTCATCTCATTCATTCTACTTACATACCTTCATCTTAGACCAGATACTGACCCGCCAGGACCCAAGGAAAGTGTCCAAGGATCTATGGGCAACATCTTTTTAATAAAAGGAAGTGAAAGTTGTTTGACATAGCCAAACACCAGCTTTAAAAATCCTCTCCACAGACATATTTTTCTTAAATACCAAAGAAGAGCTCAGGCCCCTGATGTTGTGAGCTCTAGTTCTCCCAAGGCTATGACACTCCCACCTCTGTCAAATATGCATTCCTAATAGTTTCTTTCTTGACCTGTACTGTACTCACAAAAAGCCTCCGGCATCCCGGTGTGAGATGACAAGTTCTTTTTAAGTAAGCTCGTAGTACCCTGACAGGAAATAACATTTCTTCAGGGTCATCCACAAATTCTCCCAAAGAAGTTATCAAAAAGGAGACATATCTGTCATCTAATACTGATGGATTTTGAGTCTGGCTTTGAATTCTGGAATAAATTCAAAGACCATAGACTTCCATCCTCTGGAATGCTTCACCACATATGACAGACCATGTAGCTCCCCTACCCTTTTGGTCGAGGCCAGAGCCAACAAGAAGACTGCTGGCAGGGTCAAGTTTCTCTCTGTGGCCTGTCGCAATGGTTCATACATGGCTTTGTCAGGCTAGTCAGTACCATGGTCAAATAACAATCGGGAGCTTTTAGTTCCATCAGGGAACAGGACTACTCAAAACTCTTCATTAATATAGCCATTTCCCAAGAAGAGGAAATGTCTATGCCTTTCATTTGCAGACCCGAAGCTAGCACAGACCTGTACCCTTTTATGGCAGACACAGATAGATGTTTTCCTGTCCTGAGATATATCATAAAATCTGCTAACTGTTGAATAGTGGTTCTGAGTGGAGAAAGACTCCCTCTACGACAACAATCACAGTAGACAGCTTATTTTCCCTGGTATCTGCAATGGTGCCTTCTGAGAAAGCCTCTCACTTGCAGGAGGTACTTGACAGTCTCCACCTATGAAATGAAAGGGACTGCACCGACTGATGGTACTTCTCTACGTGTGGTTGGACACAGCAAGTAGGGTGTTCCATGGAGGCAGTTCTGTCAGAACATCTATTAGGAGTTCCAACAGGTCTGAGAACCATTCTGCCTTCAGCCACAATGGGGCTACCAGGGTCATCTTGAGATTCTGAGACTGCATCACTTTGTTGAGAACAAGTCTATGATTGGCCTTTCCCACAAGATGAACATTCAGTCTACCACTTCCTGATGTAAGGACCACTTGTTCCCAGAATCTGTCCCTGCCGCTGAATTTGTCAGCCATTAGGTTCCTTTTCCCTAGAATACATCTGGCCCTGATGTCTACTAAGTTCTCTACAGCCCACAGATGAAGTTGAACTGTCATCAGCTGTAACTGACGTGATACCAGGCCTCCTTATTTTTTTTACATAAGGTACTACTTTGGTGTTGTCTGACATCAATACTAGAGAGTGCTCCTTCACTGTCTCCCGGTACTCCTGTAGTGCTAGAAAGGCTGCTTTTAATTCTAGCATGTTAATATGGAGTTCCCTGTCTTTGTGATTCCACTTCCCAGAAATCATCAGTTGCTCTATGTGAGTGCCCCACCTCTCAAGTGACGCATCTGAAAACAGCAGATCTGGAGAGGGTTGCTAAAGGGGAACTCCTACTGTCAGATTGCTGTCTTGCAACCACCACAGTAGATCTTTCCTCACCTCTGTCAACAGGGAATGTGCTTGTATGGGTGATCTACAGTTGGTGACCAAAACTCTTTCATCCTCCATTGTAAGGACTGAAGATGTAGTCTCCCGTGTGGCAGTAACTTCTCCAAGGAACTTAAGATTCCTAGGACTTCTTGGCACTGCTTTGCTGGTTGTGTTTCCTTTCCTAGGAAAGCATTCACGACTAGTTTGCATTTCTCTACCCTCTGGTCTGAAGGGAAAGCTTTGGCCTTTACTGTGTCTATAATCATACTTAGGTACACCAACCTCTGACTGGGGTCCAATCTCGACTTCTCCTGATTTATCACCTCCTAAGCTGTGACAAAACTGGAGCAAGTCCATTGTCAGCATAAAATCCATGTCCCTGCTTGCTGCTAGAGCTGTCCTTGGTGTCTCCATTTTGAATCTTGTTTTCCTTATGAACACATTCAATGTCAACAGACCTATAACTGTCCTCCAATCTCCAATGGACTTGGGGACAAGGAAAATACGGCTGTAAAATCCACTTGACAGTAGTGTTACTTGCTTTACAGCTCCCTTCTCCATCATCTTCACTTTTTCTTGCAGGAATAAGGAATTTCTGAGACCCATGAGTGTAAGAGAGGTGCAGTAATGGTTGTTTCTTGCAGGGGTGCGTAAGTTGAATAGGATCAGATACCCGACTATGAGCACATCCGCTACACACTGCTCCGCTCCGAATCTCTGCCACACCTTCCAAGATTTGCCAGGCATCCCCCACTGGTGTGACTGAGTGGTGAGAGGTGCCCAGTCTATCTTCTTAAACCTTTCCCTCTGCCTCTAATACCCCTTCCTCTATTGGGCCTATTGTGAAAGGGCTGATGAAATAATTTCTTCCTTGGAGAAGAGGGTCTTGCTGACCTAGGGGAGGAATTATGTTTCACTGGTCTCTTTTGTGGTGTTTGTTGTTGTTGTCTTACCTCCCTAGAATTAGAATGGCTTCCAGATGCTTTATTAACTGCCTGTTGGACTAATCTATCATTAGTATCCATCCTTCTTCTATAACTTGCAGCTTCTAGCATACAACAATTGTGACTCTAAGATGTCCTCATTCCGAATTGCTAATAGGGAATACAAATCTATAGTATGGCTTAATCTAGCCAATGTTGCATCCCTCCTCATCAACAGTATATTAGCCCATACATTGGCACTCACATTTGTCAAGCATGAAATTGCTTTCGAATCCAATTGAAGCAATCTGATAAACATAAACTCATCTACTAATTTCCTGGTTGACTCTGAGGTTGTATACTTAGCTACTGCTGTTGACCAAAGGTCTAACCATGAAGCAGTCTGAAAGATAGCTGTTGACTCTAATGTAGCTGCTTCCTGACAAGTAATTGAGGGGCATTCCATCTTCAACTGATCCAAATTTAATCCAGGTTTTAATCTCGCCACATCTGGACTGATTTGTCTTACTAATAGTGGAACAACAGGTGTCACATAATATTTCCTGTGTCTCAGTAACGGAGGGGAAGGGACTTGAATGATCTATTAGATCTTAAAGAATTATCTCTTCCAGAGATCCGTGCATTAACATGTAACACAGACTCTGCATGACTTGAGCATGGTAATTCCTACGACACATTAGTATCCTTTTTCAGTCCCAATAGTGCTTCAGTCCCTGTAGGAGCTATGCTGGATGGGGTTTCAGACCTCCTTGATAGGTTATTGAATTGATGAATCAAGTCAATCACCTCCACATACAAAGCCAGAAACTCCTGATTCTCCCCTTCATCCGCTCCCAAAACGTTCTGTTCAACTGCAGACGAAGTTAGCTCACTCCTATCAGCTGGAAAACGTCCCGTGTGATTCCTGGCTGTCTAACCCATTGACCGTGGCATCTCTGATCTCTGATGGCTGTTGTTAGCTCGATCTTGAATAACCACCAGATGACCGCGAACTCCTAAATCTCCCCTCGATCTAAAGTGAGAACCTTGTCTACTCCTCCAGGATGACTGTTCCTGTGAAGTAGAATGTACATCCTCCCTGCTTCTACTATTATTCCCAACGGGTGTTGGGCTGTCACTTCCCAATGCCGTTGGGGAAGCTGACCTTGATCTTCTGGTATCAAGGCGAGCCGTCACTTCCATCGGTGTATCCGGAGGGGTTACTAACTCTAGTATTTGGCCTTTTAATGGGAGCTTTATCATCCTTCCTTCTTATATTAAAAAGTCTTACAGGAGAAACTGGTACATGTTCTTCATTCTTTGAAGGTTGATGTCTACTCACTTTTGATTCTATAACCAACAATGGTGTATCCACAAACGGCTTTCTCATCACAGCTGGCATCGTCATCCCAGCCGTTATCATCCTTCCTTCTTATTTTAAAAGGTCTTACAGGAGAAACTGGTACAAGTTCTTCATTCTTTGAAGCTTGATGTCTACTCACTGTTGATTCCCTAACCAACAGTGGTGTATCCACAAACGGCTTTCTCATCACAGTTGGCATCGTGTCCCAGTCAATTCCATTCCAGTGTCCATTGAACCTTTCGGCCATGCCGACATATCTAAATGACGGCTGCCATTGTTGTTACCTGTATCATCCACTGTCTTCTTCACTTTGTTTTTGACAGGGATGTGACAGTCCTCACTTGAAGATGAAGAAGAGTTTAATCTTCTCCTCTTGGCAAGATGATCAGCCACGAAGTCTCTTATTCTCCAACGCTTGACTGGTGCATGCAGTGACGTCATTGAGTCTTGCGATGATGTCAAACTAGATGACAAAGAAGAAAACTATTTACGTCTTTTTCTTTTGCATTTCTTATTTTTCTTCTCTTACAAAACTTGTAACTTTTTCATATATGTGTGTGCTACCAAGTCTGACAGTGTATGCTGATCCGGAGGCAAGGAGGATATAAGAGTGTTAGTAGGCTGTGACGTCATGGTGATCGCCAAGTCAGTTTGTGACGTCACTGATGGCATGGCAACGTTGAGATGTCACCATGCTTGATGGAAGACGCTGTGTGGCTACTGTTGGTATCCCTGCGTGGGCTGCAAAATTACTTCCCAAATTCTGAGTCGTTGGAAAGATTGGCACCGCTGCCATTGCTGTAGAGTTTATTCCCATAAACTGCAGACCAAGTGGAGGAGGGGGACTCATAGTCGGAAGACCCGGAGGGAAGCATGACATTATATAGTAAGACAACAAACCCTCCAAGGCTGGTACGCTTGATAGGCCTAAAGCCGACCATAATCCTTCCATCCTCTGCGCATCAGGGGCTGAAACATGGGACAAAGATGGAGATGCTCCCCCGCCTTCTAGCCGGGAAGGAATGACCATAATTATGTACAAAACTTCCCAAAACCATCCTGGGGTTTCCAATAATGAATCATTAGAAGACACTGACGGGGTATGGGGAACATCAAATCCAGGTGAAGAAACATATAGAACAGTACGTACGAAGTATAGCCGATACAAAAGGTGAAGATGCTTGGTCATCCAAAGATGGCGTCGTCTCCTTTCTTTTGAACTGGCTCTTTTCATAAAACTTGTTTTATTTCCATTGTTCCACCAACCAACTACAACAAATTGAACAAGGACTGGCAATAGTACATACATTCACTCTTCACCTACTACACGTTGGGTGAGGATCCGTTGACACCGACGCTAAGAATCTCGAACAAGGAAAACAACTCACAGTCCAGTGCATTTTCCTTTGTCTCTTGCGAGATCCTAAAGAAAGTTCCGTTGGTAATGCAAAATTCTCCATGATCTAACAACTTACTCAAACCTACCAGATCACACACACACTCAGAGTACCCAGAGAAAGGTAACATAGATATGAAAAAGCAGGCAAACTAAACTGGCTTTAAAGAGATAGAGTAACCACATCCTCTCTTAAAGGTGGTAAGAAATTAAGTGATAGGTCATGGGATGCACAGGGCATTGTGGGAACTACCAATACCCCGTTACCAGGTACAGTAGCAATAGTCCCTGGATCACACAAGTTTTTTATTAATTTTACCGGATTTCAAGCTGTTAGTATAGTGTTTTTACGTTGCATGGAACCAGTGGTTATTCAGCAACAGGACCAACAGCTTTCCGTGAGTGACTTCCGAACCATGTTGAGAGTGAACTACTATCACCAGAAATACACATCTCTAACCCCTCAATGGAATGCCTGAGAATCAAACTCGCGGCCACTGAGGTGGCAGGCAAACACCATACCGACCACGCCACTGAGGCGCTAGGATTTCCAACTCGCGCTAGAATATTTATCCTAATGTTAAGACCGCATGTTTGTTTCGTATATTAACAAATGATCCTTACATAGCAGCTGTAGCTTTGGCTGTTGATCTTTTCCTTTGATACCTTCACAGGCAGGACTTACCATATTTCTATATTTATCCACACTTGTGTTAATTTGTGAAAAGAAAATAAATATGTTATGGAAAAAAAAAAAAAATATTGGATTGTAATTTTAAAGGGCTTCAATAGCATGCCTCAAAAGTCAACTGACATATCTTAATGAAAAAAGCAGCTTTGTTGGGGAAGAAAAATTGGTCTACTACATTTATGATTATTATTTCATGGGTGTTAAAGTTCATATCTTATACTTCATCCAAGGAAAAGGTGGTTCCATTATGGGTAAAAATTTTATCTATATCTTTTTTACTCACAATACCCAGCTGGCTTTAACTGGGGAAAGTGATGAGTGATTCTTTACGACTATGTATATCTCTTTGATAAAAAAATTCTTGTTGGTGATTCACTTGCTTGAAATCTTACTGCACAACTTATTATCACATTACTATTGTTATTCAGATGAACGCTATTCATATGGAATAAGCCACAGGAGCCACTGAATTGAGATTCTAGCTTCTAAAGAATATGGTATTCATTTGAAAGCTAATGGAAAATACAGAAAGAGATCAATTATTAGAAACACAGATAAGTTAACAAATCAATAAATAAAAACATATGTAAAATATTAAAATACAAGTTGAACTGCATTAGAGTAATACATTGCATCTTCAACTGAAATTCTAAGGTTCCAATTGCACAACATCCTCTGCAAGGCTGTTCCACAGTCAGTCAAACGGTGTTTGGAATAAAGGACCTCTGGAACTGGGAAGTGCAACAGCGAGGTACATTTACTGCATATTGGTGCTGCTGTGCTGCTGTTCAGTGAATCTGGTTGCTCTAGGTAGGGAAATGGGATCAGGGACCAACTCTGAATGTGAAAGATCTCTGTTAAAATACAACTTATGAAAAACTGACAAACAAGTGACCATCCGTCAATGGTCCAAAGTCATAACTGCTACTATTAGGAAACAGAAACCTACCACCATGAACCACTCTATCTAAGAGAGAAAAATCTCTGGCAGGAGCAGACATCCACACAGGAGAATAGTATTCTAGTAAAGGAGGAACAAATGACATAAAACAGGTTGCACTGATTTTATCACTGCTATAAATATGAGGCCTTATGAACTATACCTGACTTTCACGTGGCATTTACTGAAACTTTCATTAGATTATTCTCAAAAGTAAGATGTGAGTCAAGAGTTACACCTAAAATAGTTAAAGCTTCAGACTCATTCAGCAAAGTCGCAGCCACCTGAAGGGGAGGAAGGGCTGGTGACTCTGTATGAAATCTGCTAATCAATAGTGTTTTTGTTTTACTAGAGTTCAGCCTCATACCCCACCATTCACCATGTTCCAACTGATGCTGAGGACAGATTCACTACTCATCAGTGGAGACTTCATTATACACAAAACTGTTGCATCACTGGCATACTGAATACTCTTATTTTTTCCAGGCCAACACCACAGATCATGTAAAAAATGATTGTTATGTTTACAATAAAGTTTCATACATACTTACCTGGCAGATATATACATAGCTAAGACTCCGTCGTCCCCGACAGAAATTCAAATTTCGCGCCACTCGCTACAGGTAGGTCAGGTGATCTACCCCGGCCTGCCTGTGGGTGGCAGGACTAGGAACCATCCCCGTTTTCTATCATATTTTCTCTCTTCCACCTGTCTCCTGCGGGGAGGCTGGGTGGGCCTTTAATTGTATATATCTGCCAGGTAAGTATGTATGAAACTTTATTGTAACATAACAATATCATTTTCATACAATCAACTTACCTGTCAGATATATACATAGCTGATTGGCACCCTTCGGTGGAAGGTAAGAGACAGCTACTATATGGAATAGACAGGTAAACAACATATGTTGTAGGTATAAATAAAACCTTGGTTCCTACCTGATAGGTGGTAGGACTTGGTGGGTGTTTTGCCCAGTAGTCTGCATCACCTCAAGAAACTTTAGCGAGATATGTGATCTATGGCCAAGAGTTCTTGTGGGTCTGCCGTATGGGGTCTTACCCACTTACTCAGCAGAGCCTAAAAGGACTTTGTCAATGGGTGCTGATCCACTTATATGACAATACACCTTATGAAGGAGCACACAACCAATCCCGACCACCTGATCCTAACCATGTGTTAGAACTAAGGATTGTTACGAGTTATCCCCGAACTCGTCACAACAACCGTAACTCAAAAACCACTACGCACACATACATATTTTTCAAAAAAAAAATTTATACTCAACTAATGGATATGACGAGAATTCTCTTATGAACAACATAGACGGCCGCCCGTGCGAGACCTGAATCCTCCATTGTTCGAAGAGATTCTCGACCATATCCAAACAGAAGAACAGTATATACATTTTAAGGATGGTGTCGGCTCCCGTACCAGAATCGTATCTGCCGATACGATAGGACCTAGAGAAAAGCACTTCTCATACGTCACACGCACGTCTTTCAAGTAATGAGATGCAAATACCGAGTTGCATCTCCAATATGTCGTATCTAATATGTTTTTTAAGCGACATATTCTTATAAAACGAGAGAGACGTCGCAACCGCTCGTACTTCATGAGCTTTTACCCTCAGAAGTTGTAATTGTTCGTCCGGACAGACCTTGTGAGCGTCCGTAATGACGTTTCTTACAAAGAACGCTAGAGCGTTCTTTGACATCAGTCTTGTGGGGTCTTTTACCGCGCACCAAAGACCTTGTCTAGAGCCTCCCAACTGACGCTTCCTCTGAAGATAGAACTTCAGAGCTCTAACAGGGCATAGAGACCTCTCTGCTTCTCTGCCACGAGACTAGACATTCCTTTGATTTTTCGAATGACCTAGGCCAGGGATTCGTGGGATTCTCGTTTTTTCGCTAAAAACAGAGTCTTAAACGAGCAAATCGCCGAGTCTCCCTTGAATCCTACTTTATCCTGCAGAGCTTGTAACTCACTAATTCTTTTTGCCGTCGCTAACGATAAAAGAAATAGGCATTTTCTAGTTACGTCTCTAAATGAGGCCTGATGTGGAGGCTCAAATCTATCCGAAGACAGATATTTGAGGACTACGTCCAAGTTCCAGTTCGGAGGTACTGGTTCCTTAGACTTTGACGTCTCAAAAGATCTTATGAGATCGTGGAGATCTTGTTATTTGCCAGATCTAAACCTCTGTTCCTGAATACAGCCGAGAGCATACTCCTGTATCCCTTTATTGTGGATACGGCTAGATGCGATTTTACTCTCAGGAATAGCAAGAAATCAGCAATTTCCGCTATAGAGTAGAGGAGGAGGACAACTTCTTGGCTCTACACCACCTTCTAAAGACCTCCCACTTCGACTGGTATACTTTCGAAGTGGAGGTTCTGCGAGCTCTCGCGATCGCGCTTGCCACTTCGCGAGAAAAGCCTCTCGCTCTGACAAGTCTTTCGATAGTCGAAAGGCAGTCAGAGCGTCGAGAGCGGGGAGGTTTTGATGGTACCTCTTGAAGTGTGGTTGTTTGAGAAGATCCGTCCTTCCTGGTAGGGATCTTGGAAAGTCTACGATCCACTCTACCACCTCCGTGAACCATTCCTGGGCCGGCCAAAAGGGGGCTATTAAAGTCATCCTCGTCTCTTTTGACGCCACAAACTTTTTCAATACTAACCCCAGGATTTTGAATGGGGGAAAAGCGTACACGTCCACTCGAGACCAGTTTAGCAGGAAGGCGTCTACCATAATTGCTCTTGGGTCTTCCACGACCGAGCAAAACACTGGGAGCCTTTTTGAAATGTATGTTGCGAATAGATCCACATGAGGAGTTCCCCACAGAGACCAGAGATCGCGACATACTTCCTCGTGCAGAGTCCATTCTGTATGAAGGACCTGGTTCCTCCTGCTGAGCCTGTCCGCCCTCACATTCCTTACTCCCTGTACGAACCTTGTCAGCAGGGAGATGTTCCTGTGAGACGTCCAAAGTAATAGGTCCCTCGTGAGTTCGTAAAGGAACGAGGAGTGTGTCCCTCCCTGTTTCCGAATGTAGGCAAGTGCGGTGGTGTTGTCCACGTTTACTTGTACTACCTTGTCTCTCACCAGAGTTCTAGGCTCTTCAAAGCCAGGTGTACGGCGAAGAGCTCTTTGCAATTATGTGCCAGGACACCTGTGCTGGTTCCCAGGTGCCTGACACTTTTCCTCCGAGCCTAATTGTCCGCTCCCCAACCCGTTCTCCTACGCGTCTGGAGAAACAACCCACTAGGTCTGGGTTCTTTGTGATCTTAGGAGAGATCCCTTTGTTCTCTTCCAGAGGCAGCAACCACCACTGTAGGTGTGGCCTTTACCTCCACTGGAATGGGAAAAACGTCCGACAGTTGTCCGTTTTTCCAGCTCCAAGACTTCTTGAGGAAGAATTGAAGTGGACGGATATGAAGTCTTCCGAGAGGGAAGAATTGTTCCAGCGAGGAAAGCGTCCCCAGAAGGGCTCAACCATTCCTCGCTGACGTTTTTGCTGTTTCTCTAAGAAGAGAGAGATTATCCTCAAACCTTTTGCGGTTCTCTCTTGCGAAGGAAAAAAACTCGAAAACCCCGAGAATCCATCCCGAATCCCCAGATAGACTAGGTCTTGTCCTGGGGGTCATCTGAGACTTCTCGAGGTTCACAAGCAATCCCAACGCCTTGGTCAAATCCAGAGTTAACTTTGGTAGGTCCTCCAAACACTGTCTCTCCGATCTGGCCCTGATGAGCCAGTCGTCTAGGTACATCGAGACATTCACTCCTTTGAGATGAAGAAATCTCGCCACATTCCTCATCAGGCTTGTGAAGACCTGAGGAGCTGTGGACAGGCCGAAACACAAGGCTCTGAACTGAAAAAGATCCTTCCCCCCGTCATGAAACGGAGTACTTCTTCGATGAAGGGTGGATCGGGACGTGAAAGTAGGCGTCTTGGAGATCTAGAGACACCATCCAATCTCCTTGTCTTAATGACGCTAGACTGAAGCAGAAGTCTCCATGGAGAAACTTCTCCTTCTGAACAAATTTGTTCAGAGCGCTGACGTCTAGTACTGGTCTCCAGCCTCCCGAGGCTTTCGCCACTAGAAAAAAGGCGATTGTAAAAACCCCGGGGAGTTTTGATCCATGTACTAGTTCTACTGCACTCCTTGTCCCACATTTGTTCCACCATCGATCGAAGAGTATCCCTCAGCACAGGATCCTTGTACTTGGTCTGATAGTTCCCTTGGTATGACGTTAGGGGCGGAGTATTCAGGAAAGGGATACGATATCCCTTCCTTATGATCTTTAGTGAAGACAGCGTTCTGCGTCTATCAGTGTCCAGGCTTCCACGAATTCCAGGAGCCTGGCCACCTACTGGTGTTTGGAGGAGAAATGTTTCATTTGCCCTTTTTAAAGGGACGAAAGGCGGACCTACCTCTTCTCTCTGGAGCCTTCCTTCTTGCGGGAGGTCTGGAGATCGGACCACCTCGAAAGGGCTGCCTAGAAGTGCTAGGTTCTTTCTTGTCCGACACTAAAGCAGGTTTCTTCTTCCTAGCTGACTGCGTCAGAAGATCCTGTGTCGCCTTCTCAGTTAAAGAGTGAGCTACGTCCTTCACTAACTTAGAAGGAAACAAATAGTCCGAAAGAGGTGCATATAGCAGAGCTGCCCTCTGCGCATGCGAGACTGCCTTGTTAAGAAGGCGCCATACACGTCCTTTTCTTCAAAAGACCTGCTCCAAATAATGCAGAGACTTCCAAAGATCCATCCTGTACTGCTTTGTCGATGCACGACAAATGCATAACAGGGCTTCAGGTTCGATTCCCTGCGAATCGTGAGCTTTCTTGGACATCACCCAAGCCAGGGCCAATCTAAGAAGTTGAATACTTCCAATACATGGAAAAGTCCCTTGAGGAGATGATCCAGTTTTCCGAAATACTCCAAGTAATGCGGGCAGAATTAAGACTAGGACGCCTTGAAGCGTCAACTAACGTCGAAAAGTCTGCCTCTGTAGTAGAATGGAGAGCGATACCCATATCCTCCCCCGTCTTGGTACCATATGCCTCTTTTCCCAGCTAACCTTGCTGGAGGCATGCAAATACTGTCCTGGTTAAGTCTTTCTTCGACTTCATCCAGGCGTCTAAGGCGTGTAAAGCCCGCTTCATCGAGATGGTGGGCTTCATCTTCAGAAAAGACGAAGTCTTCTTCGCCTTCGCACTCGAAAAGAGCGAGCGCGGAGAAGGAGGGACAGCCGGAGTCAACTCGTCTCCGTATTCCTCCAGAAGCATGGTAGTCAACACCTTATAGTTGGACAAGCCCTCTCTTCCAAGATCGTCATCATCCGAGTTTCGTTCGAACTCGTGATACTCCTGAGTTTCTGTTCTCCTTTCAGAACTTTCCTCTTCTGGGGGAGACAAACTCCTGATCGGAGAGGGGCTAAGGGAATGAAAGTCTTTCCTTTTTCCCGTTCTGATCGACTTGGAAGGCGTCACAACCTGCGGCTTCTCTCGCGCTTTAGAAGACGTCATGTATGACGCTTCCCGCTCTCCGAGCGTCATGTATGACGTCTCTTGTTGACGTTTAGATGACGCTTTCGCGTCTGGAAGACGCCTTCGCTTTCTAAGGGCTTCCTACTACGGTCGTCCACAATCTTGGACGGAGCGTCACGTCTAAGATCCTCTTGATTTGTTTGACGCTTCACTTCTAAAAGACGTCTTCCGAGCAGGTGCGAGAGGACGAGACTTCTTAATAGGAAGCGTCACGTCCTTTTCCGACGGGGCGCTAAAACTCCCACAAGAGATGACAGTTGTTCTTGCACCGCCATAATGATCTTCCTTGACGCTTCTCCTACGTCTAGTGCCTGACGCCTTTCGTCATCACTCGGGGAAGAAGCATGATGGGGGGTACTTCCTCATAAGCGTCAGGGTGACGTTGACGCCACCTTCGCCTTCTTTAATAGCAGGGACGGGGGTCATCCGAGAAGCGCTCCGGGCTAGAATCAATGTCTTGCTTCATGACGCTTCAGCGGTCTCGATAAGTTCGACTCCTTCCACCCTGCGTTTTAGGTGAGGGAGAGGGAGAGGACGAGAAACACTCGCGAAGGACGCTTTTCCTGTAGCGCCCTTGAGCTGGCTGCCATGAAGCAAAGCTAGCTGAAGGGACGTCTGACCGTTGGGGATTCCCCACGACCTCCTTAAGGCTTTTCGACTTTCTTGCTCCTCTCGGGCATGTGAGCTTGGAAGAGGTCTAGTCCTGGGAGCGCCGCAGGGACGATCAAACGCCCCCTCCACAACACTGATAGGGCTCACTTCACTAAAATTTTCACTATCACTAGCCTTACCTTTCGAGTCCGCCATCTTGGACTTCATGTCTCGAATCGTCGCTTTCAGATTGGCGATTTCCGATGCCGAATCCGAAAAGACACTCTGAGAATGAGATTTATAGGGAGAGAATCTACAGTAGTAGGGTTAGAATTATCATTGAAAGGCTCAATAGGCCTTGAATTCACACCTTTCAGTCTTCTAACTCTATCCCTCTAACTTCTTCAAATAAGAGTCAAAGTCTTCCATTCTTCTGCATTCAAACTCTCGCATTCCTTACAAGTGTTAATAGCAGAACACTGCACCCCCCTACATTACGGCATACAGTGTGAGGATCAACCGAAGCTTTCGGTATCCTCACCCTGCAGCCTACATTCACACACATTCTCACACTCACATTAGAATCAGACATACTGAGAAAAATCCAAAAGAGTATTGAAAACCAAAACAGTCCACAGTAGCGAATGCCAAAACACGATCCAAATACGTCACCAAAAGTCGAAAAACGTTGATCAAATGTTGAAAAAAGAATCCAAGTCAGGAGGTAATAACAACAATGTTGATACCACCGGCGACAGAGAAAATATGATAGAAAACGGGGATGGTTCCTAGTCCTGCCACCCAGGGCCAGGCCGGTAGATCACCTGACCTAACCTGTAGCGAGTGGCGCGAAATTTGAATTTCTGTCGGGGACGACGGAGTCTTAGCTATGTATATATCTGACAGGTAAGTTGATTGTATGAAAACTAAAAATAATTGTGGACCCAAGAACATTATTCTGTGGAATTCCAGCCACACTAAGTGTTGGTTCACTAATGATCACATCAATTGCAACTCCCTGTTGCCTACCAGTAAGGAAATCTTGAAAACATATCCACCCACAAGATTCTGAAGTGCCTTGTGATTTACTAAATTGGAAGCAGCACTAAAATCTATTTGAATTACTCTGCACTCAAAAACCTTATCTAGGTTCCCTAGCAACTGCTTCCTATATGCAGCAGTGGGAGACATCACATTTGAACTTCTTAAAAAACAAAGGGAAGAAACCACCATCAGGATCTTCTCTGACCCAGCTATCAAGATTATCTAGAATTTTCTCAACATCCCTACAGCAAAGTGAAAATTTTTTAAGAGTAAGTTCAGGATGATTAGTAAATATCAGGGAGAGGGACATCCTCAGCTGAAGGCTTAGCTGCAAAAGCTTGATGAAGCAGTTCAACCTTTTCCCTACGGCTAGTAACCAATCTACCATCATCTGTTACTAGTGGTGGAATGAAAGACGAGACACCCAAAATTTGGTACATCACAGATGAGGCAGAGTAATTCCTTCAAGTTTCTTCTACATGGAATTAGTGTAATTTCTCTGGGCTCTATGGTAAGTTCTATTCGCAACATGGTGAGACTCATAAAAACACATAACGTAATTTTCATTTAAATGAATTCCTCTCCATGTGTTGAATTTGGTCTGTTTATCATGGTAAGCTTGTCTACATGTATCATCAAAATATGGCTGGTCATTTGTCCTGAATTTCACTACCTTTCTAGGTACATATCTTATTAAAATATCCATCAGCATTTCATTTAACTTCTTGGGATCAGGCTCTAATATAGCGTCTGAAATATCAAGTGCCTGACAAGCTTCAATAAGTGATCTCAATTGGCTCTAACTTTCAGCCAGACCAATGTTTCAATGGTGGCATGAGGCATACACTGATTGACAGATGTTCATCTCAATGGCATAATGATCAGTAGTGCCTATATATTATATTCACAGATCTTGGACTTGACAATAGGTAGAACATCTGTGAATATGAGTTCAAATCTATTACCAGAAATATGACTTTTATAATAAAATAAAATTTTATTTATAATTACCACCAAGTAATTGTATTGCCCAAAGTTTCACTCGCTGGCAGCCTAAATCTTGAAATTTGCGGTGACGCTAGTCTGAATCCCACATTGCACAATGAGTTAGAGAATATGAAATAACTAGCATTGATACAACGCTGTTGTTCCTTACCCAGTAAGAGAGCTGTTGCAGGTAGATACTGCCTCTGGTCATCACTCATCTTAACCTTGTAGGGTGTGGTGAAGTAGCCCTGACACACCTCTACATTAGTGGGAGCTTGTAGTAAAGGATAAAGACTATAGACTACCAAGCATACATATATATACATAACTGCCCCTGCCCAACGTGCAGTACCAACAAACCAATCGACCAGACATAAGTAGCTGCACCAAATATTAAATTAACACCCAACCATAAAAACACTAAGCCTGGTGGGTATTCCAGGTACACTGTACCCCCCAAGCTTTCCTCTTACTTGACACCTTAGTATTAAGGGGATGATAGGAAGGGTGCAAGACTTCCTATGCTTTGTCCCCCCAACACCATACCAGTCAGTTATAAAGGACCTAAGGCACTGCAATTATTGTACTTCGTTTCTACGTCACAAGATAATGGGTAGTGAATATCGACTTACACCTCCAGTAAGTTGCTTGTAAAATAGAGGGTAGGGATAAACTCTCTGAAGGCTATTGAAGTTGCAGTTCTCTTACTTGGTGAGCTTAGTCTTTGAAGGAAGTAAAGACTTCTTCAATCATCAAAGAATGAGATTCAGCTATCATATCTCTTAAGAAAAAATGCATCACGTTCTTTGAGAGGGTGTGAGACAGATTCTTCTCTGAGCACCAAAGATTACTCACAGGACCTTGAATTTTCTCTGTTCTATGGAGGTAATACCTCAGGGCTCTTACTGGGCACAGGGGTCTCTCTTCATCTTCGGGGTCCAGGATTTCCAACAGACTTTTTATAATGAAGGAACATGCACAGGGGTTGGCTAAGTTCTCATTTGTTGCTAAAAAGCCCATAGTGAATGAACAAACTGCATCCTCTTGGGAAAATGCAATTCTTTTATCTATAACATGTACTTCACTGACCCACTTAACTGCTGACAATGCTACAAGAAAGAGGGTCTTTCTGGTAATGTCTCGTAACGAAAAACGCATAGGTTTGAAATGAGGACCAGAGAGCCATTTCAAAACTACATCCACATTCCATGAGACAGTTGCTGATTCCTTGGGTTTGGATGTATTAAAAGACTTGATTAGGTCCGAAAGATCTGGGTTAGAGGACACATCTACATCTCTATGTCAGAAAACTGAGTTCAACATCGCTCTGTATCCCTTAATTTTAGACAGAGACCTCAAGACATCCTGAGTTACAGAATGAATTCCCCTAAATCTTTTACAGATGTCTTGGAAAACGAGACATTATAATATCTGCACCAGGCCCTAAAGATTGTCCACTTAGCCTGCAATAGCAGCTGTGAAAACCCCTTCTGTCTAAGGAGGTTCCTGACAGTCAAAACTATGTTAGGGCCAGAGTGGATAATCCTTGGTGATAATACCATCTGAAATGGGGCTGTCTAAGAAGATCGGGCCTTGTAGGTAGCAATCTCAGGAAGTCTGTCAGTAGCCTGAGGAGATCTGGGTACCATTCCTGTCTCAGCCAGAATGGGGCCACTAGGGTCATTGTCACATTCAAGTGGTTGTGTAAGTTTTTTATTAGTTCCCGTATCATGCAGAATGGCGGAAAAAACATATAAATCTTTTTTGGACCAATCTTGTAGCATTACGTCCGTCACCCATGCTAGAGGATCCAGGACTGGTGAACAAAATATTGGAAGTCAAGTTATTTTTGGAGGTTGCCAGCTTTGTTTGGTTGTGGTTTGCAAGGAGGAGAGATCTTGCTGCTTCGCAAAAGGAGAACGAATGAGTCCTCCCTTGCTTCTGAATATAAGCCAGGGTATTGGTGCTGTCAGAGTATACCGTCATTGCCTGGTTGAGGACTTTCTTTGCAAAATGTTAAGAGTCCTGATTTTGACCATAGGAGATCCTTCTTAATCTCCTGAGAGATGGGAAATAAGAAAGAATCTGGAAGAGTCCTCCTGTCCCTGCTGGCATGATGATAAAACTGAAAGGACCTCATATGGAGCCGCCTTAGGGCAAAAACCTGCACCATGGAGGCTAAGGTGCCGAACAGGTTCATCCACTGCTTGGTGGATCAAGTATACTGGGAGAGGAATCTGTGCACTTTCTTTAGGCACGCCTGGATTCTTTTGGGGGATGGAAAACCTGCAAATTCCAAGAATCTATCACTATCTCTAAATAAAGAATTCTCTGCGTAAGAATTAGTATGGACTTTCAAGGTTGACAAATAGGCCCAAATCTTTTATTAAGAGAAGGGTCCTCTGAAGAGCCTCCATGGGCCTTTCCTTTGACAGTAATCAAAGAAGCTGGTTGTCTAAAAGGAGAGAGATGTTGATCCCTATTAGATGAAGCCACTGGGTGAGCAGAGCAAGTACCCGAGTAAAGACTTTCAGTGCTGTCAAAAGCTCAAGGCATAGGGATCAGAACAATATACTCTGTTGTGGAACACAAAACGAAGGTACTTTCTGGAATTTGGATGCAATACGATGTGAAAATAAGCATCCTGCATGTTAACAGTTGTCATCTAGTTGCCTCGATGAATGGGTGACATGACAGAATTACTTGTTTCCATCTTGAATTTTGTCATTTCGACATCCAGTACTGGCCTTCCCCCTGATGCTTTGGGTACCACAAAGAGACAATTGTAGAAACCGTCTGAACTGACTCCTCCGATAGCTTCCATCTGGAGGAGAGATGAGACTTCGTTTAAGAGGGCTGAATATAGTGTTCCCCCGTATTCGTGGGGGGTGGGTACCAGGCATCCCCGCGAATAGCTCAAACCCGCGAATAGTTAGAACTCCCCTCTAAAAATGCCTACATCTGCCTATCTTGAAAGTTCAAATACCAAATGTTTACTTAAAAATATCATCCCACATCAAATATACCACTGAATTGGTATTACTAACCCTTAAAGTGCGGCTGTTGCCCCTGAGCGACGACAGATACTTGTTTTAGAAGAGCGAGCGTTGACACTGGTTTACCACCATAGAAAAATGTTTACCCTTAAAATTACTGGTCAATTTTCTTTGATTTACAATCATAGAAAACCTGATGGCAGTCTCTGGCACCATCTATTGGTGGGGTCCCAAAACAACAATAACAAAAGAACTCGACGTTTACGTCCAGCTGGGCACGAGATGACCGGTATTTTGTTAATTTATTCGTTATAAATTGGTATGTTTTACGTATTAATGCATTTTTTGTCAAGAATCAATGCTGTTTGAAAGTAATATTTTGATAAGTTACCACAAGCTTATGTGATAGTAAATTGCAGCAGATATTATGGCCAGAATCTAAATGTTATTATTTGGCCCTTTAACCAGCCATTTAAATTTTGAGCCTTTTAATCAATCGTAAATGTACACAAATATATATGAATGAGTAAACTATTTATATGGTTTTATGTTAGGCTATATAAAGACATACTTTTCTTCATGTATATATGTATATGAAAATTAAATATATATAAATAGAGAAACAGAGGAAGAAGAGAGAGAGGAGGATTTGCCTAGTCGAGACATACTTGCCAGAGTGTTTTAGGTAGGCTAGGATTCGTGGACATTGTTTTGGAAAGGAAAAAAATGCGTTTTAGGGGGCTAGGCTTCGTGGACATTGTTTGGGAAATGATAAATGAGTGCTGATTGATTTAGCCAGTTTATTTGTTAAGCGTTGAAAAGTTAGTACTTACTGACCAATGCAAGCTAAACTTATAACACTACCTAGTCATTATTATTTTTTCTTGCATTTCCTGTCTTGCTTTTGCTTTACATGCACAGTTGGGTAGGTTAGATTACTTTTGGTTTTCCGCTCTAGTTTTACATTTTTATCTAAGATAATGATTGTTTTATTTGTTTATGTATCCTCATACAACTATGTAGTCTATGCTTGCTGTGCAGGTTAGCTTAGTTTTCAGCCTGGAAAAGTTTGAAGAATTAAACGTTTGATCAATGGTTAGTTACCACTGATCAAACAGAAACTCTTATCTTGTACCAGTTTACAAGGTTTTGCAAATGGATTGTTGGAAGGTTATTCAAAAAGGCCACTGATTGGTAAGAGGAGACTGGAATCACCATTATAAGATTCACAGGCAGGCATTTCATTACTCAATTTGTAAACATAAATCACAAGCCTGATTGTATTGTTTGCAGTATAAGAAGTACTGACTGCTGCTTGAAAAAAAGGGGCAGTGCAAAAGAAGACAAACAACATACCACCATGAAACCTGTCCTAACAAACCACCATTGTGCATTTTGCCACGCTTCAAAATGTACCATACTGTAAACAAGTACAAAAAGACCTGTGAATATATAAAGCTAAACAAAAACAGTGGTTAGCTGAAGTTTTGTTTTAAACGTTTTCTAAATGAAAATACCCATTCCGTTTGAGAAGAGATTTTTTTTCATATATAATGCACTAAATACTTTTCAATTTCATTCCTGTCTTTATAGCATATATATAAAAGGTTCCCTCTGTTATTTCCATATAATAAAAATTTAACTGTATAAAATAAAAGTTATATTGCAAATTCTTTTCCATTCTTTCTCTCAACACTACAAAATCTCAAAAAAGCAATACGTAAAAGGTACCTATTTTACCAAAGAAAAAATATTTTTTATAGAGTTATTTATCAAGAAAGTGTTGCAAATTCAATTCACATGCCTTTCCTTTAATTTTAGCTACCCAAACAAAATGCTGGGTTAAGAATTATGTATAATGCACTCCAAAGGTTTTTTTTTGCTTTTTTTTTTACCATTTTTCTAAAAAACGACAGTATTTTTCAGGCCTTTAATCACATTTCAAGAAAAAAATAATGCCAGATATGGAAAATATAGGTCCTGTTCTTAAAGCAAAAGGTATATGAAGTCAACTGGTGCATTTTCATTTTTTATGAAGTTTTACGCACCAGGGGAAATTCCAAATGCATATTGAAGCAATCTAAGGGTTAATATAATTTCAGTCACCTGAAACATTTTATCTTTAGAAATATATAAACAGCCAATAAACAGAGACGAGAGATACTAATCTGTATTAAACTTACTAATACAGTATTAAACAGATTAATATTTGAAATTAGTAAATAATTTTGTATCATAAAAATGTATTGAAGTCATGGAAAAATAAACACCAAAATACATGAATTAGTGATTATAATAGTCCTAAAACCCCGCGAATAGCTACATCCCCGTAAATAACGGGTAGATATGGTCTACAGAGAAATCCACGAATCCAGAGAACGCGAATATGGGAGGCCCACTGTACCTCTGTGAGCCTACCGACTACATGTAGGTGGTCAACGTGATGGGCGAGTAGACTAAGGGAGATTTCTGCTTGAATGCAATGGAATAACCTTCTTTCAACACTTAATAATCCACTCCTCTGCACCTCTCATACTCCATCTCTCCCAGAAATGGAGAAACCTGGGTCCTACTAGGACATGGAGGGAAGCATCTTTACTTTTGGGGGAAAGGGCTTGATGGAAGTCTTAAAAGGGCGGGACGAGAAATGCAGGAAGGTTAGCCCGGGTCTAGAATGAAGTCTTGATCTACTAATACAAAAGGGCAGAGACTGAAGAGGAGACACCGATCTGGAATTAACCAAAGAAAATTCTCTAGAGCATCTGGAAGAGCAAACTAAAAGGTCTGGTGTACTCTTCTTTTGGAGACCCATGGCAATGTTACTGTTAAAAGTTTCCGGGAAGAGGTGTTGGCGATCAAGAGGCAAAACAACAATGCTGACTGTCTTGTGTGCCATCATCTAATCCAAGGCAACATCCTAAGGCAAGGCGGAAAATCTCTTAATCTTTCTAGCTAAAGCCTCAATAGACCAATCTAGAAAACTTA
This sequence comes from Macrobrachium nipponense, assembly GCF_015104395.2. Lineage (NCBI taxonomy): Eukaryota > Metazoa > Arthropoda > Malacostraca > Decapoda > Palaemonidae > Macrobrachium > Macrobrachium nipponense. The sequence goes on along the minus strand of NC_087204.1, from coordinate 55,774,950 downwards.
TAACTTAAAAAATCTTGAATAAAAATTAGCAGAGAACATCAATTTGGTGGAGGCAAAGGCTGACCTTCAAGAAAAGTCAATGAGCCCAAAGAAGCTACCTGGGACAAGGCAGCCACTTCCAGAGAAGGGCTTCCCCTGTAAGATACACACTGTACCTCCAACATACCAAAAGAGAAGGGGGGTACGCAAAAGATGACTTTCCTTGATCTCTCTTCTCCGAGAGCCAGCTCTCCAGACCATTAAGTACTTCTCCTAGCAGAAAATGAGAGCATCATCTTTGGAAGTTTAATGGAGTCACTTGGCCTATCACTAAAAAAAAAAAAAAAAATCTTAGCTGGAGGGAAAAACACAAAAAAAAAGTCTTAGCTGGGAAAGACAGAGCTGCTGTAGAGAAAAACCCTGGGAAAATGCTTGCAGTAAATAATTCATCAAGGCAGCTGAGCTGCTTTAGGTTTCCTGTCTTTATTTAATTCATTTAAATGTGATTTTAATACCCTTCATTTTTTGGCATCCCAGTCAGAACACTCATTGCAGGTCAAATTAATGGAACACACCTGTTCCCTAAATTCTGCACACAATGTGTGAATCAATTTGGCTTTTGTTAGTCTCATATTGCAGCCTTTGTTGCAATACCATAAGCTATTTGCACAAGTCAACTAAATTAGGTAATAGTCTTGTTACCAAAGAATCTAACGGAAAACTTGACAAAATGCATGGTCAAAGGTTGCCCATACATCACCAAAGGGAGAAAAACACAGATGGAGACATAGACGAAAATCAAAATCAAGCTGACTGCTCTTAACTGAACTTCAGTTGAGAGCCGAGAACCAGCAGAAAACTACTGATGGCTCTCAGCTGCATTGTTCCTTCCTCACCCTAAAAATGGGCGGGGTCAATTAACTAACCTACCAAAACTATTTTTTAACCGTCGCAAATTTAAAAATTTTAAGCTGCTGTTGAGTAAAACTTTAGGAAATATAATTACTTGGTAAGTTACATACATAAAAATGTGTGGGTTCTTGAATTAGTTGGACAAAATTGGAAGATACACACAAATAAAGAACAGACCAGCCATGTTGATCTGTGGAATTTGAAATTATCCCCTCGCTGTGCTTGCATGGGTCAGGGATCTGGGGGCCCAAAAATGAGACAACCAAATAACAGTTTTAATGTAACTCACTTCTCTACTTACTTCATTACCTTTAAGTAACCTCTCAGTGCACAAAGGTAACTTATTCAGCATCTTATACCTCTGAAAGACAAAACCTCCAACTTACTCGTAATAAAGGATGTGCTTTTTCCGCTGGTAATACAAGCGGTGATTTTTTGCGGCCTTTTTCAATAGCTGCTTGAGCATCCCCAATAGCCCATCTGTCAATTGGATTAGGAAATGTCCTCTGTACTCTTTCTTCAACATCCTGCAAAAAAAGAAAAAAATCTTATATTTCATACATAAAATGTCACCAGTAAAAATAACAACTTTTCTTTTACTGTATTACAAAACACACTTATACTTTTACAAGTACCCTTACCACCAAAGCTAACTAAAAGTCAAGAAAAATATGTTTGAATTACAAAATAAAGCAATGATTCTTATCTTAATAATTTAGCACCTAAACTTATCAGAAGATTTGGTGGTCTGGCCTTCCGACAAATGGTAAATCTGATGAATAAAATACAGACACCGCTATATAGCTAAAACCAGAACACTCATGAGATGCAACAGTCAAGTGATTCCATATAAATTCTAGCCTAAGCTAATATATACTTGACACTTTCCTCATTTACTTCATGACATTTATCCACTTACACAGTGGGTTAGCCAAGATACCATGAATCAATTTAAATACTATAAAAATAAATTATAGGTCTTCTAAGACTGGCAACACAGTCTGACTTGGATTCCTCAATACAACATTTTTTCTTTGTTTATTTATAAACTGAATAGTCTGACATTCTTTACACATCAGTCCATTTAGATATGTAGAGGTGAGGGCACCAACATCTTATTTCTCACAGGGGAATGTGAAAAGGAGCGCACACTATGGAGGGGTTCGGAATGTTCCCTGTCATGAACTTATTTCAACTTGTAATAGAACTTACAATAAGGTTAACATCATGTTCTAATTTCTCCATATGCTTTTCTTGAACTGAATGGGGAACAGAAGGCGGTGCTACTAAGGAAGTCTCAATACTAGTACTACCAAAATGCCTAGCCTAAGGGATCTGCAGATGAAGGGACACTAGGTAGGGTAGAACTGACAGGTTTAAGTCCTGACCTATCTAATTGCTTTTGCGATCGATCAGCTTCCCTTCTTTCCTATACCAGACATATTCAGGCATAAAGTCCTCAGAATAATCCCCTACATTCCTCACATCTACTTCCAAGATCCCTCTGTGGGGTACAAACCAAATGTTGATCTACTTCAAATTCTGACATCCTGCTTACGCCAAAATCATTCCTATATAGCATCCTAAGAAAATGAAATTACAATACTGTAAACAGGTGAAAAACAATCGTCTCAGAGCAATGGCAGCAAGAAGGATTCTGACAAGAGCTAAAATATTCGAAACACACCTGGTGGAAGACAGGCAAACTAGACAGTCATCCTGACAGCCATTCGATTTTTTTTTAAATGCCAACTCGCCTAACTGGCATGTAGATGTAAGCTAACTTTCACAGTACGTAAGAATCATTTTAAATATGGAATTTTTATAATTAAATTAATAATAATGATACTTCCTGTATAATCTATCTAGCCCTAAATCCCCCAAAACCACACCAAAATTTACCACATTGGCAACACTGTTACCTCCTATTCTGTCCACCAGTTGGAAACACTGCTGTTGAGTTACAAAACCTTCCCTTGAAAATCAAGGGAAGGTGCGCAATTTCATGCATTCTACATGAAATTGCGCACATTTTCATGTAACGGCTAATTAAAAATGGTGCAAAAATTATGTCAAACTGACGAAATAGTTTCTGAGATGTGTCACTGATACTTTTTAGTGCGATAAGAAAGAAATTCGCGCTTGTGCGCCTGCGTAACGATTGTAAACTGAACAACACCTTAATCCGTGAACTCCCAGCATCCCCCAAGGTGCGATTCAAAAGTTTTCGGCTGGTAGGCCTATAAGTATTTTTCAAAATACGTCCAATAGGCGTTTAAGGGTTAAGTCTCCTACCATAATGCCACCGAACTGCAGTAGTAAAGGACAAGGCGTAAGTGCATAGTCAGTCCATCTGTACAAAAGTCAGGTGACCAACCAGGTGACACATCAGACGACATCAAGGACAGAAAGGCTACACCCCAATAATTTCATCAAGCACTAAAACAACCAGCAACACCTGCTCTCTCACAAATGTCTGGCGCTGAGAGACAGGAGAGGGTTATTGGCAACTCTTTCCTGAAGGATGAGTGCCTGGACTGTCTGCATGATTCAAAGCTAAGCGAACATTGGGGGTGTATCAGCGCAATCCAACGTCGCCAGCAGCGATATTGTCTCATGAGTGACTCCTGACTCGACTTTCTGGTGCCAAGAGAAAGGAGTGCGTAGCGAAAGGCAACTCAGTCCTGGTTCAAACTGGTCTCATGTTAAACGATCATTGGAGGGTGTAACAACGGAACTGATTTTGTCAACAAGAAACTCAGAGCTACTGAATGTTGGCTGATCTTGCGTGAGTGTCCGACTCCATGAAAACAGGTGAGACAAAAAGTAGACGGCGAACAAATCACCAGATGACAGAAGACAACCCATCGACTAATTTCCTGTCCAGACAGACAATGGAAGAAGTGCGAGTTGTCAGGACAGGTGAACCTAAGTCAGCATCGACTTTGGGAGAAGCGTAGTCGCCAGTGCTGACAACCCAGTGGTAGACTGACAATGGAAGCAGCGTGAGTCGTCAAAGCGGCCAGTCCTTATGTCATCAACAACACCTATAAATACAGGCAGTCCAAGGGTTATAACAGGGGTTCGTTCTTGAGACGTGTGGTAACCCGAAAATCGTCATAAGCCGGAACATCGTGAAAAATCCTAAGAAAACCTTACTTTTAATGCTTTGGGTGCATTCAAAACTATGTAAACTGCATTCTTATTGCATTTTTCATAAAAAAAAACTTCAAATATTGATTATTTTGCATTTTTGGTGTCATATTTCTTCTGGCAGATGAGCATTGTAGGCGTCGTAACCCTGGAACATGCGTCGTAACCCTGGAAATAATTTCTGATGAATATAATTGAAAAGCACCTTAACCTCGGAACGTCGTAAGCCAAACCTGTCGTAACCCGGAGATTGCCTTACCCAACTGCCTAAATCTCATTATAACAATACCAAAAGCTGCCCCAAAAGTTATAATGCAAAAAACAAAGAATTCAAATACAACAAAAATAAGATACAGGTAGCAACCAAACGTTTGCTAGCAGAAGGAAGAGTCGAATCATCTTGGTTATCCATTGAACAGGTCACAGGGTAAACCCGGGTCGCACAAAAGTTCGTCAAATTAAAATATATTCCACAATAAAAATAAAAGTTAACTCGCTAAATTCGTGGATTTCATAAATAGTAAATAACATAAAACCGCATTAGAGCGGCCATGATGCAAACAACATAGGTGCTCGTTAACATCTGATTTTCAAGAAGGTTTTATAACTGCCAACCGGCGGACAGAATAGGGGGTAACAGGGTTGCCACTGTAGTAAATTTTGGCGCGGTTTTTGGGAATGTAGGACTAGATAAATTATATTAAGGTAATGTTTATTAATAATAAATCTTTAATAAAAATTCAATAACCGTGTTACAGAATGTTTGACAACTAATCAGGTAACCCTTGTACTGTTATACATATTAGCCACTTTCTCTCAAAGAATTATTGTTGCAAAACATTTAAAATTATCACAATTCACTTTACTTTGAACAGGCAGCCCCCGGTTAACGGTGGGGGTTCCGTTCTTGGTGGGGTGCTAATAAGCAAAAACTGCCATTAACCTAAACTTGGAAATTTATGGTGCAGAGTTTCAGTTAATGGTGCCAATAACCAGTTAATGGCACCTCTGTTAGCCATGTTATGGCACTGTAACTATTAGTGGCACCTTATGGAGCTGATAACCAAAATGCGTCCCATTATGGTGCAATAAATCGCCGATTTTATGGCGCTAGATGAGCGCCATAAACCGAGTCTGCCGATAACTGGGGACCGCCTCCATAGCAAAACTGATTATTCACTAATTACTGTATTTTTTCATATAGTGTCCATGACTAAACACGAGTTTTATGATGATAAAAACAATTTACAGTGTACTTATAACATAGTAATGTTCTATTGAGCTCATTTCAGGTAAGCCTCGGACTGAGCATGACAGGTGTATGCTATCCTCTCTCTCTGTCTCTCTTTAAGGGTAAGTTAAGATGTATTCGAAATGATATTGCCATAAAATGTTTTTGGATGATAGAGCATACTGTACTTATACAATGTAATTATGTATCCATTAGGCTCTTTCCAGGTTGGGCCCCGAACTGAACATAATAGGTGCATGCTTCTCTCTCTCTCTCTCTCTCTCTCTCTCTCTCTCTCTCTCTCTCTCTCTCTTCAAGGATAATGTAAGTTTTTTTATGATAAAGCATGTTTACAATATTTAAAATACATATTTGCTAATTATTTTAATTTTGTTATCCAGTCTGCTTTTACCGGAAAATTTAAAATTAGTGAATATTTAAATACGTACAATATGCTCTATCATCAAAAACACTTTAACAGAATATCATTTCAAACCCATATCTTAGAGAGAGAGAGAGAGAGAGAGAGAGAGAGAGAGAGAGAGAGAGAGAGAGAGAGAGAGAGAGAGAGAGAGAGAATCATACACCTAATATGCTCAATATGGGGCCCAACCTGGAATGAGCTTAATTGATACATAACTACATTGTAAGTATGTATATATGCTGTAAATCATTATCATAAAAATCAGTATTTAGTCACAAACACAATATGAAAAATATGTTATTGTTATAATACAATTAAGTTTGTTCATACTTACCTGGCAGATATATATATAGCTGTATTTTCTGACGTCCGACAGAATTTCAAAACTTGCGGCACACGTAGTGGGCGGCCAGGTGGTAGTACCCATTCCTGCCGCTGGGAGGCGGATATCAGGAACCATTCCCATTTTCTATTCATATTTTATTCATGCCACTGGACTCCTAAAGGGGAGGAGGGTGGCACTTAATTAATATATCTGCAAGGTAAGTATGAACAAACTTAATTGTATTTATAACAATAACATTTTGTTCATGAAACTTACCTGTCAGATATATATATAGCTGAATCCCACCTTCGGATGGTGAGAAGAGACAGAATAGGATTTGTAGGAAACTTAAATTAAGTAGATGATGTACATCTTGGTTCCTTACCTGTTAGCAAAGTAGACTCTGTGATTACTGTCAACTTAAAGCCTGCTTGTGCTTGATCAGAGTTGACAGCCAGGTGGAGACCTGTAGTGCTGGTGCGCTCTGGATGCTCTGTCAACGGGGACGTGACCTCAACGTGACAAGACCATTGAGCCAAACATATGAGGGCTACGAAGCAACTGACCACCACCTGACCAACTAACCAAAACACCCCTGACAATTAATCTAAAGAATAGGAGATTTTCACAGAAGATCTCACCATCAACCAAAAACACAACAATAAAACTAACCTATTCTAAGCTAAGGGATAGGGAGAGAGCTACCTTCAGCCCCCAAAACTGTGTCCGCAGAAATGTATGGCCCCAAAGAACTACAGTTCTTGTAAATTGTTCTCACATCCCGAAGGTAATGTGAGGCGAATACGGAATTGCTCCTCCAAAAGGTGCTATCAAGGATATCCTTGATAGACATATTCCTTTGAAAGGCAAGAGAGGTAGCTACGGCTCTGACTTCGTGAGCTTTCACTTGAAAGAGGCTCAAATCAGTCTTCTGGCAAGATGAATGAGCCTCTTTAATGACGTCCCTCAAAAAGAAAGCCACAGCATTCTTTGACAAAGGCAATTCTGGCCTCTTTTCACCGAGCACCAGAGATTACCTGAGGGACCTCTTACCTCTTTAGTTCTGTGAATATAGAACTTGAGAGCCCTGACAGGGCACAGGGCTCTCTCTGGTTCTTGACCCATGAGACTCGACATACCTTTGATCTCAAAGCTCTTGGGCCAAGGGTTAGACGGGTTCTCGTTCTTAGCCAAGAAAGTTGGACTCAACGAGCAGACAGCGTTGTCCCCCTTGAATCCCACTTGGCTACTGAACGCTTGGATTTCACTAACTCTCTTTGCCGTCGCCAGAGAAGTTAGAAAAAGCGCTTTCTTCGTCAAGTTCCGTAGAGACGCTTCATGGAGAGGCTCAAAAGGATTGGACATTAAAAATTTAAGAACCACATCAAGTTCCAAGAAGGCGGTCTCGCTTGTGGAATCTTGGTGGTTTCAAATGATCTCAAAAGTGTGGAGATCCTTGTTTTCAGAGAGGTCCAGTCCTCTGTGTCGAAAAACGGCCGACAACATACTTTTATATCCCTTAATGGTCGGGACAGCCAATTTTTGTACATTTCGTAGGAAAAGCAAAAAATCGGCTATCCTGTTCACAGAGGTCGTGGAAGAGGAAATTCCTTCCTTTCTGCACCATGCCCTGAAGGAGGCCCACTTTGATTGGTAAACAGCTCTTGAAGAGGCTCTTCTAGCATTAGCGATTGCTCTCGCAGCTGCTTTCGAAAAACCTCTCGCTCTGGCCAACTTTTCGATAGTCTGAAACACAGTCAGATCCAGAGCGGAGAGGTTTTGGTGATACCTTTCGAAGTGAGGCTGTTTGAGTAGATCTCTCCTCCAGGGCAACGTCCTTGGGAAGTCCACAAGGAATGTCAATGACCTCTGTGAACCATTCTCTTGCTGGCCACATCGGGGCGATCAGGGTCAACCTTGTCCCTTCTGAGCTGCGAACTTCCTCATGACTTCCCCCATGATCTTGAATGGAGAAAAGCGTAAAGGTCTAGGTCTGTCCAACTCCAGAGCAACGCATCCACCGCAATTGCTCCTGGATCCAGGACCGGGGAGCAATACAGAGGAAGCCTTTTCGTCCTCGACGTCGCGAACAGGTCGACCAGAGGACGTCCCCACAACTTCCATAGTTGCTGACACACTTCTTGGTGTAAGGTCCACTCTGTTGGCAGGATTTGATCTTGTCGACTGAGAAGGTCCGCTCTGACGTTCTGCACACCTGCGACGAATCTCGTCAGAATCTTGATCTGTTTCACATCTGCCCATAGCAGAACTTCCCTTGCCAGGTGAAAAAGGGATCGGGAGTGAGTTCCTCCCTGATTCTTCAGATATGCAAGGGCTGTGGTGCTGTCCGAGTTGACTTGGATGACCTTGCCTGTCACTTTGTCTTCGAAGAACTGCAGCGACAGGAAGATCGCTGCTAGTTCTTTCACATTGATGTGCCAGGCTACCTGTTCCCCTACTCCCAGGAGCCTGACACTTCCTCCCCTCCTAGTGTTGCTCCCCACCGGGAAATGGAAGCGTCTGAAAACAACACTAGGTCGGGGCTCAGAAGATTTAGGGATAAGCCTCTCGCAACTTCTGAGGGTCGAGCCACCATCTTAAGTGGCTTTTACTGTATTTGGAGATCTTTAAGATCGCATTCAGATCCTCCTTGGCTTTCCATTCTTCCGCTAGGAAAAATTGAAGAGGCCTGAGGTGCAGTCTTCCCAAGGAGACAAACTTTTCCAGCGAGGAAATGGTGCCCAGCAGACTCATCCATTCCCTCGCCGAGCAAGTCTCTCTCCCTAGGAAGGCTGAGACTTTCTCTAAGCCTAGACGCTGACGTTCCTGGGACGGAAACGCCCGAAAAGCCACTGAATCCATCTGAATCCCCAGATACACAATGGACTGTGTCGGGGTCAGATGTGACTTTTCGGAGTTGACTAAAAGTCCCAGGGACTTTGTTAAGGCTAAAGTTGACTGAAGGTCCTTCAGACATTTTCCTTTCGACGAAGCTCTGATCAACCAATCGTCGAGGTATAGGGATATTCTGATCCCTGAAGAATGTAACCATCTCGCCACATTCTTCATTATTACTGTAAATACCATCGGGGCCGAGCTGAGACCGAAATAAAGGGCTCTGAATTGCCATACTCTGTTTCCTAATACGAATCTCAGGTACTTCCTTGAAAGAGGGTGGGACAGGGGACGTGAAAGTAAGCGTCTTGCAGGTCTAAGGACACCATCCAGTCGCCAGGTCTCAAGGCGACTAGCACTGACTGAGACGTCTCCATCTTGAACTTGCTTTTCTCTACAAAAAGATTGAGCCTGCTTACATCCAAGACTGGGCGCCAACCCGACGACTGCTTCGGTACCAGGAAAATCCTGTTGTATAAGCCTGGTGACCCCAGGTCCACGACTTGCTCCACCGCTCTTTTTTCGATCATCTGATCTAAAAGATCGAAAAGGATGCGCTTCTTCTCTCCGTGATAAGACGGGGAAAGGTCTCTGGGAGTTGATGTTAGAGGAGGAGGCTGCAAAAAGGGGATCTTGTACCCTTGTTCTACGATCTTGAGAGTCCAAGGGTCCGCCCCTCTCTGCCTCCATGCATCCGCAAAAAACTTCAGTCTGGCCCCGACTGGCGTCTGAAGGACATGTTCTTCATTTGGTTGACTTCGGTTTGAAGGAAGCTCTTCCTCTTGAAAGTCCTCTCCCTCGAGGAGCTGCTCTCGAGGGAGGAGCTCCGCGAAAGGGTTTAACTTTCTTCGGAGGTCTCACAAACGATGATGCCGAAGGAACTGCTGGACGTCTCGAGGACTGTGCTAAAAGGTCCTGGGTCGCCTTCTCCTGCAAACTAGTCGCTAAATCTTTTACCAACGTCTGGGGGAAGAGATGGTCCGAAAGAGGAGAAAAGAGCAATTCCGCTTTCTGAGCGGGAGTAACCGACTTTGCGGTGAAATTACATAGAAGAGCTCTTTTCTTAAGGAAAGCTGTTCCAAAGTGCGAAACTAGCTCTTCCGAAACCATCCCTGACGCCTTGTCCATACATGACAACACAACTGGGAACAGGTCTCCCCTAGACTGAGGAGTCAGGGCTTCTAGATTGAAAGTCAAGAACTCCCAAGCACCAGTCAAGAAGTTAAAGACTCCCAACGTTCGCAGCAGTCCTTTCAAGTGGTGGTCCGTCTCCGTAGGAGTCCAGGACACCTTTGCAGCTGATAAGAGGGACCTCCTCTGGGCGTCCACTAAACTGGAGAAGTCCCCAAGTGCAGACGAAGGAACCTTCACACCCACGTCTTCCTTGGTCTCATACCAAACGCCTCCTTCCGGCGAGCTAGTGGGAGGAGGGCGAAAGTCGTCTTGCCTTGATCCTTCCTTCGAGTCATGAAGTCCTGGAGCTTCTTGAAAGCCCTCTTGGTTGAAAGAGAAGTCTTCATTTCAACAAACTCCGGTGTCTTGAATGATTTGGAAGACAAAAGTTGCAAGGGAGGAGACCTAGGAACTGCCGGCTGAAACTTGTCCCCGAAGGACGAACGTAACAGCCGCACAAGAACCTTATAGTCCGAGACAGAAGAAACCAAAGGAGGTTCCTCTTCCACTGAGCTCACTGGACTACTATGTTCCCCTTCTTCTCTAAGAGGAACCGGTGATCGTCCATCCGGAGAGGGCGTACGTCCAGCAGGTCTAGGCTTGAACAAAGACTTCCGCTGCTTAGAAGTTGACGCTTCAGGCATGGACTCGTCCTTACGATGATCCTTACTACTTGCAGAAGGAAGAACGTCTTGGGTGCGTCGAGCGTCCTGTGAAACGACGGAGACTGCCTTACTTCTAACTGAAGAAGTCTTATGCTTCTTGAAAGCACTACTTCTAATAAACTCCTTATGGGGAGACACGTCTCTCCGAGCATCCACACGAGCGTCCTGACGAGAGGCCTCAAAAGCGTCCCGCTTTTCTTGAAAAGCGTCCTGCTGAGCGTCCTCGAAAGCGTCCTGCTTAGAATGGAAAGCGTCCTGCCGAGCGTCCTGACGAAAGCGAAAAGCGTCCTGCTGAGCGCAAGCTATATCAGGAGAACGAGATAGGCGATGATCCGAAGGTGGGGAAAGAGACGAACGAGGTGAGAGAGAATGAGACTGCTTAGTCCTCTTGACGGGCAGCCTGACGTCCTTTCTCCGCTTAGGCTCGACTGCTGCTGGGCGAGTCTTCTGAGCCATAAGGGTAGAAATCTGGTCTTGAAGGGACAAAAGAATATTCTTCGTAGGTGACGAACAAGATGGGGCAGGACTGAACCTGCGAGAAGGCGAGGGGCGAGGGGAAGCCTCCTTCCTTCTCACAGGTACAGCTACCTGCTTTTCAGGGATATGCGCCTGTGCGTGCAACCCATAGACCTCAGGGATACGCGCCTGTGCGTGCAACCCAGAGGCCTTGTAGGAAGAGGTTTTACCTCTCTTCTGAGGAGGGAAAGCGTCATAGGCTTCCTCCGAAGAAATCGGCGATGCCGGACGTGAAGCGTCCTCAGCACGAAACGTCCTTTTCAGCGGACGAGAGTCTCTCCGAGCGCTCCACCCCTTGCGCGGGGAGGACGCTTCGGAGGACGAAAAATGTTATTGTTATAATACAATTAAGTTTGTTCATACTTACCTGGCAGATATATATATAGCTGTATTCTCCGAAGTCCGACAGAATTTCAAAACTCGCGGCACACGCAGTGGGCGGCCAGGTGGTAGTACCCATTCCCGCCGCTGGGAGGCGGATATCAGGAACCATTCCCATTTTCTATTTCATATTTTAATCATTGGCCACTGTCTCCTGAGGGGAGGTGGGTGGGCACTTAATTATATATATCTGCCACGTAAGTATGAACAAACTTAATTGTATTATAACAATAACATTTTGTTCATGAAACTTACCTGGCAGATATATATATAGCTGAATCCCCCTTCGGATGGTGGAAAGAGACAGAATAGGGATTTGTAGGAAACTTAAATTAAGTAGATGAGTACAAACCTTGGTTCCTCACCTGTTAGCAAAGTAGACTCGTGATTACTGTCACTTAAGCCTGCTTGTGCTTGATCAGAGTTGCCAGCCAGGTGGAGACCTGTAGTGCTGGTGCGCTCTGGATGCTCTGTCAACGGGGACGTGACCTCAACGTGACAAGAGCATCGAGCCATACATATGAGGGCAATGAAGCAACTGACCACCACCTGACCAACTATCCAAGACCCCCTGAACACTAAGCTAAGAGATGGGAGGTCTTCACCAAAGACTCACCACAACCAAAAAAACACAACAACTAAAAACTAACCTAAACCTAACTAAGGGATAGGGAGAGAGCTACCTTCAGCCCCAAGACTGTGTCTGCAGAAACGTATGGCCCAAGAGAACAACAGTCTCGTATATCGTTCTCACATCTCTCAAGTAGTGTGAGGCGAATACTGAATTGCTCCTCCAAAAGGTGGCGTCAAGGATGTCCTTGATCGACATGTTCCTTTGGAAGGCAAGCGAGGTTGCGACCGCTCTGACCTCGTGAGCTTTCACTCTCAAGAGGCTCAAATCGGTCTTCTGGTAAGACGAATGAGCCTCTTTAATCACGTCCCTCAGAAAGAACGCCAAAGCATTCTTGGATATGGTATATCGGGCCGTTTAACCGAACACCACAGATTATCTGAGGGACCTCGTACCTCCTTTGTCTTTGTGAACATAAACTTTAGAGCCCTGACAGGGCACAGGCTCTCTCAGGTTCTTGGCCCACAAGGCTTGTCATACCCTTAATTTCAAAGCTCCTTGGCCAAGGGTTAGACGGGTTTTTATTTTTTGCTAAGAAAGTGGGACTCAAAGAGCAGACAGCATTGTCACCTTTGAAGCCCACTCGCTTACAAATGGCTTGAATTTCGCTAACTCTCTTCGCCGTCGCCAGAGCAGTTAGGAAAAGAGCCTTCTTCGTCAAGTTCCTAAGAGACGCTTCATGGAGAGGCTCGAAAGGACTCGACATCAAACAGTCTAAGGACTAAATCTAAGTTCCAAGAAGGAGGCCTCGCCTGAGGTATCTTGGTATCTCAATGATCTCAAGAGATCGTGAAGATCTCTGTTGTCAGTAAGGTCTAGGCCTCTGTGTCTGAAGACTGCTGACAGCATACTCTTATATCCCTTGATGGTCGGGACTGCAGCTTCTGCACATTTCTTAAAAATAGCAGGAAATCGGCTATCTGGCTCACAGAGGTAGTGGAAGAGGAAATTCCCTCCTTTCTACACCATGCCCTGAAGGAAGCCCACTTCGACTGGTAAACAGCTCTCGAGGAAGTCCTCCTTGCGTTGGCGATCGCTTTCGCAGCTGCTTTAGAAAAACCTCTCGCTCTGGCCAACTTTTCGATAGTCTGAACGCAGTCAGACCCAGAGCGGAGAGGTTTCGGTGATATCTTTGCGAAGTGGGGCTGTCTGAGTAGATCTTTCCTCCAGGGCAAACGTCCTCGGAAAGTCTACGATGAAGGACATTACCTCCGTGAACCATTCCTTCGCGGGCCACATCGGGGCGATCAGGGTCAACCTCGTCCCCTCCGATGCCGCGAACTTCCTTACTACTTCCCCCATGATCTTGAATGGCGGGAAGGCATACAGGTCCAGGTTCGTCCAGTCCCAGAGCAGAGCGTCTATAGCGACTGCTCCCGGATCCAACACAGGGGAGCAATAAAGAGGCAACCTCTTCGTCCTCGACGTCGCAAATAGGTCGACTAAAGGACGTCCCCACAGTCTCCATAGCTCTCGACAGAACGTCCTGGTGCAGCGTCCATTCCGTCGGCAGGATTGATCCTGTCGGCTGAGAAGGGTTGCTCTGACGTTTCTGGACTCCTGCGATAAATCTCGTCAGGATCCTGATTCGCCTCGCATCTGCCCACAGCAGAATCTCCCTCGCTAAGTAAAATAGAGGACGGGTAGTTTGTTGTGCCTCCCTGATTCCTTTAGGTACGGCAATGGGCCGTGGTGTTGTCCGAGTTGACTTGGACAACTTTTTCTGCAACCTTTTGCTGGAAGAACTGTAGCGCCAGGAAAACCGCCGCTAGTTCCTTCACATTGATGTGCCAGGACTCCGTTCCCCCCTCCAGGTGCCTGACACTTCTTCCCCTCCTAGTGTTGCTCCCCCATCCCGACACCGAGGCGTCGGAAAACAACACTAGGTCGGGGTCTCCAGAAGCTTTAGGGACACCCCTCTCGAAACTTCCGAGGATCTAACCACCATCTTAGATGGTTCTTCACCGATTAGGTGATCATAAAGGTCGCATCCAGATCCTCTTTGACTCTCCATTCTTCTGCCAAGAAAACTGGAGAGGCCTGAGGTGTAGTCTTCCCAGGGAAACAAACTTTTCCAGCGAGGAAATGGTCCCCAGCAGACTCATCCACTCCCTCGCCGAGCAAGCTTCCTTCCCCAGGAAGGCCGAAACTCTCTCTAAGCCTTGCAGCTGTCGTTCCTGGGACGGAAACGCTCGAAAAGCACTGAATCCTATCTGAATCCCCAGATACACGATGGGACTGTGTTGGGGTTCAGATGCGGGACTTTTCGAGGTTCTGACCAGAAGTCCCAGGGACCTCGCCAAGGCTAACGTGAAGTGAAGGTCCTTCAGACACCTCTCTTCTGACGATGCTCTTGATAAGCCAATCGTCGAGATACAGGGACACTCTTATTCCTGCAGAATGTAACCATCTCGCTACGTTCTTCATGAGCATGGTAAATACCATCGGAGCCGTGCTTAAACCGAAACAAAGGGCTCGGAATTGCCAAACTTTGTCCTTTAACACAAACCTCAGAAACTTTCTTGAAAGAGGGTGGATAGGCACGTGAAAGTATGCGTCCTGTAGGTCCAAGGACACCATCCAGTCGCCCGGTCTTAAGGCTCCTAGAACCGACTGAGGCGTTTCCATCTTGAATTTTTTCTTTTCTATGAAAAGATTCAGCCTGCTTACGTCCAAGACTGGACGCCACCCCGACGACTGCTTTGGTACCAGGAAAAAAGTCTGTTGTAATATCCTGGTGACCCCAGGTCTAAGACCTGTTCCACCGCTCTTTTCTTGATCGTTTTGATCTAAAAGATCTAAAAAGAATCTGGACGTTCTCCACACTCTCCCTTGGTATGACGGGGTAAAGATCTCTGGGAGTTGTGGATAGAGGAGGAGGGTCCAAAAAGGGATCTTGTACCCCTGTTCACCTATCTTGAGGGACCACGCATCTGTATCTCTCTCTCTCCACGCCCCCGCAAAGAACTTTAGCCTGGCTCCGACCGGCATCTGAAGGACTTGATTCTCACTTAGAGGATTTAGGTTTGAAGGAACCTCTTCCTCTTGCAAGCCCTCTCCCTCGAGGAGCAGCTCTCGAGGGAGGAGCGCCACGAAAGGGTTTAACCTTCCTAGGTGGTCGTCCAAAAGACGACGTGGTAGGGACTGCGGGACGTCTTGAAGACTGGGCCAAGAGGTCCTGGGGTAGCCTTCTCCTGTAGGCTCACTGCCAGGTCCTTTACCATAGCCTGGGGGAAGAGATGGCTCGAAAGAGGCGCAAAGAGAAGCTTCGCTTTCTGCGATGTAGAAAACAGACCTAGCTGTAAAGTTGCAGAAAAGCGCTCTCTTCTTGAGAAAAGCAGGTGCCGAAATGAGACACTAACTCTTCCGAAACCATCCCTGACGGCCTTGTCCATGCAGGATAACACATTGGACAGCTCCCACAGACTCAACGAGTCAGGACTCCTAGATTGAAAATCCAGGACTCCCAAGCACCAGTCTAGAAAGTTAAAGACCTCAAGAGTCCTTAAACAGACCTTTCATGTGATGGTCAATCTCCGTTGGCGTCCACGAAATCTTAGCAGTCGATAAAAGAGACCTCTTCTGTGCATCGACCAGACTAGCAAAGTCCCCTTGGGAAGACGACGGGATCTTAACTCCTTAAACTCCTACTTCTCCTTTGGTCTCATACCAGATGCCGCCTTTCCCACTGAGTCTTGAAGGAGGAAGGGCGAAAAAGTCGACTTGCCCTGATCCTTCCGACGTTCCATCCAATCCTGCAACTTCTTAAACAAACGCTCTCTTAGTGGACAAAGAAGTTTTCATTTCCACAAACTCCGGAACCTTGCACGACTTAGATGACGAAAACTGAGAGGGTGGAGACTTGGGAGCTGCAGGCTGGAACTTCTCTCCAAAAGAAGAGCGTAACAGTCGAACCAGCACCTTGTAATCGGACACAGACGAAACTGAAGGCTGTTCCTCCTCAACTGAGTCCGCCGACTACTAAGCTCTTCCTTCCCTCCCTAAGAGGCAAAGGAGATTGCACCTCTGGAGAGGGCGTGCGCCCCAACGGGTGTAGCCTCAACAAAGGCTTTCGAGGATTACTGATATCAGCTTCTTCAAAGCGACCGACCTTCTGTCGCATTACCTCTTAGAGCTCAAAGAACGAAGAGCGTCTTGACCGCGCTGAGCGTCAAGAGAGGCTACTCTTACTCGCTCTAGAGGAGCGTCCTTACGCTTTCCGCTAAAGCGTCCAGCTTTCGCTTTCAAAGCGTCCTTCTGGGCGCTCTCGAAAGCCTTCTCAATAGGCAAAGTGTCTAGCAAAACATCCCGACGAGCGTCCTCAAAAAGCGTCCTGCCGAGCGTCCTGACGCGCGGGCTGATCAGGACGTCGAGAGGGAAGAAAAGCATCCTGTCCACGAGACTTCCTACCCGTAGAATGAGAACGAGGAAGTTCCGAAGGAGAAGCAAGCGGAGACAGAGACGAACGAGGAGACGGAGAAGGGGACTGCCTCGTCCTCTTGACAGGCAGTCTGGCGTCCTTCCTACGCTTAGGCTCAACTGCTGCTGGGCGAGTCTTCTGAGCCATTAAAGCAGACAATTGGTCTTGAAGAGACACAAGAATATTCTTCGTTGGTGAAGAAAACAAGAGGAGGTGAGGGCTGAGCCTGCGAGAAGACGAGGGGCGAGGGGACGCCTCCTTCCTTCTCACAGGTACAGCAACCTGCCTCTCCGAGGCGCGAGAGAAGCGCTTCTCAGCGTCGTCCTCGGACGACGTCCTACCTCTCTTCTGTGGAGGAAACGCGTCATACGACGCAGGAGAAGACCGCAACGATAACGGAGAGAGGGGACGTAAAGCGTCCTCCCTCGGAAAAGTCCTTTTCAACAGACGCGAGTCTCTCCGAGCGCTCCACCCCTTGCGCGGGGAGGGCGCCTCGGAGGACGAAAAACAGTCCTTAAGGATGCGAGCCTGAGCACGCTCCTTGGCAGCCTGGGAACTAACAACAGGTCCTGCCGAAGGGACGCCAGATCGGTGGGGAGCCCAGTAACCCTCTTGCGGCTTTCGACATACCCACTCCCCCCTGAGTCCTGGGAGTCCGATAGAGGTCTAGGCCTAGAGGCATTATGGGGCCGATCTGACGCCCACCTCCACAACACTAGGGGCACGATCACACACTTTACTTGAGCCGTTTTCTAGGGCCAACACTTTGGACTCTAGAGTGCGTAACGACTCTAGAATCAGAGAAAGGGCATTACCTTCTCCAGACACAGAACCAGGGCCCTCAGGCAACAACACAGGATTAGGTGAAGCAAATTCTACTGGTGTTAAAATAGGTGAAATGTTACTTCCCTTACCTTTCGTAGAACCGCTCTTGGAGGAAGACCTCCTGATCCTATCGCGCTCCAACTTACGTCGATAGGACTCATACACCTTCCATCCATCATCAGTCAAACTTTTGCATTCAATGCATCGATCATCCAACAAACATGCCCCCTACACCCCATACATAATGTGTGGGGATCTACCGATGATTTCGGTAGCCTCACCTTGCAATCACTCCTCACACACACTCTGAAGCTCCCTGAACTTGATCCAGACATCACGTTCACAGAAAAGCCAATCCAAAATAAAAAAACAGTCCACTATCGCATATACCAATCCAACAATCCAGAGTCAAAAACCAAAAGTCAATCCAGATACTTAGAACGAGTCAAATCCAAAAATCCTGGGCGGAGGTCTGTAAACAGGTGTTTACCGACCGGCAACAGAAAAAATATGAATAGAAAATGGGAATGGTTCCTGATATCCGCCTCCCAGCGGCGGGAATGGGTACTACCACCTGGCCGCCCACTGCGTGTGCCGCGAGTTTTGAAATTCTGTCGGACTTCGGAGAATACAGCTATATATATATCTGTCAGGTAAGTTTCATGAACAAAACAGTCCTTAAGGATGCGTGCCCGTGCGCGCTCCTTGACAGCCTGGGACTTTGCAACAAGGCCTGCCGAAGGGACGCCAGATCGGTGGGGAGCCCCCGTAACCCTCTTGCGGCTTTCGACATACCCTCTCCCCGAGTCCTGGGAGTCCGATAGAGGTCTAGGCCTAGAGGCATTATGGGGCCGATCTGACGCCCCCTCCACAACACTAGGGGCACGATCACAAACTTTCACAGGGCCAGTTTCCAAGGCCAACACTTTAGATTCAAGAGTGCGTAGAGACTCGAGAATCAGAGAAAGGGCATTACCTTCTCCAGACACAGAAACAGGGCCCGGAGGCAACATCACAGGTTTAGGGTAAACAAAACCTACCGGTGTTAGAGGAGGAGAAATGTTACATTCCTTACCTTTTGTAGAACTGCTCCTGGAGGAAGCCCTCCTGACTCTATCACGCTCCAATTTACGCTGATAGGTCTCATACATCTTCCATCCATCATCGGTCAAATCCTTACATTCATTGCACCGATCATAAACCAAACAAACATGCCCCCTGCATTACATACAAACTGTGTGAGGATCAACTGAAGGTTTAAGAAGCCTCACCTTACATTCACTCCTCACACACACTCTGAAACTCCCTGTACTTGATCCCGACATCATGTACACAGAAAAGCCAATCCAAATTAAAAAAACAGTCCACTATTACGCATGCCAATCCAACAATCCAGAGTCGATAACCAAAAGTCAATCCAGATACTTAGAAGCGAGATAATCCAAAAATCCTAGACGGAGGTACTGCAAACAGTTGTTTCCAGCACTGGCGACAGAAAAAATATGAATAGAAAATGGGAATGGTTCCTGATATCCCGCCTCCCAGCGGCGGGAATGGGTACTACCACCTGCCGCCCACTACGTGTGGCCGCGAGTTTTGAAATTCTGTCGGACGTCAGAAAATACAGCTATATATATATCTGACAGGTAAGTTTCATGAACAAAATAGTAATTAGTGAATAAACAGTGTTGCTCTACAAAAAAAAAAAAAATAATAAAAATAAAATAATAATTATAATTTTAGAGATACAGTCATAAGAAAAATCTGCAAATTACTGAAAGTTCCCAGTGGAAAAGTGAACAAATGTTCCACAAAAATCCATGACAAAGTGGACTCTGGAAATGTGAACTGCATAAAACTGGGGGAGACACTGTACTTACTTTCAAGGGTGACAAAGCATGCACATCATGCATACACAAACGCACACATAAATGCAACACCTCTATTGATCACACTTCTTTGGAGAAAATTTTGCAGCCACCATCAGAACAATACTTACATAGTATCACATTCTGTATATATAAATACTCACAAATGAGACATAAGACAAAACAATTCCAAAAACTTCAATGGAAATGCCCTTGTTAATAAGTCTGTCCAGCAGCTGTGTAGACATCTAACATGAGCACAGTCCAAAAAAGGTGTATGCTGACAGTTGAGAGAGTTTATGGTACTCTTGCTTCTAACTTCACTCTGCTAATTAACTCTACCAACCTTCAGTGAACAAGCCACCTTGCACTGAAGGTATCCACTAAAAGATGAGTCAGTATCCTCATAGGAACAAAAACAGTACTTTATACACAAAAAATTATTGCATTATTCATTTAGCTTACTTTGAATACCCGTAACCAAACAAATACTAAACAAAAAAAATACAGAGTTGTTTATATAACAGCAGGATAAATAGATTTGCCACTAAATAATATTTACCTCTAATATAGTAACTCTAACATATGTACATCTGACTTTTAGATGTTTTCTTAAAACTTAAGATAAATATATCAAGCATCTTACCTGGACAGTATGAGGCGCTGGGTGGGCACAAAGCATGGCCAACAACCGTAAAATAAGACTCTCTACGTATTCCAAAGCATCATCTTTTGCTGATAAAGTTGGATGCACTTGTTTCAGCACCTGAAATTTAAAAAAATCAGTTTCAGTGGTTTACTAAAGCCAATTTACAATGCAGTCAATTTAACATGTACTTTTCAAGCATGTTATGAGCAGCTAAAAAAAAAGCTCAATGACAAAGCACCATTCACTAGGTGGTTTAATGTTGCTTTCAATTATAAAAGTTGAGCAAATTTCAATCAAGTCCTGCTTTAAGCAGAGAGGCATTAATGCTACTTTAAATGAAAAAGTTAATCAGATTCTCATCATATTCTACCTGAAGTTGCAAGTGTTTTCCTTCAGATATTGGAACAAAAGCTAGGTTGTTTAGAGGAGGTATTAAAGTAAAGGATTACAGGTTTTTATGTTGTGACTTGTTCCTAGAGAACACAAATTTTGTCTTTTATATTAAGACTCATTCCAAAGGTTGGGGGGGGGGGGGGGGGTTGTCTCTTAAAACAAGACTGCTTTATTCCAAGAGGACTGGCATCAGAGGATAAAAATCTCTGACAATTTCCAAACCGTCTGCCTGAAGATTATGCCTGTCACAACCGGAATATACTAGCTTCTATGTTCTATACTGAGCAGGGGAAGACTTACTCCTGTAACTTCCTAGACACTCTGGTAATGAGGCGAGAGGTGCAAGGCCCTGAGACAGAGTGTGGCTCATCAAGTAGAACTATCATCAAAACAGGGTTGCAAGTGGAAAACTCTAGGAAATACACTTCCCACATCATCTGTGAGTGCTCATGTTCGTATGTTACAAATATGCAGACTTTGTACTGGAATATTATTAAACTACTATTTCAATTATCAGATCTTTATAACCTATCACTGACTTACAATACTTACAGAGCTATCCATCCTAAGAAAATTCATATTCTTGTAGAATCTACTGATAGAAAAAAATTCCAGCAACAGGCCACAAGAGATGTAGGCAGTGAGAATTACAGCAAAATTTAGTATATACCCCTTTACGATGAAGATATTATAACAGTCCTTGCTAAAAAAAAAAAAAAAAATTATGGCATACAGCCACAAAGAACATAAAAATACCAAGTAATTATATAGCTAAGAATTTCCAAGTACCAGTAGCTAAAATGTGAAAATCGTGGTAGCAATTCTTTTGCTTTGACGTAGATCAGTACCCCACCCACTACCAGGGAATAGGTAAACAACTCTGCAAAGTAGCTCAATTTTATTTATGCCTTATCACCCATGAAAGGGGAGGAGGGTGGGCTCCCATATTGTAATTACTTGATAAGTATAAACAAAACATTATTTTATCATAAAAATATAATTTTTGTTTAAGTAACATGATATTGTTATGATACAATAAAGTTTCATACATACTTACCTGGCAGATATATACATAGCTAAGACTCCGTCGTCCCCGACAGAAATTCAAATTTCGCGCCACTCGCTACAGGTAGGTCAGGTGATCTACCGGCCTGCCCTGGGTGGCAGGACTAGGAACCATTCCCGTTTTCTATCATATTTTTTCTCTTCCACCTGTCTCCTTGCGGGGAGGCTGGGTGGGCCCTAATCGTATATATCTGCCAGGTAAGTATGTATGAAACTTTATTGTATCATAACAATATCATTTTCATACAATCAACTTACCTGTCAGATATATACATAGCTGATTGGCACCCTTCGGTGGAGGGTAAGAGACAGCTACTTCTGGAATAGACAGGTAAACAACATATGTTGTAGGTATAAATAAAACCTTGGTTCCTACCTGATAGGTGGTAGACTTTGTGGCTGTAGCCCAGGAGTCTGCATCACCTCAAGAAACTTTAGCGAGATATGTGATCTATGGCCAAGAGTTCTTGTGGGTCTGCCAAAGGGGTCTTATCCACTTACTCGGCAGAGCCTGAAAGGACTTTGTCAATGGGTGCTGATCCACTTATATGACAACACGCCTTATGAAGGAGCACACAACCAATCCCGACCACCTGATCCTAACCACCATGTTAGTATTAAAAATTGCTCCGAGTTATCCCCAAACTCTTCACAACAACCATAACTCTAAACCAAATTGCACACGCACACATTAATTTTCCAAAAAAAAATTTATGATACTCATCTAATAAAAGATATCACAAGAGTTCCTTACTGAACGAAAGTGACTGGCCGCCTGTGCGGCACCTGCACCTGCTCAGCAGAAAGTCTAGAACATATCTATTAGACTATGTATTATTTAAGGATTGTGTTAGCTCCTGTACCCAGGATTGTGCCCGCAGACACGAAAGGACCTAAAGAAAAAACATTTTTCGTAGGTCACACGAACGTCCTTTAAATAGTGAGAAGCAAACACTGAATTACACCTCCAATATGTCGCTTCCAAGATATTCTTTAGTGACATATTTCTCTGAAAAGAGAGAGACGTAGCTACTGCTCTCACTTCATGAGCTCTTACTCTCAGGAGTTTGAAAGAGTCATCCGTGCAAGCCTTATGAGCGTCAGTAATGACGTTCCTGACAAAAAAGGCTAAAGCATTCTTGGACATAGGTCTTGATGGATCCTTCACCGAGCACCAGAGACCTTGTCTAGAACCTCCCAACTGTTTCTTTCTCTGCATGTAAAACTTTAAAGGCCCTTACTGGGCAAAGAGACCTCTCCGTTTCCCTGCCGACAAGACCCGATAAGCCTTTAACTTCGAAGTTTCTCGGCCAGGATTCGAAGGATTTTCATTCTTCGCCAAAAATAAATCTTGAATGAACAGATGGCTGAATCTAGTTTGAACCCACTTTATCACTAAGGGCGTGCAGCTCACTAACTCTTTTAGCCGTCGCCAGTGACAAAGAAACAAACATTTTCTCGTTAGGTCACGAAACGAGGCCAAATGCAGAGGTTCAAATCTTGCTGAGGACAAGAACTTCAGGACCACATCGAAATTCCAGTTAGGGGGAGAAGTAATCTTAGACTTCATGGTCTCAAAAGATCTAATCAGATCATGTAGATCTCTATCATTTC
Source organism: Macrobrachium nipponense (assembly GCF_015104395.2). NCBI lineage: Eukaryota > Metazoa > Arthropoda > Malacostraca > Decapoda > Palaemonidae > Macrobrachium > Macrobrachium nipponense. The sequence goes on along the minus strand of NC_087204.1, from coordinate 55,751,831 downwards.
CCAGATCTAGGCCTCTATTCCTAAAGACGGCCGAAAGCATACTCCTATAGCCCTTTATAGTGGCTACGGAGAGACGAGATTCCTCTCTCAAAAATAACAGAAAATCAGCGATTTCTGTTACAGAGGTACTGGAGGAGGACAACTTCTTCGACTTGCACCACCTTCTAAAAACTTCCCCACTTCGATTGGTAAACACTCGGATTATTTAGTGGAAGTTCTCCGGGCTCTAGCGATCGAGCTTGCTGCCTTGCGAGAAAAGCCTCTCGCTCTGACAAGTCTTTCGATAGTCGAAAGGCAGTCAGAGCGAGAGCGGGGAGGTTTTGATGAAACCTCTCGAAGTGTGTGTCTGAGAAGATCCTTCCTTTGTGGGAGGGATCTGGGGAAGTTTACCATCCACTCCAGCACCTCCGTGAACCACTCTTGAGCTGGCCAAAAGGGGGCTATCAGGGTCATTTTTGCCCCCTTTGATGTCACAAACTTCCTGAGCACTTGCCCCAGAAATCGTTGAATGGGGGAAATGCGTAACGTCTACATGAGACCAATCTAGAAGGAAGGACGGCGTCTACTGTTAGAGCTCTGGGGTCTTCTACTACTGAGCAAAAGACTTCCAGTCTTTTTGAGAGGAACGTGGCAAAGAGGTCGACATGAGGAGTCCCCCAAAGAGACCAGAGATTCCGACAAACTTCTGAGTGGAGGGTCCATTCGGTATGAAGGACCTGGTTCCTCCTGCTCAGCCTGTCTGCTCTCACGTTCCTTACTCCTTGAACAAACCTCGTCAACAGAGAGATGTTCCTTTTGAGATGTCCACAAAAGAAGGTCTCTTGCGAGCTCGTATAGGGCATACGAGTGTGTACCTCCTTGCTTTCGAATGTATGCAAGGGCGGTTGTGTTGTCCGCATTCACTGGACTATCTTGTTCCTCACTAAAGGTTCGAAGCTCTTTAGGGCCAGGTGTACGGTAAACAGCTCTTTGCAGTTTATGTGCCAGGACACTTGAAGAGCATTCCAGGTGCCTGACACCTCTCTCTTCCCCAAGGTTGCTCCCCAACCTTTTTCCGACGCGTCGGAAAACAATACAAGGTTCGGGTTCTGAGTTTCTAGGGAAGTACCCTTGTTTTCCTTCAGTGGTGAGTAACCCCACCATTCTAAGTGGCGCTTCATCCAAACTGGAATGGGAAAACTGTCCGAAAGAAGTCCTGTCTTCATGTTCCACGATCTTCTGAGGAAGAACTGAAGCGGACAGAGATGAAGTCTTCCTAGAGGAAAGAACTGTTCGAGCGAGGAAAGTGTCCCTAATAGGCTCAACCATTCCCTCGCCGAAGTACGTTCTTTCCCTAAGAAGAGAGAGACTTTCTCTAAGCCTCTCGTTAGTCTCTCTTGATAAGGAAATACTCAAAAACCCGAGAATCCATCCGAATCCCCAGATAGACCAAGTTGCTGGCTGGGGATCAGTTGGGACTTCTCGAGGTTCACGAGCAATCCTAAGGTCTTTATCAGGTTTAGTGTCAAAGCAAGGTCCTCCAAACACTGTTTCTCTGACTTTGCTCTGATGAGCCAGTCTTCCAGGTACAGAGAGATACTGATACCTTTCAGGTGAAGCCATCTCGCCACATTTTTCATAAGGCTCGTGAAGACCTGAGGAGCCGTAGAAAGGCCGAAAACACAAGGCTCTGAATTGGAAGATCCTTCCCCCCGTCATGAAACGGAGGTACTTTTCTTCGACGAAGGATGAAATCTGGGAACGTGAAAATTGAGGCATCCTGGAGATCCAGAGACACCATCCAATCCCCTTGGCGAAGAGCCGCAAGGACTGAAGCAGAAGTCTCCATGGAGAACTTCTGTTTCTGAACAAACTTGTTCAGAGCGCTGACATCTAGAACTGGTCTCCAGCCCCCCGAAGCTTTCGCAACCAAGAAAAGACGATTGTAAAACCCTGGGGAGCTTTGATCCAGCACTAGCTCTATTGCTCTCTTGTCCCACATTTGATCCACCATTTGTTGAAGAGTATCTTTCACACAGGGGTCCTTGTAATTGGCGGACAATTCCCGCGGAGTTTGACGTCAGGGGAGGATTGTCAGGAAAGGAATGAGGTATCCTTTCTGTAGAACAGACATGACAAGCGTCTGTATCTATGAGAGTCCAGGCTTCCGCCAAATCCCCGGAGCCTGGCACCTACTGGTGTTTGGAGGAGCGTCACTTCACTTTCCCCTTTTAAAGGGACGGAAAGAAGCTCTACCTCTCTTCTCAGTCGCTTTCCTTTTAGAGGGAGCTCTAGAGGGAGTACCTCCTCGAAAGGGCTGCAGAGGCGTAGTAACACCTTTCTTGTCTCCCACCATCACTGGTCTCTTTTTCCTGGACGATTGAAGGAGAAGATCCTGTGTCGCTTTCTCCGTCAGCGAACGGGAAATGTCCCTCACCAACTGCGAAGGGAACAGAAAGTCAGACCTGGGAGCGAATAACAAAGCTGCCCTTTGCGAATGCGAAACTGCTTTCGTCAGAAAAGCGCTAAAAAAAAAACAGATCTCTTCTTCAAGAGACCGGCTCCAAATAAAGAAGAGACTTCCCCTGAGCCGTCCTGTACCGCCTTGTCAATGCACGACAAGATCGCAAGGAGTACGTCAGGATCAAGTCCCTCCGAGGCATGGGCCTTCTTGGCCATCACCCCAAGGGACCAATCCAGGAAGTTGAAGACTTCCAAAATAGTAAAAGTCCCTTGAGGAGATGATCCAACTCCGAAAAGACCCCAAGTTATTCTAGCCATATGAAGGCTATGTCTCCTGGATGCGTCTACCAGACTGGGAAAAGTCAGCTTCAGCCGAAGCTGGGAGAGTGAGTCCCATATTCTCCCCAGTCTGGTACCAAATACCTCTCTTGCCCGTAAGTCTAGCGTAGGCATGCGAACACCGTTCTAACTAGCTCCTTTTTGGTTAGCATCCAGCTATCCAGAGACTGAAGAGCTCTCTTCATAAAAAAATCGTCGGCCCTTCATCTTCAGAAAAGCCGACGACTTCGGCGTCTTGGAGCATGAAAAAAGTGAGCGAGGAGAAGGAGGAGCGGCAGGGGTCAAGGCATCTCCGTATTCCTGAAGAAGGAGAGCTGTCAAAACTTTATAGTTAGACAGCCCTTCTCTGCCGTGAGTCTCTTCTGAGTCCTCTTCCAAGATAGGATCAGAAGGAGAATTCAATTCTCGTTCTGGGTCTTCCTGCCCAATTACTCTCTCTGCGGGAGACAAACTCCTAATTGGAGAGGGGCTAAGAGCATGTACAGAGCCCCTATGAAACAAATCAGACGTCTCGCGCCTGGTTAGCTCCTCGCGCTTGGCTGGCGCCTCGCGCCTGGCTGGCGCCTCGCGCCTGGCTGGCGCCTCGCGCCTGGCTGACGCCTCGCGCCTGGCTGGCGCCTGGCGCCTCGCGCCTGACTGGTGCCTCGCGCCTCTCTGAAACCTCGCGCCTCTCTGAAACCTCGCGCCTGGCTGACGCCTCGCGCCTTTCTGGCGCTATATCCTTGTATGGATGACGCTTGTCTGGCGCCTCGCGCCTGGCTGAATCCTCGCGCCTGGCTGCATCCTCGCGCTCGGCTGACGCTGCTGGCTTGGCAGACGTATCACTTCTGGCTAAATCCTCGCGCCTGTAAAGTTGCTCGCGCTTATCTCTCGTTAGTCTCTTGGAAGAAACCTCGCGCTTGACTGGCGCCTCGCGCTTGTCTGGCGCTTCATATTCGTTGTATGAGTCTCTATCGGAAGAGATCTCAAACGCCTCACGTCCCACAGGAGCCTCACTCCTGGCGGGAGAAGGAAGACGAGACTTCTTGACAGGAAGCCTCACGTCTTTTCTACGAGGAGGATCCTTCGAAAGGACTCCTACCAAGGCGGATAACTGTTCTTGTACAGCCAAAATAATCCTCTTGGAAGCTTCTCCGGCGTCTTCTTCAACAGGAGAGGGAGACCTCGAAGGAGTTTTGTCCAATAGCCAGGGGACGTCAAAACCCTCTAGCTTTCTTGATCGAGGGAGGTGCTTCTTCCGAAAAGCGTTCGGGGCTTGAATCCAACATAGGTTCTTTCCAGTGCCTTTTCAGGGGCCTGGAAAGGTCCGAATCCTTCCACCCTCGTTTAGGAGAGGGAGAGGCGGACGAAGAGAAGCACTCTCTGAGGACTTTTTGCTTTTTTCCTATAGCGGTCCTGAGCAGTCTGTCTAACTACAGAGCCTGCTGAAGGGACGCTGACCGGGGGGAATCTCCAACAACCTCTTGTACGGCTTTCGACTTTTCTTCTCCTCTGGGCTTGGGAGCTTGAAAGAGGTCTAGGCCTGGGAGCATCGCAGAGACGGTCAGACGCCCCCTCCACAACACTGGGGGCACTCACTTCACTAAAATAATCACTTTCACAATCCTTACCTTTCATGGCAGCCATTTTGGATTTCATCTATGAAGTGTAGCTTTCAGATCAGCAATTTCGAGGCCGAATCTGAATGTAAAGCCAGTGAGGGCCCTGAATCAGAATCCAGAATCAAATGCATAGTTTAAAGAAGAGTTAGAATCATTAAAAGGCTCAATAGGCCTTGTACTACCCGCACCCTTAGATGCAGCCCTTCTGACTCTATCCCTCTCTAACTTCTTCAAGTAAGAAGTTAGAGTCTTCCATTCCTCAACATTCAACCTCTCACATTCATGACAGGTGTTAGAAATAGAACAGTCAAAACCTCTACATTTTGCGGCATACAGTGTGAGGATCAACCGAAGCCTTCGGTATCCTCACCTTGCAGCCTACATTCACACACACACTCACAACACTTGAATCAGACATTCTTGAAGAAAAATCAAAAGCAAGTCCAAATCCAGTCCACAGTAGCGAATGCCAAAACAACGATCCAGGTACGTCACCAATAGTCCAACAAAAAGATGATCAATTGTCTAGAAAAGCAAATTCCAGTCAGGAGGTAGCAGCAACGATGTTGATACCACCGGCGACAGAAAAAAATATGATAGAAAACGGGAATGGTTCCTAGTCCTGCCACCCAGGGCAGGCCGGTAGATCACCTGACCTACCTGTAGCGAGTGGCGCGAAATTTGAATTTCTGTCGGGGACGACGGAGTCTTAGCTATGTATATATCTGACAGGTAAGTTGATTGTATGAAATTACCAAGTAATTACATAGCTGATTGCCACATTGTTAGGTGTGATTCATGGATGATCAACTATTTTAATTATAATTGATAAAAGCAAGCAAATAGAAAATCTTGCCAGCCTTAACATAATGCTTGTTGTTTCCTTATCTGTTAAGAGAGCTATGCCTCTGGCCATAGCTGCTCTCAACTTAGTAGGTGTAGCCAATTTGTGACGAGAGCCATCACTCTGGTGAACACACGTGGTGCGGTGATGACAGAACTGACTGGTTTGTTTCCATCTTGAATCTTGTCTTCAAGGCAAAGATGTTGAGAGCATTGACATCCAAGATGGGCCTCCAGCCTCCTGATGACTTGAGGACCGCAAACAGGCGGTTGTAGAAACCTGGAGAATGAAGGTCCTGCACTGGCTCTATTTCCCCCTTTTTTTAAAAGACAAAACTTTTTCTGGCTTTTGCGAATGAGTAGTCAATATGACTGGGGTGTTGACTAAGGGAGGCATTTTAGTCTAGGTGCCCGAACCTTGTTGCCAGGTCTGCCCAATGTTTTTTGACTGATTTCCCCTATTTAGAGGGTGCTGATTTCAGATCTGAATGATGCCACACTGGCACCCTTGAGGGTGCCAGTGTGGCATCATTCAGATCTGAAAACCCTTGAGAGTTTTGAGATATTCCAGATGGCCACCAATATGGATGCTGCAATATGTAAATATTGGTCTTATGATCATTACTTTGATAAATTATTATTATTAGAAGTATATTCTGTTAGGATTCACAAAGAAACGAATTACTTGTGCCAGAATGTTTAAGTTAATTATGAAATATCTCATTTTATCATTATAATTGCTTCAAAATGACCAATGATAGGTTTTCCACATTATTAATTAACTTCTAGCAATAAATATCTTAACTTCTAGCAATAAATATCTCAAGAGACAATTGAGGCGTTCACAATATCAAGGGTCTCCAAGGGCTGATTAGGAGAGAGAGGAAGAAAAAAAAAAAAAAAAAAAAAAAAAAAAGTGAGAAAAGCATTTGTAAATTGACATTTTCAAACACACACATCACCACCCATGTTAGATAAATGGGATTTTCGACCACTTGGGAGTCTACATAAGCAAGTATGGTTTTCCATGGGTAAAGTAGAATATTTTTAGAAGACTTTGGAGGAAACAAAAAAAAAAAAAAAAAAAAAAAAAAACAAAAAAGTGACTTGGAGCTCTAGGGACCCTTAATATTGTGAATGCCTCAATTAATTTCAGGCAAAATTCAAATACTTAAACACAGAAAGATTAATCATAATTACCAGACATTTGAGAATAGAACAAAAATACAAACCAACAAAAACAAATTATTATTATTCAACTACATAATTACTGTGCTATTTTCAATAAATGATGGATAATATGCTTTGAAATGCTATATTATCTTTTGCTTTGAGAAAGTTTAATAGACGCAATATGCAGGAGGATATACTAGTCTTCAGTTTCCTCTATACAGTGGTACCTCGAGATACGAAATTAATCCGTTTCGAGGCGGCCTTCGTATCATGAGTTTTTCGTATCTTGAACTGCATTTTACATGTAAAATGCCTAATCCGTTCCTAGCCCTACAAAAACACCCCAGTAAATTATATTTCCAGGCCTACAACACATGTTCTAGGGTTACGACGCTGATCCGACGGAAGAAATATGACTCCAAAAAGGCAAAATACTGTACATACTTGAGTAATATTCAACAGCATGTAATGTTCAACCCCATTTTTACTGCATATATTAGGACTTTAGCATATGTCCCTTAGCAATAATCCTAGCCTATGTTAGCGGTTGCTACTGTAGCCTAGTCTATGATTCTGACATCTAAACCTAAGAAGCTAAAAGCTTAGAATATGCCAATAAAATATATAAATAATCAGTATGTACTCATTTCAAATAATTATTAATTAATCATTAACTATAATAATAATAAAAAAAAAAAAGCTTCCAAACTTCTTGTTTACATCCAGCACTTACGAGTATCGAACGATCGCCAAGCAATCACTTTTTCTAGTACACAGTAAGCCATAAATTTTCATTATCTCTCTTCAACTACTGAACACTATCAAACAGTATACTAACCATTCCATTTCTATTCGTTTAGTCTATCTTTACTTTATGTTTTTTTTGTTTTTTTTTTTTTATTAAATGTATTGCATGAATAAGTTTTTCAATTTACAGCATCCTTTTACCAATAGAATACTTGAAGCACAAGGGGTAGATGCTGACCAATAGGAGAGCAAGATCTTATGGGGTGACTAGCATCAGGAACCAATGGGAAAGCGGGAGGATGGTGGCGAGTTTACTCAGTTGGCGGCGCGGTGGTTTTAAAATTGTTCTCGGTGGTCCGGGCGAATCTCGGGACTTTACAGCAACAACCTTTCGTAACTTGAGCAATTTTCGTATGTAGAGCCGTAAAATTTTTCGTATTTGCTTTCGTATCTCGAGTTTTTTGTAAGTTGAGCCTTTCGTGTGTCGAGGTACCACTGTATTCTCTTCATAGACATCATTGACTCCATCATCACTCATATCACATCTTGTCCAAAGATTTATAGCAGTTCCCACATGTACTGCAAGCACATTTTATATGAATGCCTCAATGGTTCATGGCAAGTACTTCAGTGCTGGCATCCTAGTGACCTTTTTATTACCCATTTTTGCCAACCACACTCGATAACAAACCTCTGACACAGTGTTTTCATGGCAACCATAGCACATGACAATAAACTTGCTGGCTTCATCGACAATGGCACTAAAGTCACTTTGTTCATCTCCTAATATTTTCACTATATACCCCTTTCTCGGATCTTGATAGCTGTAGGCTTTCCAATGCCCCACATGTAAGCTGTTGTGTCGCATCCAGTCAGTGCATGGGCTCTTAACAACTCTTCAATTATGTCCTGATGTTTAATCACTGCGTCAGAAATGCTGCAGACTGATCTCTTGGCCCTTGTCCTTTCCATCACAACAGGAATGTTAATGTTGTTCTCTATAAAATGGTGTGCAAGAAGGAGGAACACATCAGTGTCATCACTAACTTTGATTGAACACCCTCCTTCTCTAGCAAGATGAATCATCTATTGCAGAATGATAACATCTGCCTCTTCATGTGTAGTTTTGAGGTCACATATTGACATGCATGCTCCTTGTTCAACCTGAAGTGGAACTGGGTTACCTCCTGTAAGGACTAGCTTGTGTTTGTAAGCTTCATGAGATAATGGTAAAGATATCCTTGATGGCAATTGCTGGCAAATAAGTTTAATTAGTTGCTTCTTGTTGTATGTAACATTGAGGATAACACTGTTTTGGTATGGTCATATCTAGCCTCAGTTGGTACTGTTTGGCAATGCTTCCTGTGCTTCTACTACTTGTTCCATCTTTAATACTATAATCATAGAACCGGTCAAAAACTAAATACACGTCATTCTCACTGAGCTTGTGCATGATGTAGTCAACAAAGCTATCAACGTAGTCATGGATGGTCCTTTTTGATGGCCAATAAACTACCCACAGTATTGCACATCCATCAATGATTAGGACTTCTTTTAATTAATTGATCCTTGTAGTTTGAGCGAGAAGATTGCTCAACCTGTAGATTCCTCTTTCATACTGATTTATCTTTGTTATTTTCATAAGGCCACTGTCATCAACCACTGATGCTGGCACTGGAGCAAGTTCATGGTTAAATACATGCTTCAAATCAATGTCCCTTATTGCCAAAATACCCATTACTCTAGTGTATATCAGTGGTGTCAAATGTGGATGATGGGCCAATAGTGACACTCTTCCTAGTGACAGACAGTGTTTTAACTCTGGTTCGAATCGAATGATGGAACCCTGTCAGCCATGATTCATGAAATTCTACCATCTGTTCATTTCTGATGGCAACTGCTTCATCAACATTCACTTGGCCATATTTCACAACCCAGAAGCTATGTTGACAATGCTATCTTGATGTTCATCTGGACTTGAAGATCAATAAAGATGACAGCTTCTCATGGATTTTCTTCTATCAGTTTCATCAGCATGTCTGCGAGTATCCGACTCTTCCTTGTGTGAAATAACATGTACCTGATTATAGCTTTCTTTCATTTCAAAAAGATCTTTATAAAGCTGGCTGCAGTGGTGTAAACAAAGTTCCCATCTCTTCATGGCAGCTGCTTTCAGAGTAATGCCCACTGGTCCTCCAGGGCCAAGGCCACATCTCATAAATGTGGTCTCTATGAACATATCTGACCACATCCCGTTCCAGATGCCTGCTTGATGCCGCATTGCATGTTCTCCTTTCACAAAAGAATTAAGGACCTCCCTCAGCAGTTTGTTCATGGATTCCAAGTAGTATAAGCCATACCTGGCATCATTAATGTGACCAGCAGCAAAGAAATTTGGCAACATCACCTTCACTGCCATCAGATTTTATAAATAAAGATATCCTATATCATATGACCAATATTTCTTATTCTTTTCTAAATAAACACAAAATATAAATTTCATAAAAATAATTGAGTATAATTATGATAACCAGTTATTATTGGCTCATCAGAGCATGAAAATTGGTTCTTGTAAAATTATCCTACCAAGTTTTACCTTTTAAAATGACCGTTTGGTGGAATATTGGCAATAAAAGAAAAATTCCAAAATACGGCGGCCATATTGGTGACCATCATGAATATCTCAAAACCCTCAAGGATGCCACAGTGGCATCATTCAGATTTGAATTCAGCACCATCAAAATAGGTGAAATCAATCAAAAAACATTAGGCAGACCACAAAACAAGGTCATGCAAAAAATCTTAGTTTGGCACATGGACTATTTTCATAAAGGGGATGATATAAACACTTTTCAGAACCTTAACTATCCTGGCTTCTGCTCCCTTCTTATGCCACACTTCCCAAAATGAAAGAAGTCTGGTCTGGCTCCTCACTTGCGAAAGGGGCCTTTCGCAAACGATTTCTTGACTGCCTTCGAGGCAAAACGGGCACTTCCTCTGAAGCGGGAGAAAGACCTCGGTCTGGGCTGAAAGGGCTGTGTCCTCGGAGGAAGAAATTGCTTCAAATTAGCAGTAGGCGTCTTCTTTGGTCTCTTGGAGAACTGAGCAAGAAGATCCTGAGTACTTTTCTTCTGCAACTCAGAAGCTATGTCGAGGATTGTAGACTGGGGAAAAAGGTGTTTCCTACCCAGCAGAGAATAGAGCAAAGCTGATCTTTGAGTTGCTGTCACTCCCTTAGAGATGTACAAGCACCAAAGCTCCCTCTTCTTCAGAGTTCCCAATGTATACAGGGAAACTAACTCATGGGAGCTGTCTGTAATTCCCTTGTCAATACAAGACAACACTCCCACTCAGTCTGAAACAAAATTCTCTGGCAAGACAGAGCAGGACCTAATTTTGCGAGCCAAAGCACCCACTGCCCAATACGACAAATTTTCTAAGACAATTTGTATTTTTCATAGCTACAAACCTTTGGTCTTAATAGGATAATTTCTAGTGCCTAGCTGGATCCGGTTAAATCACAGATGAAAGTAAGGAATCTTGTTAGATCTGGCAACGTGTGCGTATATCAGGTGAAGAGTGGTCAAGGACCACGCACCCATGCTACCATGTCAGTCTTTTCTTAACTGCCTGGACAAGAGTTGTGGTTAACCTCTTTCGGCCTTTACCCGGTTCATTGACAGTTTCGCTTGTTTTCATGTGCGTGTGTGTGTGCTGTTATTATGGCTTCTGCTGCTCCATCTCGGCCTCATCAACATGTGCGCCCTGGAACTCCAGGTTTTCCGTGTTCTCACTTTTTGGTTTCGGCTGCGACCAACCCGCACGTCACTTGCAGTAGGCGTCGCTCTAATGTTTGTACAATAATGAATCCCTGCACAGAATGCCGTGCGTGGCCTAGAGAGCAGTGGAAGTTATTTTATAGTAAGAGGGAACATCGTAGGGTTTCTACCCTTCCTTCGTGGGAGGGTTTTTCTTCTCTTCCCGATGCTTTGTCTCCTGCTGCTGTCACACCCCATGCTTGTGTTGTGCCGATTTTGTCCCCTTCCTTTTCTTCCATCAATTCATTGTTGGAAGTATCGGGAGGCCCTCAGGTTGATTTATGTAATGTCGCCCCTTCTTCCTTGGGAGTTAATTTGATTCCCGAGAGGGAGGAGGCTTTTTCATCAATTTCTTCTCTTTCAGAGTTGGAGGCGTCCAAAATGGTGGCGCTTTGGGGGACGCTTGGTCTACGGGGTCCACCCTCTTTGGAGGGTTTACTGACGCACTTCATGGATGCTCGCTATCCCCCTCCTCATGCTGTTCAGGCCCTCCCTGCTCCTCACGGCCTTGTCGTTGTGAGTAGCCGAGGTCAGCCATTTTGCATTGCTCCGCCAGTCATGACTGCCACTTCATTGAGTCAGAGGGAAGCCGTGGTGTCAGCCTCGCTAACGACATCATGGGGTTAAGTTATTTTGTATCCCTCCGCCAGGTGTCTCCGCTGCGCTTCCTCGCTCAGCTATGTTGTCATTGTTTGCTGCCGGGACATCATCATTTGCTGCCGTGACGTCATCTCTGCCATCCAGTTTGCTGCATCTGTCTTCCATGTTGCTGATCCGTCTGAGGCTTTATGCCAGGCGGTTCTCAAGAGATTGGACTGTTTTAGACGATAAGTTGGCTGCGAGGACTGGAAGCAAGCGTGTTGCATCGCCCCTGCCTCCTGCAAAGGGATTGTGTAAGGAGCCAGTGCTGACTTCCTCTGCCCTTCCCCCATCTCCGCCGTGTCAGCATATCAAGCGTTGGAAGGCTAAGGACTTTGCCCTTTCTTTGTCTGTGAGTGATGAGCAGCACGTCTGTGTTCCTGAGATTGTTGCTGTTTCAGAGAGTATTAGTGTATCTTCCCCTGTGTGATCTGCAGTGGCTGCTTTGTTCTCTGCATCGAGTCGCGAGCGTGTTGCAACCTCCTCGTTCATGAACATATTGCAGGTGCTTCCACTTCTTCTCCAGGGCCTATTTGTCGCCATAAGGATCTCAAAGCGCCTGTCAAGAGGTTGAAGGTTGTGAGCGCTGAGTTAGTGCAGCAGGAGTGTTTGCCTGCTCCTCTCCCTGGTACTTCCAGGAGTTTGACGCCATGTTAGAGAGTCATCTGTTGGGAGAGTGCATAGTGATGTCCCTAGTGTTGTGGTTGGTTTGTCGCGGGAGTTGGTGCTTGGATCCAGCCCAGACAGGTTAGTTGGTGTTTCGGCTGTTTGGCTGCTGGTTCTTCCGTAATTTACACGAGGAAGGCGCTTTAGATAGGCCTGCACACCCTTCTCGTCTTCGGTATCTGTTGCTGGAGCAGGAGGAGGGAGATATGTGAGAGTTTTTGTCTTCTTTTACAGAAGTTGTCGATCTCATTCGTGGATTCAACAATTTGGAGAGTAGGACTCAGCTTGGTCATCTTACACTCATTCCTACTTGGGAGCCTTGCTGGGAGCTACTCACGATCCTAAGTCATCGTTTCAACTTCCCTGGTCAGGGCACGTCCAGTCGGGTCTGTTTCAGATCAGGACGGTTTGCTTCACTCTAGGGGCTCTGCCAAGCTGCTATCCCCGCCTTTTTGATGTTGCATCATTTTAACCCAGATGTCATTCATCTGAAGCCATGATTGACTTTGGAGCAGGTGAGGTCGGTGGTTCCATCTTTGTTTCCACAGGATGCCACAGCGTTGGAGTCTATGGCAGCCTCCATGTTGCAGATGGTTTCTTGGCTGGACTTCTGGTCTACAGTCATTGCCAAGTTAGCTTCTGACAGGTTCCCAGAGGGGTTGGTGAGTGCTTCCTCTCTTGCCACTTTGTTGCAGCCTGGAGGCAAGGCGTTTTTGTATCCGGCACACCTCAGTGTTAATTTATGGGCTAACCTTCTCCTGATTAGAAGAGACGTGGCTTTATCCAGGATGGAAAGATCAGTTGACCCTGAGACCTTGTTGGCACTGAGGAATGGAGATCTTTTTGAATCACATTTCTGTTCCCTTGGACTGAGCAGGAGGATGTGACAGACTGGCGCTGGGCTGACACCAAGGACAGATTAGTGCACCAGGCTGCGTCTAAGTCAGTCTCTCGTCCTTGGAGATGTTCGGCTCCTCCTCCTCCCCCTGCCCAACAGCAGTCACGAAGATCACTGCCTGGTAGGCCGTCGAGGAGTTCGGTTTTGACAGGGCCTCCCCGTTCGTCCCAGCCTAGGTTAGAGGACCAACGTCCCTTTTGCTCCCGTTCCTTAAGTCGAGAAGGAGCCCCAGAGACAGAGGTAAAGGGGGTTGTCGGAAGTATATTAAGCTACTAGAATTTTAAACCCAGCAGAAAAACACTATACAGTGGACCCCCAGTATTCGCGTTCTCTGGATTCATGGACTCACAGATTCGCGGATTTCTCTCGGGAACGTTTCCCCGCATTATTCACAGAAAATTCACATATTCACGGTATTTTTCTATGAGAAGTATCCACAAATTCCTGTTATTTTTTTTATTATCAATTTCATCATAAAATGCACTTTTTGTGATAAAACTATTAAAAAAACCATGTATAAGCATTTTTAGTGGGTTTTTCTTGAGTTTTAACTAACAAATTAGGCTGTTTTCAGCGTTTTTATAGGGGTTCCAAACATTCGCAGGTTCTAACTGTTCACGGGGGGTCTGATACTCATCCCCCACGAATACGGGGGGACCACTGTAGTACCACAGAAAGTGAGTGTTTATCTTTATTTTGGGGTTTAAGGAAATTTAGACATACTTTTAGGTCATAAAATTAACGTGCTTACTTATCACAAACCCATTTGTGAGTTTTGGATCTAACACACTCATATAAGTTAACAGGACATCTAGGAATTAAAAAGAACCAGAATCATAACCAGAAATTATTTTTGGCCAAATTGTAGTGAAAATGCCAACTGCACAAAATTGTGTAGTTTGCAATCAACATAAAGGTAACGTAAATCCAAGAGCTCCACTTAAAAAATATCCATCAGAATTAAATCCATTTCAAGTAGTAACTATGGATTTTTTGGGGTCATTTCCAACAACTATTAGAGAAATAAACAAATATCAGTCTTCTTAGACTACCTAACTAGATATGTAGAAATCGTACCTGTAAGAAACAGAGATGCAGCTACCATAGCCAAGCTCTTACATCTAGAATTATCACAAACATTCATGTCCACAAGTTCAGTAGAGCCTCAGGTTACGAATTAATCAGTTCCGAAGCGGCCTTCGTAACCTGATTTTTTCGTATCTAGAACTACGTTTTACATGTAAATTGCCTAATTTGTTCCAAGCCCTACAAAAACACCACAATAAATTTTATAATAAAACTAAATCGACCAATACACAATGAATTACAACAATTTGGACCATTCAATACCTAACCTAACCGTTACTATGTCTGTAAATAAAGTGTATTAGTGTATAGGGTACAAGACAAATGGCAGAAAACATGAACACTTAACTTTACAAAACACATTGAAAAATGGCAGAAAACATTAACAATAAACTTAACTAAACATATTAACAAATTGCAGCTTGATTATCTCCATCTTCGTCTCCATAGAAAGCATCCTCTTCTTTCCGTGAACTTCAGCAACATTCTTGGGACCCATGACTAATATGTTATTGTTATACAATTAAGTTTGTTCATACTTACCTGGCAGATATATATATGCTGTATTTTCTGACGTCCGACAGAAATTTTCAAAACTCGCGGCACACGCAGTGGGCGGCCAGGTGTAGTACCCATTCCCGCCGCTGGAGGCGGATATCAGGAACCATTCCCATTTCTATTCATATTTTATTAATGCCTCTGTCTCCTGAGGGAGGAGGGCGGGCACTATAATTATATATATCTGCCAGGTAAGTATGAACAAACTTAATTGTATAATAACAATAACATTTTGTTCATGCCACTTACCTGACAGATATATATATAGCTGAATCACACCTTCGGATGGTGGGAACAGACAGAATAGGATTTTTTGGGAAACTAAAATTAAGTAGATGATATACATCTTGGTTCCTTACCTGTTTGCAAAGTAGACTATGTGATTACTGTCACGTAAGGCTGCTTTGCTTAATAACAGAGTTGCCAGCCAGGTGGAGACCTGTAGTGCTGGTGCGCTCTGGATGATCTGTCAACGGGTGCGAGACCTCAGCGTGACAAGATCATCGAGGCCATACAAATGAGGGCAACGAAGCAACTGACCACCACCTGACCAACTAACACAAACCCCTTAACACTAGCTAAACGATGGGTGAGATCTTCACATAAGACTCACCACAACCTAAAAACACAACAACAATAACTTAACCTAACTAAGGAATAGGGAAAGAGCTACTTCCGGACCCCAATACTGTGTCCGCAGAAACGTATGGCCCCATTGGCATTGCAATCGTCATAGATCGTTCTCACATCCCTTAGGTAATGTGAGGCGAAGACGGAGTTGCTCCTCCAAAAGGTACAATCGAGGATGTCCTTGATTGACATGTTCTTTTGGAAGGCAAGAGAGGTAGCGACGGCTCGTACTTCGTGCGCTTTTACTCGGAAGAGGCTCAAATCAGTCTTCTGAAAAGATGAATGAGCCTCCCGAATGGTGTCCCTTAAAAAGAAAGCAACTGCATTCTTTGATAAAGGTAACTCTGGCCTCTTCACAGAGCACCAGAGGTTACCTGAGGGACCTCTAACCTCTTTAGTTCTATGCACGTAGAACTTGAGAGCCCTTACCGGGCAAAGGACTCTCTCTGGTTCTTGGCCACCAGACTTGACATCCCTTTGATCTCAAAGTCTTCGGCCAAGGGTTCGAAGGATTTTCATTCTTTGCCAAGAAAGATGGGTTCAACGAGCAGACAGCATTGTCCCTTTGAAGCCCATTAACTTGTTAAACGCTTGAATTTCACTAACTCTCTTAGCCGTTCGCAAGAGAGTTAGGAAAAGAGCCTTCCTTGTCAGATTCCGAAGAGACGCTGTTTGCAGCGGTTCGAAAATGTCCGACATCAGGAATTTCAGAACTACGTCAAGATTCCATGATGGAGGTCTCGGTTGAGGAACCTTCAAGGTCTCGAAAGACTTCAAAAGGTCATGAAGATCCTTGTTGTCAGACAGGTCTAGGCCTCTGTGCCTAAAAACCGCTGACAACATACTTTTGTATCCCTTGATGGTAGGGACCGCTAATTTCTGCACATTTCTGAGAAATAGCAGAAAATCAGCTATCTGGTTCACAGAGGTCGAGGAAGAGGAAACTCCCTCCTTTTTACACCATGCCCTGAAGGAAGCCCACTTCGACTGGTAGACAGCTCTTGTGGAAGCACGTCTCGCATGTGCGATTGCTCTTGCAGCTGCCTTCGAAAAACCTCTCGCTCTGGCCAACTTTTCGATAGTCTGAACGCAGTCAGACTCAGAGCGGAGAGGTTTTTGTGAAACCTTTTCGAAGTGAGGCTGTTTGAGTAGATCTTCCTCCAGGGCAATGTCCTTGGAAAGTCTACTAGGAAACGACATGACCTCTGTGAACCATTCCCTTGCTGGCCACATCGGAGCGATCAGGGTTAGCCTTGTCCCTTCCGAGGCCGCAAACTTCCTCATGACTTCCCCAGAATCTTGAATGGTGGGAAGGCATAAAGGTCCAGGCCGTCCAATTCCAAAGCATCGCGTCCACTGCGATTGCCTCTGGATCCAGGACCGGGGAGCAGTAAAGAGGAAGTCTCTTGTTCCTTGACGTTGCGAATAAGTCGACCAGTGGACGTCCCCACAGCGTCCACAGGTCTCGACAAACGTCCTTGTGCAAGTCCCATTCCGTCGGAAGGACTTGGTCCCGACGACTGAGGAGGTCTGCCCTGACGTTTTGCACACCTGCAATGAACCTCGTCAGGATCGTTACCTCTTTCCTTTTGCCCGCCACAAGCAGAATCTCTCTCGCTAGGGAGTACAACGCTCTGGAGTGTGTACCCTCCCTGGTTTTTTAAATAAGCGAGTGCTGTGGTATTGTCCGAGTTTATCTGAACAACTTTGTTCTCCAAACTCTTCTCGAAGAACTGCAGAGACAGAAACACTGCTGCCAGTTCTTTTACATTTATATGCCAGCATGCCTGTTCCCCTCTCCAGGAGCCTGACACCTTCCTTCCCCCCTAGTGTTGCTCCCCATCCTGTGATGGAAGCGTCTGAGAACAACACTAGGTCGGGGCTCAAAAGACTTAGGGACACACCCTCTTGCAGCTTCTGAGGGTCCAACCACCATCTTAGGTGGTTCTTGACCTGAATCGAAATCCTCAATACTGCATCGAGATCGTCTTTTGCCTTCCACTCTTCTGCCAAGAAGAATTGGAGAGGCCTGATTGTGCAGTCTTCCCAAGGAAACAAACCTTTCCAGCGAGGAAATGGTCCCCAGCAGACTCATCCATTCCCTCGCCGAGCAAGTCTCCTTCCTTAGAAAGGCTGAGATTTTTTCTAAGCCTAGCCGCTGACGTTCCTGGGACGGAAACGCTCGAAAAGCCACTGAATCCATTCTGAATCCCAGATACACGATGGACTGTGTTGGGGTCAGATGCGACTTTTCGAGGTTGACCAGAAGTCCCAGGGACTTCGCTAAGGAAATAAAGTGAAACTGCAAAGTCCTTGAACTCCAAAGTCCTTTCAGACACTTCTCTCTCGACGACGCTCTGATCAGCCAGTCGTCGAGGTATAGGGAAACTCTTATTCCCGAAGAGTGTAGCCACCTCGCTACGTTCTCATCACCACTGTGAACACCATCGAGCCGTGGTCAGTCCGAAGCACATCGCTCTGAACTGCCAAAACTTTGTTGTTCAAGACAAATTAGATATTTTCTTGACAGAGGGTGGATCGGGATGTGGAAGTACGCGTCCTGCAAGTCCAGAGATACCATCCAGTCGCCCGGTCTCAACGCTCCCCAGAACAGAATGAGGCGTCTCCATCGTGAATTTGTTCGTTTTTCACGAAGAGATTGAGCCTGCTTACATCTAGAACTGGACGCCAACCTGACGACTGCTTCGGTACTACGGTAGAGATTCTGTTGTAGAAACCCGGAGACCCCAGGTCCGCGACTTGTTCCACCGCTCTTTTGTCGATCATCTGGTGAAGGAGATCGAACAAGACTTTCTGCTTTTCTCCTTGGTAGGATGGAGAAAGGTCTCTGGGAGTCATTAAAAGAAGAGGAGGCAGATCTAAAAAGGGGATTTTGTTACCCCTGCTCCACGATCTTGAGGGACCAAGAGTCCGTGTCTCTCTCTCTCCACGCTCCCGCAAAATACTTCAGTCTGGCTCCGACTGGTGTCTGAAGGACATGCTTTTTCACTTAGAAAGGTTTTTGGTTTAAAAGGAGCTCTTCCTCGTGAAAACCCTCTCCCCTCGAGAGCTGCTTCTCGAGGGGGGAGCCCCACGAAAGGGCTTTACTTTTCTTCGGCGGGCGCGAACTGCAGCCGACGAAAGAGGAAGTCCGGCCGACCGTCTCGTAGACTGGGCCAAAGCTCCTGAGTATCCTTCTCTTGTAGCTGTTCGTCAGGTCCTTTACCAAAGTCTGGGGAAGAGAATGGTTCGAAAGAGACGAGAACAACAAGTCCGCTTTCTGAGCTGGCGTTACTGACCGAGCTGTGAAGTGCACAGCAAAGCTCTCTTTTTCAACAAAGCTGTCCCAAAGTGCGATACCAGCTCTTCCCGAACCATCCCTGACGGCTTTGTCCATACATGCTAACACGCGTGGACAGCTCCCCCAGACTAAGGGATTCTGGGCTTCTTGCTTGTAAATCCAGAACTCCCAAACACCAATCGAGGAAGTTGAAGACTTCCAGCGTCCTAAGCAGACCTTTCAGATGATGGTCTGTCTCCGACGCGGTCCAAGTTACCTTGGCAGAGGGTAAAAGTGACCTCCTCTGTAAGTCTACCGAGGCTGGAGAAATCTCCTTGCGCCGACGAAGGGATACGAACTCCCACTTCGTCCTTGGTCTTATACCAAATGCCTCCTTTCCCACTAAGTTTAGTAGGAGGTAAGGCGGAAAGTCGTCTTTGCCATTGGTCTCTCCTTCTTAACATCCCAGTCTTGGAGCTTCTTGAAAGCCCGTTTCGTCGATAGAGAAGTCTTCATCTCTACGACTCCGGATTTTCCCGTTTTTCGATGAAGAAAAAACTGTGAAGGAGGGGGAGATTGGGTTGGAGCTGCGGGCTGAAATTTGTCCTTCAAAAGAAGAACTGTAAAAGTCTGACTAGACTTTGTAATCAGAGGTAGAAAGGGGTGTAGCAGGCTCCTCTTCACCCGATTCAGCTGAACTATCCAGTTCTCCTTCTTCTCTCAACGGAAGAGGAGAACGTCTGTCAGGCGAAGGCGTCCTAATAGGGGGTCTTAGCAAGATCAAAGGACCCCTATCCTTGCAAGATGCAGCCTTCTCACGGCTATCTTCTTTTTGACGCTTATTGTCCGCTAATGACAGAGCGTCCTGAGGCGGACGAGCGTCTTCCGCGCCCTCCGCGGCAGTCTCACCTGCTCGAGAAGCGTCTTTACTTCCCTTTGCTGGCATACGGTGGCTTGAGCGCGTAACAAAGTCTGGGGGTAAGAATTCTTGTTCTGAATCCCCGAAGCGTCTTGAAAGGAAGCCTGAACTTCCTGGCGAGCTTCTTGCCAAGCGTCCTGTCTAGCGTCCTGGAGAGCGTCCTGCCGAGCGTCCTGTGTAGCGTCCTGGCGAGCGTCCTGACGAACGTCCTGCCTAGCGTCCTGCCAAGCGTCCTGACGAACGTCCTGCCTAGCGTCCTGACGAAAGTCCTGGCGAGCGTCCTGACAAGCATCTTGCTCCTCGCACAAAACGTCTTCAAAAGCGTCCTGTCGTAACGTCCTTCTATACGACGAACGAGATCTGCGAATCGCTGAAGGAGCAGCGATCGGCGAACGAGACTCAGGAGGCGACGGCAAAGGAGACTGCTTAGTCCTCTTGACAGGCAGTCTAAGGTCCTTCCTCCGCTTAGGCTCGACTGCTGCTGGGCGAGTCCTCTGAGCCATAAGCGGGGAGGATACTGGTCCTGAAGGGACAAAAGAATGATCTTCGTTGGAGAAGAATGAGTCGAGGAAGCAGGACTGTTCCTGTGAGAAG
Organism: Macrobrachium nipponense; assembly: GCF_015104395.2. Lineage (NCBI taxonomy): Eukaryota > Metazoa > Arthropoda > Malacostraca > Decapoda > Palaemonidae > Macrobrachium > Macrobrachium nipponense. Next base: position 55,731,598 of record NC_087204.1, on the reverse strand, counting down.
ACGAGGGGCGAGGGGACGCCTCCTTCCTTCTCAAAGGAACAGCTACCTGTTTCTCAGGTGTACGCGCCTGTGCGCGCAACCTAGCGTCCTCATCTGAGGAGATCCTACCTCTCTTCTGAGGCGGAAAGACATGGTAAGCGTCTTCCGACGAACAAGGCGAAAGAGGACGTGAAGCGTCCTCCGCTAGAAAACGTAACCTCTTTTAACGGACGAGAGTCTCTCCGGCGCTCCACCCCTTGCGCGGGGAGGACGCTTCGGAGACGAAAAGCAGTCCTTCAAGACGCGTGCTCGTGCACGGTCTTTGGCAATCCTGGGTCCTTTGCTACAAGGCCTGCCGAAGGGACGCCAGATCGGTGGGAAGAGCCCCCGTAACCCTCTTGCGGCTTTCGACATACCTCCTCCCTGGGTCTTGGAGTCTGATAGAGGTCTAGGCCTAGAGGCATTATGGGGCCGATCTGACGCCCCTCCACAACCACTGGGGGCACGTCACACACTTGCACCGAGCCAGTTTCCAAGGCTTTTACTTTGGTCTCCAGAGTGCGAAGGGACTCCAAAATCATAGAGAGAGCATCCGCTCCTCCCGACACAGAATCAGAGCCCGAAGGCAACACAGGTTTAGGGGTTGTAAACACTACAGGTGTTAGTGCAGGAGAAACGTTAGTCTTACCTTTGGAAGAACTTCTTGAGGAAGACCTCCTGATCCTATCGCGCTCCAATTTAAGGCGATAGGACTCATATGCTCTCCATCATCATCGTCAATCTCTCACATTCCTTGCACCGATGATCAATTAAACAATGAAGCCCCTACAACTCATACATAATGTGTGGGGGTCTACCGATGCTTTCGGTAGCCTCACCTTACAATCAGCACTCACACACTCTGAAAACTCACACCACTTGATCCAGACATATCTATTAGAGAAAAGTCAATCCAAAATCAAAAAAAACGGTCCCACTATCGCGCATGCCAATCCAACAATCCAATTCAATACCAACAAAATCAATCAGATACTTAGAAACGAGTCAAATTCCAAAAAATCCTGAGCAGAGGTCTGTAAACAGATGTTTACCGACCGGCGACAGAAAAAATATGAATAGAAAATGGGAATGGTTCCTGATATCCGCCTCCCAGCGGCGGGAATGGGTACTACCACCTGGCCGCGCCCACCTGCGTGTGCCGCGAGTTTTGAAAATTTCTGTCGGACGTCAGAAAATACAGCTATATATATATCTGTCAGGTAAGTGGCATGAACAAAAACGTAAGTAATTAAGTTTACACAACACAATAAAATAACTTACAGTACAACGAAAGCGAAATCACTAACACAAATTTACGTTAACGAACGAAATCTATGTGAACGAACAAATTCCATGTGTATACGATAACGCTGCCAAAACTAAATGGTCTAGGAACTCCCTTATGTAGATGCATGATGGGATAGATGCTGACCAATAGGAGAGCAGGATCTTACAGCGGTAACTAGCATCAGGAACCAATGGAAGAGCGGGAGGATGGTAGTGGGTCTACTGAGTTGGCGGCATGCAAGTTTTAAAATTGTTCTCGGCGGCCCGGGTGAATCTCGGACTTTACAGTACTACACCCTTTCACTAACACGAATTTACGTTAACGAACGAAATCTACGTGAACAAACAAATTCCATGTGTATACGATAACGCTGCCAAAACTAAATGGTCTAGGAACTCCCTTACGTAGATGCATGATGGGATAGATGCTGACAAATAGGAGAGCAGGATCTTACAGCGGTAACTAGCATCAGGAACCAATGGAAGAGCGGGAGGATGGTAGTGGATCTACTGAGTTGGCGGCATGCAAGTTTTAAAATTGTTCTCAGCGGCCCGGGTGAATCTCGGACTTTACAGTACACCCTTTCACTAACACGAATTTACGTTAACGAATGAAATCTACGTGAACGAACAAATTCCATGTGTATACGATAACGCTGCCAAAACTAAATGGTCGAGGAACTCCCTTACATAGATGCATGATGGGATAGATGCTGACCAATAGGAGAGCAGGATCTTACAGTGGTAACTAGCATCAGGAACCAATGGAAGAGCGGGAGGATGGTAGTGGGTCTACCGAGTTGGCGGCATGCAAGTTTTAAAATTGTTCTCGGCGGCCTGGGTGAATCTCGGACTTTACAGTACACCCTTTCACAACCTGAATTATTTTCATACACAGAAGCAAAAAATCTTTGTCTTTGCCTTTGTAACCTGGATATTTCGTACGTAGGGACTTTCGTATGTAGGGGTATGACTGTTCTTCTTTCTGATAACGCTGCTAAGTTTACTAGTGATCTCTATAAGAAAGTATGTGAATTTGCCGAGTTTACTAGTGATCTCTTAAAAAAGTATGTGAATTTTATGAAAAAAAAGTCAAATAACCACTTATAAACCAAGTTGTAATGGAGCAGTAGAACAAACTAATTGTAAAATAAAGGATATTCAAAACGCTTTCGTCAGCCCACAGACAGAGGATTGGGACTTAGCCCTAGAAGACGTCTAATTCACATTGCAATGACAAATTTTCTGAGAGAATTTCTATTTTTCATAGCTACAAACTTGAGGTCTTAACAATAGGATAATTTGTAGTGCCTAGCTGGATCCGGTTAAAACACAGATGAAAGCAAGGAATTTTGTGAGATCTGGAATGTGCACGTATATCGGGTGAAGAGTGGTCAAAGACCACACACCTACGCCACCATGCCAGTCTTTTCTTAACCGCCAGGGCGAGAGTTGTGTTGACCTCTCTCGGTCCTTTTACCCTGGTTTCATTGCCCGTTTTAATTGCGTTTAGTGTGTGCGCGCACGCGTGTGCATGTGCGTGTGTGGCTCTTATTATGGCTTCTTCTGCTCCTTCTTGGCCTCGTCAACATGTGTGCCCCGGAACTCTAGGTTTTCCGCGTACTTGTTTTTTGACTTTGTCTGCGACTGACCCCTCACATCACGTGCAGAAGGTGTTGCTCTAATATTTGTACAATAAACTAATCCTTGCACGGAATGCCGTGCATGGCCTAAAGAGCAGTGGAAGCTGTTTTATAACAAGAGAGAGCATTGGATGGTTTCTACTCTTCCTTCATAGGAAGGTTTTTCCTCACCTCTTCCCAATGCTTTGTCTCCTGCTGTGCTCACACCCTATAATAGCGTTGTACCTTTGTCCCTTTCCTTTTCTTCCATCTATTCGTCACTGAAATTATTGGGAGTCCCTCTGGCTAATTTTTGTAATGTCGCCCCTTCTTCTTTGGGAGTTAATTTGATTCCTGGGATGGAGGGGGCTTTTTCATCATTCTCCTTTATTCCAGAGTTGGAGGCGTCCAAGATGGCGGCGATTTGGAATACACTAGGGCTAAGGGGTTCTCCATCCTTGGAGGGGTTGCTGGCGCACTTCATGGATGCTCGCTACCCCCTCCTCATGCTGGCCAGGTCCTCCCCCCTCCTCGTTTGGAGGGTAAACAGCAACATATCAACGTCTTGGGGTTAAAGGCAGCCTTCCTGGGTCTGAAGGAGTTTCGGGAGAAGGTAGAGGGTCATTCTGTCGTTCTCATGTCGGACAACACCACAGTGGTTGCCTATGTGAACAAGCAGGGAGGCCTGCTCTCTCGTCAACTTCACATCTTGACCGTCGAGGTTCACTAGTGGGCGGTCAGCAATTCGGTAGAGCTCTGAGCCAGGTATATCCCAGGCAAACGGAATGTGGTCGTAGACAAACTCAGTCGTTAGGATCAGATCCTAGGCACAGAGTGGTCCTGTCATCAAGTGGTAGCAGACAAACTCTTCCAGGTTTGGGGGAGACCCATGCTGGACCTTTTTGTGACTCGGTTCAACAGGAAGTTGGAGATATTCTGTTCAGTGGTTCCAGATCCTTCAGCGTTAGCAGAGGACACATTCCAACATCCCTGGGACAACCTGGAGGTGTATGCCTTCCCTCCATTTTGTTTGATCCATCAATTTCTGAACAGGCTGATGAGTTCACAGGGTCTCAGGATGACTTTGGTAGCCCCACCCTCTGTGGCCTCAGGCGGAATGGTTTTTTCCCGGGAAAAAAAAATAAAAAGATCTGCTGTTTGATTGTTGTCAGAGGTTCCGAAGGAACTTCCCCCTTGGCGGCATCTCCTGAGTCAGCCCGCATGCAGAAATGTTCCACCAGTCAGTAGAATCCCTGTCTCTTCACAGTTGGAGGCTATCAAGTATCTACTCCGAGCGAGAAGCTTTTCTCAGAGAACAGCAGGGCATATGTCCAGCAGTCTCAGAAAGTTGACCTCTGCGGTTTACCATAGCAAATGGGCGATCTACTGTGATTGGTGTCGTAAAATGACATTTGTCGAAATTGCATTTTTCCTAACTATACAAACCTGAGGTCCTTTAACAATAGGAAGTAGCTAGCGGCAGCTGGAACGGTCGTAAGCTTCGAACAATGGGAAGGGGAACGGAACGGTAGTTAACTGCTTGTCCGATCGTCGCGCACTGGGAGGTAAACAAATCACTTTTGCTTTTGGCCCATGCAAAATACCGCAGAGTGAGGGGTGGCATGAGGAGGGGACTATATGTAAAGGACCTCAGGTTTGTATAGTAGGAAAAAAATGCAATTTTCGACAAATTGTCATTTGTTCCGATACGTAATACAAACCATCGGTCCTTTAACAATAGGAAGACTCACTTCTTGGTGGGAGGAATCTGAGTCTTTTGATGAACAGACTGGTGTTCGTCCATCCCTGGAATGCCTCCCTGGTCGTAAGAGCGAGGAGGGATCCAACCTCCCTCTGTCCGATTGATCGGGGTGTGCACCGCAGGATCAATGGTCAGGACCTCTGGGCCGAGTACTAAGAGGAGAGGCAAAGCGTATCTCTTCGTACCAGCAAGCAAGAACTTGTTCCTGTTTGCAAGAGGCAACATAAAGTATGGGTTGTCTCAAGCTGGCATCCACTTCCTCCCCCTTGTTGGAGAAGTGGGGTGGATATACGCTCCTATCCCTAGTGAAAGGGATAGGAATGGGCTCTGTTGAGTAGCTCACCTGCATCTTGTCCTTATCCAGCAGGGTGACGACCGTGTCCCTCTAACCACAGGTAGAGGGGAAGAAAAAGATGGAAGAGGAGCCAGTCACTCTCATTCACTCATCCATTCTTATGTCACACCAGGACTCGATGCTGTTCAGCCTGCGAGGGTCTGGGTTCGCTACACAACGTGTTGAGCAGCCACCATGGGGTTCCCAAAGAAAAAGATCCAGGGTACCTGTGGGCAATATCCCGAAGGTAGAAGGAAGGGCATGTGGTCTGGTTGACCAGACCCCTGCCTTCAGTACCTGCGCCACGGAGAAGTTCTTGCGGACAAGGCAGCATCTCCTTCGCATCGAAGGCGGTGAAGTCCATTAGGGAGGGGATTGTGAACGACTCGAACCAATCGTCAGGGACCGAAGGGTTCTGAGTCTTCGCTACGAAGTTTCGGTACGAAATCGAGCGTCACGGATCCCCATCCCCTGGATGCTTGACTTCGCAGGAGAAGTCATGCAGTTCCTCAGAGGAAAAGAAGGAAATAGTCGCATGACCTATCCCTCTTCTCTACTTCGGTGATGTCCAGTACCCATACTGGTCTGTCCGTTTGCCACGAAGTCTCTCGCATCCTCCTATCCCCATGCAGCGAAGTTCTCGGTAGTGGATAGGACACCGACACTCCATGGTGGGTGTCAATGGTATGGGTACTGTGACAAGCTATTAAACGAAGTAATGATTGCTCTGTAACAACCGAACTAAGTCAACAGCGTAGTTCGTAACTGACTCTGGCCGCTCTGACAGCCGCCGACTGACTGCGTTCGGTAGGAGGCAAGTTGTCAAAGCATCCGAGTAAGTCACGTGACCTTCGCCTTTAAAGGTTATGCCGAGAGACCAAACAAATAATGTATTTGTTTTTTGTCACCAATGCCGGACAGCGAGGTGATGATTCTCTAAGGCATGTGCCCAACAGGCGAAAGTCAATTGCCTTCTAGAGACCGGGTCCCTGAAGGTAAAACATCTCATGGTTGTTGAATCTCAGCTAAGGAGAAACAACACTATGTACCGTTGAAGACGAAGGTAGATATTGAATGCAACCTACGTCTTCACATATGAATCGAGAGAAGGATTCTACAAGATTCATAACCTGTGCTTACAAATGACTGAAAACGCTAACGCTATTTTCATTGCTGTCCGGTGAGAAGTCGTAGTTGCAATGAAAGCGGGGCGTTCTTCAGTAATGAAAACACAGGGGAAAGCCGCCTGAAGAACTGCTTCTCATGGGCTGAACATTTGGAAGTAGAGCTGTCAGGTCGGAGAGTAGGCGATGTCTTCTGACACATCTCGTAATTCGGTTTGAACAATGAACAATTGTACACCTACGAATAAGAGATATTTTGAAGACAAACTCAGAATGTCTGCAAAATCATTCGCATTATCGCAGTGCGATGCAGCGGGAGACTTGTACATTACTTCTGTTACCGTGCGGTAAACAGAAAGATGAAAGAGTCCAAGAGATATCTCTGTTGAAAATTCTCGCAATGTCGAAGGCGATGGAATCTAGCGTCACAGCAGTTAGATGGTCCTTCATTATTGCGAGAATCCCCGTTAATCAGAGACCTAAGTCCATGATTGTTGGGCAGAGATACGGTTCGGTAGTCATCAAAGCAGGGCAGAGAGAGACATACATGACCGTGCATATCGGAGCCCAGCTGATACTGAGCTGCTATCAGGCAGTTCAATACGCAGTAGTTGAGCCTGAGCTCTCGCTGACTCGTCATCCTGAGTTGCCAGGTAATCCATTATTCCATGAAGGAATGCGTTCGGTCTAGAACTACGAGCATAAAAGATATGCTCGCAAATTATATTTAGGCGAAACGAATTTCGGTAAATATAAACGTTGAAATGGTGTTGTCATGACAAAACCATAAGTATATAAAATTGAAACTGAAAACTCCTGGGAGGTTGCAGGCAACCCCGAGTTGCAGTTCAATTAGAATACTTCTCTTATAAGTCGCAATCCGTAGATTAACTAGGATATGCGCCTACCCCTCGGACAATTCAACTGCTTAGTAGAATCATGTCGCGAGGTTAATATACGTATATATTTGTAGGATTTTGAACAACGATCTCCGTCCTAAATTCTTTCCTTCAAGAAAACAAAATAAGGATTGGAGATCGACCACCTTCGATCTCTATCAAAGAGAGTGAAGGAGAAGTCTTCCTCGAAGGAAAGCTTCAATGGTGAACAGAATACTAAGACGATAGTTTCAAGCCAAACTGGATATTCCCGTCCGATCTTCTCTAGGTCCAGGTTGGTCCCCGCCTACTGTGAGATAGTTTCTTCAGCAGCAGTCTTCTTCCCAATGCTAGAAATTCCAGGAATTCGAGCATAGGCGAGGTTCCCGATTATCGTGTATATCGGGGATTCTCGTCTCGCTCACTTTGGACCGTGGTCATCGCGTAAGTGTTTTTGGAGATCGTAAAAACTCGAACACTGAATGCGTTTAGAAATTCCGTAGAATTCTAAGCAGTCTGCGAAAAACCCCCGACCAAAAAAAAAAAGAATTCGTCAAACGATATCGGCTGGTGGTCCTCTCGTTCCCGTAGAAATCGAGAATGGGGTGGGCAGGATTCCTCCTCAACGACCGGGGGTCTTACGTCAGGTAGGACCCGAAGGTCCCCCGGTAGCGCAGTCCCGAACGTGGGATCCTACAGAGAAATCTCTGTAGGATCCCTCCCCTTTCCTCGTAACCGTAAGGAGAGAGGGAATGGGGGAGGAATTGGATACTCGCTCGCCTTCCCAGTGGAACTAGCAGTTGGAGAAGAGTAGGAACAGCCATCGCCTTGCGGCGATGGCCTCTCAGAGTCTGGAAAACGTATCGTCAGGAGAAAACGTTTTCCCGCGGAGGGTTACGAACTCTCACTGTAGTAAGGGTCTGCCGCCACTGTGAACGTTGTCTGGGTGGGGCTGATCGACACCTGACAGGAGAGAGCCGATACCGTCCTCCGACTCATTCCAGTCCTCGTCGAGGTCGAAACCTCTCAGGAGGACCGAAGGAGTATTCAACTACGGTGTCCGAAGACACGTAGAAACGCCGCTGTCGCAGTAGAGGAGGTGGAAGTAGCTTGATCGACCGGCCAGAACTGAGAGAGCCTTCTTGTCCGAGACAGAGACTCTGGTTCGAGGACAGAATCGGCAAGTTTTCCGATCGCGGCAGACCCACCGTCGGTTTGGGTTCCCTCTCGGGCCCCAAAACGACTCGAGCAGAGACGTGGGCTCTGCTGTGGGAGCGGCAATCCTTCCGCAAGGTCATTATGCTGACGAATCAGCTTAATGACTTCTGCAAATTCCTCTGTATCTCGGGAGTAACCGTGTCTTGCGGAGTAGGACCGTCCAGTCTCTCCCAACAAGAACAGATCCCGAGATACTCCTCCTTCAGAAGGAGGAACACGGCAGACCCCTGACGGTCGCCTCCAGCTACTTGCGCGTATGTCCTGGTCGGTCCTAGAACCGTGCCTGGTCCATACGGCGTCATAGCGGGATCGCAGCGCGGCGCACCTCTCGCGCTCACTCATAGTACCTCGCTCCTCCGGTGTAGCCCGAGGTGGAGGTTGAAGGTACAGGAGAGGCAGACCTGACGCTCCCCCTAGCTCGCTGGCAGGACCAGCGTGCTTGGAGGGCTGCTGCTGATCGTCCACCCGCAGTGGCGATCGAGCAGCAGGCCTAGCCTTGCCGCTCGCCTGGGGCGAGAGGCTCGGCTGAGAACGTCGACACTGATCTCTAGCGTCAGGCGAGCTGTTGCTGGTTACCGTCTCCGCCCGGTCCCGATGGGAGCGGCGTCAGGTAAACCTGCTAGGCTCGTTGTCGCGGTGAGACCGGCGAGCGTCCTCTCGGCGCGTCGAGCCGCTGGTACAGCCGTGGCTGGTACCGACGACCGCGGGGACCCCTTCCTCGCCTCAACCCGTGGCTGGTCAGCGACCCGTCACGTCAACCCGAGCAGCCAGCTGTCGCTGCGAGAGCGTCCACTGGCCTAGCGAGAGTCGTCTGCACGAACACTCGCCGTCTGTCTGCTCCGCGCTTCGGTCTTGGCGGCGAGCGACTCGAGTGTCAAGACTTTGGCTGGACGGTCTCCCGTCGGGGAGACCGTCCACCTCGGTACTTCTCGCTAACGAGAAGCCGAGGCGGATCCTGGTTTAGCGGCAGAACCGCTAGAACCAGGCGAGGAAGTGCCAGCCGAAGCTGGTACTCCTCTGGTCCCCGTCTTCTTCTCCTTGGTAGAAGAAAAGATGGGCCCTGTTCCCGAGGGAGCAGGAGGACCAGCAGAAGAGCTCCCCGAATCGCCGGAGCGAGACGGGCCCTTAGAAGGTCCCGAAGGAGCCTTCTTTAGGGGGAAAACCCTGGGTTACCAGCTGGTCGCTGCAAGAGCGGCCGCTGGCCTGGCAAGAGTCCCACCTGAGCGTCTCTCACCAGCCTTCTGCTCCGTGCCGCGTCTTGGCGCCGAGCGCAACTCTGGCGCCGAAACTTGGCTGCACGGTCTGCCGAGGGAGAACGTACACTCGGGATCCTCTCGCGAACGGAGAGACCGGAGCCGGAACCTTGGTGTAGCGGCATCGGCCGTTTTTTATTTTATCTAGCACCAGGCGAGGAAGTACCAGAGCTAACCGATACTCCTCTGGTCCCCGTCTATCTCTTCCTTACGGAAGGGGAGACGGGCCCCGCTCCCGAAGGAGCAGGAGGACCAGCAGAAGGACCCCCCGTCCCCCACCGGGGTGGGAGGGCGGGCCCTTAGAATTGTTCCCGAAGGAGACTTCTTAGGGGGGAAGGCAGCCTTCTTCTTCTTCGCTTATGGGCCTTAGAGTCGAAGGGGAAGAGGCAACAGCAGACGATGAAGACGAAGATGACAGCTTCCTCTTCTCCTCTTCCTCGTCAGCTCTCGCAGGACAGTCGTCAGGTCCTCCATCCAGGAGGGAGCCGGAGGGGCAGTTGCCGAAGCAACAGGGCCCGACTGCACCTGTCCGGAAGGACCTGGGACTGGGGAAGACACACCGTGGGCAGTCCAGCATGGACAGGCACAGGAATCAGGAGCGACAGGAACAGCAACCAGCTCAGGAGCGGCAGGAACAGCGGCAGCGGTAGACCAGAAGGGACAGCCCAAGCCAACAGCGAATCAGCGGCAGGTACGGCAGGCCCAGCGATCGCCTCGTAGAATCATCGGCAGCCAACGGAACCTGGGTCCTGGCGGCCGGTCCAGGGCGAGCTGCTGGAACAGCGGAAGTCTGGGGCAGGCAACACGAAGAAAACAGGCGGCGGCGGCAACCCCACCTCGGTACGGCTGCGGCCCTAGTAGCGGCAGACGGCGTCATCGACACAGCATGGGGAGTGTAGACCAGGAGGGGGGGGAGCAGCATAAGCGGCCGTGGTAGTAGTGGAGACCGCCCCAGACCTCGCTAGACGCTGCAGCAGCCCGTGGATGCTAGGCACGCCCTGCCTCCCGGCGGTGGTCCATACCTGTCCAAGGTCGTCTCCCACGGATGTAGCACCTGCGGTAACATAGATAGATTAGTAAGAGGGGTTCCCTCACGCACGGGGGGAAGACATGCCCCACCCCCTAACGCAAGGAAGACCCCAAATACAAAATACAACGAAGAAGCTGAGCGGGGGGCAGGAAGGAAGACGAAGAATCGGATACCAAGGGAGTCGCGGGAGAGCTTTCCGACGACTTCCCGGCAGACCTTCGCTTCCCCTACCCCCGCACAGCAGTGAAAAGTAATATGAAAATGAAACAGAATACTGCCCTTGCGATTCACTTCATAGAACTTAAAGGGGAAAAGATCAATTCCCAGGGTAAGAACGGAAACTTGATCCAATAATATGATGCTATCATAAATATATATGAAAATGAAACAGAATACTGCACTTGCGATTTCATTTTCACATAAAAAAAAAAATCGTAAGGATCAATTCCCGGGGTAAGAACGAAAATTGATCCAAATTAAATTTCATGCAAATAATAAATGAAATGAAAAGAATATTGCAATTGCGAATCCACTTTCATTGCATTCTATTATACAAAATTAAAAGGCTCGTGCCGAGCGCAATCACACTCTCGTAACGAACAGCACAGGGCAAAAATATAATGAAAAGAGTACTTACATTTTTCAATTACACACTTTCGCCCAAAATACATGACTCGGCGCGAGCGCGCCTGCCCTCGGCACCGAGACATAATTCAAGGGTTCAATTCATGAAAAGAGAGGAAATCGCCGCATCTACGGCGATAACTCCATGTTGGTTCATAATTAAGTAATGAAAATGAAAACAGTGTACTTACAGTTTCATTTTCAAGTCAAACAAACCATTAGTAGAAAACACAATATAAACAAAGCATACGACGATGAAGCGGGCAGAGAGCGATGACGAACACGTCCTTCACACCCGCGGCCGAAAGCAAAAGTGATTTGTTTACCTCCCAGTCGCGGCGCGCGACGATCGGACAAGCAGTTAACTACCGTTCTCCCCTTGTTCGAAGCTTACGACCGTTCCAGCTGCCGCTAGCTACTTCCTATTGTTAAAGGACCGATGGTTTGTATTACGTATCGGAACAACAGGGTTTTCCTCCACTCGCAACCTCTATTCAGTGAATAGCGGACTTTTTAACCTTCCTCAGAGACGAGAAAAGTTTGTCTTTCTGCCATTAGAGGTTACAGGGCTGCCCTGAGTTTAGTGTTACGCCTTGAAGGTATTGACATCTCCTTGTCCTGGGAACTTTCCTTGTTAGTTAAGGGGTTTGGGCAATCGAGTTCTCCTAGGGAGCTCAAGCCTCTGACATGGAATGTTTCCCTAGTTCTCAAGAGCTTCACTAAGGGTCCCATATGAGCCTTTGCGTCACTCATCTGACAGGAGCTTGATGCTCAAGACAGTTTTCCTTCTGGCCTTGGCATCTTCGAAGACAGTAAGAGAGCTCCATGGTCTGAGCTATATGTGAAACACACTAGGGGTTGGGGGTTGGTGTCCTTCGAATTTGTCCCGGAATTCGTGGTCAAGACACAAAATCCCTCTGTGCATGATGACAGGTTCACTTCATTTTCCACTCCATCACTGAATAACTCTGTGGGTGGTGATGCTCAAGAGCTTTTGTTGTGCCCTGTCTGGGCCCTGCATTGCTATCTTAAAAGGAATTGGCACCTTAGACCAAGCTGCCGCAGACTTTTTGTTAGCACAGGATGTACTAAGAAAGAGGTGTCTAAATGAAACTACAGTAGTACATACCTCAAGATACAAAAGGCTCAACTTACGAAAAACTCGAGATACGAAAGCCAATACGAAAAATTTAACAGCTCTACATACGAAAAGTTTTCAAGATACGAAAGGTTTCTGAAAGTCCGAGATTCACCCGGATAATAATTTGGAAAATCGCGCCGCGCGCCACCATCTTAGTACTAGTAGACTCGCCACCATCCTCCTGCTCTCCCATTGGTTCCTGATGCTAGTCGCGGCCATGAAATCCTTCTCTCCTATTGGCCAGCGTCCCTCCCATCATGCATCTACTATGTACACGTGGTGGCGTGCTTCGGCCACTCGGTACCAGCATTGTTATAGTACGCACACGGTATTTGTTTTCGGGATCGTCAATGTGTACGTTATTTAAAAAAAAAGTGACCAAGATCTCTCACATGGGATAAGTGATCAAGGTCTCTCTCATGGGATAACTGGAAACTTTGCAAGGTTGGTAGAATATCCACTCCCTGCTGAACAGAGGGTGTAGACCAATCATTTACAACATGCATACCAGTAGTACATATAATCAAGGCACTTCAGTTTATGTTGAAGGTCAGCAGCCGAACATTCAGTACCCCAATCAGTTGCAGAGTGAGCATTTGGATGAACAGGGTTTTTATGGACACCAGGGCTAACAGAGTCATGAGGTGCAAAAAAAGAACCAAGTGATAAAAAACAGAAAGTTGAAATTCTGTATATTAAAAAAAAAAAAAAAAAAAAAAAAAAAAAAAAAAAAAAAAAAACCTACATAAAGTAAAAAAAAGGTAAAAAATCCAAAAAAAGAAGAAGAAAAAAAAAAACCGGCAGAAATTAAAGCCGCTTTTCATAAAGTGCAATCATTTGTAGAAGACACCCCCCGAAAAGGCTCACACCGGAACATACAGCTCTAAACGAGCGTGCAAACGCAAGGTGGCTATCGAAAAGTTATGACGTCACAGACGCTTTCCACGGGGTAGCAGGGTGTGACCTATGGGTCAGCTCCCCGTATTTAGGGCTTTTGTGATGGAAAAGGCTAATTGGAGGGGTTGCTGTGGTAGTGTTTAACACTCGCCCCAGGTTTTATCCAACACCTTTTATATAGGTGAGGCGAGGTCAGAGAGTTCTGACCATGTCCAATTTAGCAGTTCTCTGGTATTATAGCAATATTTTACTAGAAATAGTGCTAAAGGAGACGTATTTCACGGAGCGACAGGCTTCCTCGCCAGATAGATTTTTCCTACGTCAAAATGATATTGTTATGTTACAATAAAGTTTCATACATACTTACCTGGCAGATATATACATAGCTAAAGACCTCCGTCGTTCCCCGACAGAAATTCAAATTTCGCGCCAACTCGCTACAGGTAGGTCAGGTGATCTACCGGCCTGCCCTGGGCGGCAGACTAGAACCATCCCCGTTTTCTATCATATTTTCTCTCTTCCACCTGTCTCCTGCGGGGAGGCTGGGCGGGCCTTTAATTGTATATATCTGCCAGGTAGTATGTATGAAACTTTATTGTAACATAACAATATCATTTTCATACAATCAACTTACCTGTCAGATATATACATAGCTGATTGGCACCTTTCGGTGGAGGGTAAGAGACAGCTACTATATGGAATAGACAGGTAAACAACATATGTTGTAGGTATAAATAAAACCTTGGTTCCTACCTGATAGGTGGTAGACTTCGTGTGGTGTTTCCCAGTAGTCCTGCATCACTCAATAACTTTAGCGAGATATATGATCTATGGCCAAGAGTTCTTGTGGGTCTGCCGATGGGTCTTATCCGCTTACTCGGCAGAGCCTAAAAGGACTTTGTCAATGGGTGCTGATCCACTTATATGACAATACACCTTATGAAGGAGCACACCAACCAATCCCGACCACCTGATCCTAACCATATGTTAGAACTAAGGATTGTTCCGAGTTATCCCCGAACTCGTCACAACAACCGTAACTCAAAACCACTACGCACACATACATAATTTCAAAAAAAAAAAAATTATACTCAATCTAATTAGATATGACAAGATTCTCTACTGAACAACATAGACGGCCGCCCGTGCTAAACCAAGTCCTCCATTGTTCGAAGAGACTCCATACCATATCTAAAAAGAAGAAAAGTATATACATTTAAGGATTGGTGTCGGCTCCCGTACCCAGAATCGTATCCGCCGATACGAAAGGACCTAGAGAAAAACACTTCTCATATGTCACACGAACGTCTTTCAAGTAATGAGATGCAAATACTGAGTTGCATCTCCAAAATGTCGTATCTATGATGTTTTTAAGCGACATATTCTTATGAAACGAGAGAGACGTCGCTACAGCTCTCACTTCATGAGCTTTAACTCTCAACAGTTGTAACTGTTCGTCAGAACAGACCTTATGAGTCGTCTGTAATGACGTTCCTCACAAAGAATGCCAGCGCATTCTTGGACATCAGTCTTGTGGGGTCTTTTACCGCGCAGCCCACAAGAACCTTGTCTAGACCTCCCTCTGATGCTTTTCTCTGAAGGTAGAACTTCAGAGCTCTTACAGGGCGATAGAGACCTCTCTGCTTCTCTGCCTACGAGACTCGCTATGCCTTTGACTTCGAATGACTTAGGCCAGGGATTCGAGGGATTCTCATTCTTAGCTAAAAACAGTGTCTTAAACGAGCAAATAGCTGAGTCTCCCCTTGAAACCTACTTTATCTTGCAGAGCATGTAATTCACTAACTCTCTTTGCTGTCGCTAAAGATAGTAGGAATAGCATTTTCTGGTGATGTCTCGAAACGAAGCCAGATGAGGAGGTTCGAATCTTTCAGATGAAAGAAACTTGAGGACCACGTCTAGGTTCCAGTTCGGAGGACCGGTTCCTTCGACTTTGAAGTCTCAAATGACCTTATGAGATCGTGGAGATCTTTATTATCTGCCAGATCTAATCCTCTATTCCTGAAGACAGCCGAGAGCATACTTCTGTATCCCTTTATTGTGGATACAGCTAGATGAGATTGTTCTCTCAGGAATAGAAGGAAATCAGCAATTTCCGCTATAGAGGTAGTGGAGGAGGACAACTTCTTGGATCTACACCACCTTCTAAAAACCTCCCACTTCGATTGATATACTTTCGTAGTGGAGGTTCTGCGTGCTCTCGCGATCGCGCTTGCCACTTCGCGAGAAAACCCTCTCGCTCTGACAAGTCTTTCGATAGTCGAAAGGCAGTCAGAGCGAGAGCGGGGAGGTTTTTGATGGTACCTCTTGAAGTGTGGTTGTCTGAGAAGATCCGTCCTTCTTGGTAGGGATCTTGGAAAGTCTACGATCCACTCTACCACCTCCGTGAACCAATCTTGGGTCGGCCAAAAGGGGGCTATTAACGTCATCCTCGTCTCCTTTGACGCCACAACTTTTTCATTACTAATCCCAGGATTTTGAATGGAGGAAAAGCATATACGTCTACTCGAGACCAATTTAGCAGGAAGGCGTCTACCATAAGGCTCTTGGATCTTCCACGATCGAGCAAAAAAGACTGGCAGCCTTTTGGAAATGAATGTGGCAAGAGATCCACATGAGGTGTCCCCCACAGCGACCAGAGATCTAGACACACTCTCGTGTAGGGTCCACTCTGTATGAAGGACCTGGTTCCTCCTGCTGAGTCTGTCCGCCCTCACATTCTTTTTACTCCCTGTACAACCTTGTCAGAAGGGAGATGTTCCTGTGAGACGTCCAAAGCAATAGGTCTCTCGTCAGTTCGTAAAGGAACGAGGAGTGAGTCCCTCCCTGTTTTCGAATGTAGGCAAGTGCGGTGGTGTTGTCCACGTTTACTTGCACTACTTTGTTCGACACCAGAGGTTCTAGACTCTTCAAAGCCAGATGCACGGCGAAGAGCTCTTGCAGTTTATGTGCCAAGTCACCTGTGCTGGTTCCCAGGTGCCTGACACCTCTTCCGAGCCTAATGTCGCTCCCCAACCTTTCTCCGACGCGTCGGAGTACAACACTAGGTCTGGGTTCTGTGTTTTTAGAGAGATCCCTTTGTTCTCTTCCAGAGGGGGCAACCACCATTCCAGGTGCGATCTTATCTCCACTGGAATGGGAAATACGTCCGAAAGTTTGTCGTTTTCCAACTCCAAGACTTCGTTGAGGAAGAATTGAAGCGGACGTAAATGCAGTCTTCCTATGTGGGAAGAACTGTTCGAGCGAGGAAAGGGTCCCTAGAAGGCTCAACCATTCCCTCGCCGACGTATGTTCCTTCTTTAAGAAGAGAGAGACTATCCGCAAACCTTTTGCGATTCTCTCTTGCGAAGGAAATACTCGAAACCCCGAGAATCCATCCGAATCCCCAGATAGACTAAGTCCTGTCTGGGGTCAGCTGAGACTTCTCGAGGTTCACGAGCAATCCCAACGCTTTGATCAAATCTAGAGTTAACTTTAGGTCCTCCAAGCACTGTTTCTCTGATCTGGCCTTGATGAGCCAGTCGTCCAGATACAGAGAGATATTTACTCCTTTGGAGTGAAGAAAACCTCGCCACATTCTTCATCAGGCTTGTGAAGACCTGAGGAGCTGTGGACAGGCCGAAACACAAGGCTCTGAACTGAAAGATCCTTCCCCCCGTCATGAAACGGAGGTACTTCTTCGATGAAGGGTGGATCGGGACGTTGAAAGTAGGCGTCCTGGAGATCTAGAGACACCATCCACTCTCCTTGTCGTAATGACGCCATGGACTGAAGCAGAAGTCTCCATGGAGAACTTCTCCTTCTGAACAAATTTTTTGTTCAGCGAGCTGACGTCCAGTACTGGTCTCCAGCCTCCCGAGGCTTTCGCACCAGAAAAAGGCGATTGTAAAACCCCGGGGAGTTTTGATCCAGTACTAGTTCTATCGCTCTCTTGTCCCACATTTGTTCCACCATCGATCGAAGAGTATCCCTCAGCACAGGATCCTTGTACTTGGCTGTTAGTTCCCTTGGTATTGACGTTAGGGGAGGAGTGTTCAGGAAAGGGATACGATATCCCTTCCTTATGATAGCCAATGAAGACGCGTCTGCGTTTATAAGTGTCCAGGGCCTCCGCAAATCCCAGGAGCCCTGGCCACCCTACTGGTGCTTGGAGGAGAGAAGCTTCATTTTCCCTTTTTAAAGGGACGAAACAGGCAGACCTACCTCTCTTCTCCGGAGCCTTCCTTCTTGCGGGAGGTCTGGAGGTCGGACCACCTCGAAAGGGCTGAACCGATGTACTCGGTCCTTTCTTGTCAGATGTAGAAGCAGGCTTCTTCTTCCTTGCCGACTGTGTCAGAAGATCCTGAGTCGCCTTCTCAGTTAAAGAATGAGCAATGTCCTTCACTAACTGAGAAGGGAACAAAAAGTCAGACAAAGGCGAATACAGGAGCGCTGCCCTCTGAGCGTGGGAGACTGCCTTGGTTAAGAAGGCACCATATACCGTCCTCTTCTTTAGAAGACCTGCTCCAAACAAGGAGGAGATTTCAAAAGAGCCATCCTGTACCGCTTTGTCTATACAAGACAATATGCATAAGAGGGCTTCAGGTTCGATTCCTTCCGAATCATGGGCTTTCTTGGACATCACCCCAAGGGACCAATCTAAGAAGTTGAAACTTCCATACATGAAAGAGTCCCTTGAGGAGATGGTCCAATTCAGAAATGCCCCACGTAATTCGTGCCGAGTTGAGACCTTGTCGACGTGAAGCGTCAACTAAGGTCGAAAAGTCTGCTTCCGACGTAGACGGGAGAGCAATACCCATATTCTCTCCCGTCTGATACCAAATGCCTCTTTTACCAGCTAATCTCGCTGGAGGCATGCAGAAGACCGTTCTTACCAAGTCTTTCTTAGACTTCATCCACGAGTCTAAGGATTGTAGAGCCCTCTTCATAGAAATGGTGGGCTTCATTTTGAGAAAAGACGAAGGCTTCTTCGTCTTAGCACTCGAAAACAGAGAGCGCGGAGACGGAGGAGCGGCAGGAGTCAACTCGTCTCCATACTCCTCAAGAAGCAAGGCAGTCAAAACCTTATAGTTCGACAGTCCTTCTCTTCCTTGATATTCATCATCCGAGTTTGCTTCCAACTCGGGATCTAAATGAGTCTCCGCTCCCCTTTCTGTACGTTCCTCTTCTGGAGGAGACAAACTCCTAATAGGAGAGGGGCTAAGGGAATGATATTCTTTCCTCTTCCCAGCGTTTAATAGCCTTGGAAGGCGCCAAAAGCTCAGGCTTCTCTTGATAATTAGAAGACGCTTCCCGCTTGGATGACGCTTCTCGTTCGCCAAGCGTCCTGGTTGACGTCTCTCGCTTACTTGGCTGCTGACGTCTTGATGACGCCTCGCGCCTGGAAGACGCTCCGCTCTCCAAAGCGCTCCTACTTGGCGTCAAAATATTGGTCGGAGCTTCACGTCTACCAACAGTTTTCAATGACGCTTCATGTCTAAAAGACGTCTTACGTCTCTCTGGCGTTACGAAACTTTCGTAAGCAACCGTTCTCGCTCTCGAACCCGAAGCTTCTGTAAGATGTTTAGAAGCTTCACGTCTGCATGACGCTTCTCGTTTAGCAGGGGAGAGAGGACGAGACTTCTTGATTGGCAGCGCAACGTCCTTCCTACGAGGCGCTAAAACTCCCACTAGAGAGGTCAGTTGCTCTTGAACTGCCATAATTATTCTCCTTGACGCTTCTCCCACGTCCACTGCATGACGCCTTTCGTCATCACTCGGGGGAGAAGTAGGAAGGGTACTTCTGCGTACTCGTCAGGTGACGCTGACCTGCCACCCTTCGCCTTCTTAATAGAAGAGGGAGCGTCATCTGAGAAACGCTCTGGGCTCGAATCTATTTCGGGTTTTCCTTTCATATGACGCTTCAGAGGTCTCGACAAATTCGACCCTCCACCCTCGTTTAGGTGAGGGAGGGAGAGGACGAGAAACACTCACGAAGGACGCTTTTTCTATAGCGCCCTTGAGCATCCTTGCCACGAAGCAGAGCTAGCTGAAGGGACGTCTGACCGTTGGGATTCCCCACGACCTCCTTAAGGCTTTCGACTTTCCTTCTCCTCTGGGCATGGGAGCTTGGAAGAGGTCTAGGCCTGGGAGCGTCGCAGGGACGATCAAACGCCCCCTCCACAACACTGGGAGAACTCACTTCACTGTAATGCTCACTTTCACTAGCCTTACCTTGTAAGTCCGCCATCTTGGACTTCATGTCTCTAATCGTAGCTTTTCAGATTGGCGATTTCCGAGGCCGATTCCGAAAGTACACTTTGTGAATGAGATACATAGGGAGAATCTAAATCAGTATGGATTAGAATTATCAGTAAAAGGCTCAATAGGCCTTGAACTCACACCTTTCAGACGTCTAACCCTATCCCTCTCTAACTTCTTCAAATAAGAAGTCAAAGTCTTCCACTCTTCTGCATTTAATCCCTCGCATTCCTTACAAGTATTATTAGCAGAACACTGAAACCCCCTACATTTACGGCATACAGTGTGAGGATCAACCGAAGCTTTCGGTATCCTCACCCTGCAGCTACATTCACACACATTCTCACACTCACATTTGAATCAGACATACTGAGAAATCCAAAAAAGTCAATTCCAAAACAGTCCACAGTAGCGAATGCCAAAACACGATCCAGATACGTCACCAAAAAGCCGAGAAACGATGATCAAAGGATGAAATATGAATCTAAGTCAGGAGGTAATAGCCAAACAATGTTGATACCACCGGCGACAGAGAAAATATATAGAAAACGGGGATGGTTCCTAGTCCTGCCGACCAGGGCAGGCCGGTAGATCACCTGACCTACCTGTAGCGATGGCGCGAAATTTGAATTTCTGTCGGGGACGACGGAGTCTTAGCTATGTATATATCTGACAGGTAAGTTGATTGTATGAAAATCCCTTTTTTTAAAGTGTACGTACGTACATATGTACAAAAGAAAAAAACGGCAGAAATTAAAGCCGCTTTTCATAAAGTGCAATCATTTGTAGAAGACACCCCCCGAAAAGGCTCACACAGGAACATTGTGAAAAGTAGGCAGAAGCAATCTTCCTTGGATAGTTACATATGTACGTAGCCTCACTCGAAAGGTAAGCTTCCACATTTTATGTACAGTATATTTCTTGTTACCATGTACACTAATATAAACTTTATTTACAGGTTATATTTTGCATTTTTTTTTACTAATTTAGGTATTGAATGGTCCAAATTGTTGTAGTATTTCATTGTTTATAGGTCAATTTAGCTTTATTATGAAATTTACTGGGGTGTTTTTGGAGGGCTTGGAACGGATTTAGCCATTTTACATGTAAAATGTGGTCCAAGATACGAAAAATATGATATTGTAATGATACAATTAAGTTTGTTCATACTTACCTGGCAGATATTATATATAGCTGATAATTTCCGACACCGACAGAATTTAAAACTTACGACACACGTAGTGGGAGTCAGGTGGTTAGTACCCATTCCCGCCGCTGGGAGGCGGGTATCAGGAATCATTCCCATTTTCTATTCATAATTTTTATTTCCACTGTCTCCTGAGGGGAGGTGCGGGTAATTAATTATATATATCTGCCAGGTAAGTAGAACAAACTTAATTGTATCATTACAATATCATTTTGTTCATGCAACTTACCTGTCAGATATATATATAGCTGAATCCCACCTTTGGTGGTGGGAGAGACAGAATAGAGGATTTAGGAAACACATATGTGCAGATAATTGATATCTTGGTTCCTTACCTGTTAGCATAGCTGGCTTCGTGATTACTGCCACGTAAGTCTGCTTGTGCTACTAGAGTTGCCAGCAAGGTAGAGACCTATGAGGCTGGTGCACTCCAGATGATCTGTCAACAGGGGCGAGACCACGACGTGACTAGACCATGGACCATACTAATGAGGGCAACGAGACAAAATACCACCACCTGGCTTAGTTTACCAAAGGTATCCCACTTAACTAAGCTAATGGAAGGGAGACCCGTCCCCAGGCGTCACCCCACAACCATAAACACGAATTAAAAACCCCCTAATCCCTAAAGGATAGGATGAGTGTTACCTCCTGCCCCAAAACAGTGTCTGCAGCAATGTATGGTCCGAGGGAGAAGCAATTTTTTCGTATGTCACTTTCACCTCCCGCAGGTAGTGTGAAGCGAACACCGAATTGCTTCTCCAAAATGTGGCATTCAAAATATCTTTGAGCGCCATATTTTTGTGAAAGGCTACCGAAGTAGCAATAGCTCTCACCTCGTGAGCTTTTACTTTCAGAAGCTTTAAATCACTATCACTACACTTATTATGCGCTTCTTGAATCGTAATCCTGATGAAGAACGCCAGTGCGTTTTTCGACATAGGAAGATCAGGTTTCCTCACTGAACACCACAAATTGTCCGATGAACCTCTGCAAGCTTTAGTTCTCTGCAGATAGAACTTTAGAGCCCTGACAGGACACAGGAATCTCTCACGGTGTTCGTTTCCAACTATATCTACAACCCTTTGATTTCAAAGGTCCTCGGCCACGGTTGGAAGGAGGTTTCTCGGTTCTTTGCTAAGAACATGGGACTTAAAGAACACACCGCACTACTTTCTGAAAATCCAATCTGCTTGCTAATGGCCTGAATTTCGCTAACCCTCTCGCCGTCGCCAGAGCGGTTAGGAAAGATCGTTTTCTTCGTCAGATTCCTGATAGAAACTGAATGAAGCGGTTCGAAGTGACTCGACATCAAATATTGAGTACCACATCCAAGTTCCACGAGGGTACTTTAGGTCTGGACTACCTTCCTAGTCTCGAACGATCTAATAAGATCATGAATGTCTTTATATTAGACAAATCGAGTCCTCTGTGCCTAAAGACTACAGAAAGCACGCTCCTGTAGCCTTTATAGTTTGGAACAGCTAACTTCACTTCCTCTCTCAGATAGAGAAGGAAGTCAGCTATCTGGCTCACAGAGGTGTGGTGGAGGAAATGCCCTTCTTCCTGCACCAGGATCTGAAGACAGCCCACTTCGATTGGTACATAGCGATTGAGGAGGGCCTCCTTGCTGGTGGCAATCGCCTTCGCCACAGGTCTTGAAAAACCCCTCGCTCTGGCCAACTTCTTGATAGTCTGAACGCAGTCAGACTCAGAGCGGGGAGGTTTTTGTGGTACCTCTCGAAGTGGGGCTGTCTGAGTAGATCTTTTCCTTAAGGGTAGAGTCCTCGGAAAGTCTACCAGGAAGGACATCACCTCTGTAACCAGTCGGCTGCCGGCCAGAAGGGGGCGATGAGTGTCATCCTCGCTCCTTCCGATGCCGCAAACTTCCTCATCACTTCCCCGAGGATCTTGAGCGGGGGAAAAGCGTATATGTCTAGCCCGACCAACTCCAAAGTAGGGCGTCTACTGCGACTGCTCCCGGGTCCAGAACTGGGGAGCAATAGAGTTGAAGTCTTCTCGTCCTGGACGTTGCGAAGACATCCACCTGTGGACAGCCCCACAGGTTCCACAGCGACTGGCAAACCTCTTGGTGAAGGGTCCACTCTGTCGGCAACAGCTGTCCTCGCCGACTGAGAAGGTCCGCCCGAATTCTGTACTCCTGACACGAACCTTGTCAGGATCGTGACTTCTTGCGCTTTTGCCCACAAAAGGAGTTCCTTTGCGATGGCAACAGAGAAGGCGAGTGAGTTCCCCCTTGATTTCTTAGGTATGCCAGCTGTGGTGTTGTCCGCATTGATCTGAACGACTTTGCCGGATACTCTTCCTGGAAAAACCTGAGAGCCAGATAAATGGCTGACAGCTCTTTCAGATTGATGTGCCAGGACACCTGTTCCCCTCTCCAGGTGCCCGACACTTCTTTCCCTCCTAGTGTTGCTCCCCAACCCGTGGACGACGCGTCGGAAAACAACACTAGGTCTGGGTTGCCGAAGTTTGAGGGAGAGCCCTTCTGCGAGCTTCCGAGGATCTGACCACCAACTTAGGTGATCCTTCACCTCTCTCGTTAAACACAAGATCGCCTCCAGATCTTGCTTGTTCTTCCAACTGTTGGCTAGGAAGAATTGAAGAGGTCTGAGTGCAGCCTTCCCAGAGAAACAAACTTCTCCAGTGAGGAAATGGTCCCCAGCAAACTCATCCATTCCCTCACCGAGCATGTTTCCTTCCCCAGAAAGGTCGCCACTTTCTCCAAGCATTGAAGTTGTCGCCCCTGGACGGAAAAGCCCGAAAAGCCACTGAGTCCATCTGAATCCCCAGATAGACTAAAGATTGAGACGGAGTCAAATGGCGAAATCTTTTTTCGAGGTTTTACCAAGAAGCCCCAAGGGACTTGTTTGCTAACGTCATGGTCGTGTGCAGGTCCTCCAGACACCGTTCCCGCGATGAAGCTCGAATAAGCCAGTCGTCTAGGTAGAGAGAGATCCGTTATATTCTCAAATGAAGCAGCCTTGCCACGTTCTTCATTAGAATGGTGAAACCATCGGCGCTGTTGTCAGACCGAAGCAAAGTGCCCTGAATTGGAATACCTTCCCCTTCAGGACAAATCGCAGGTATTTCCTTGATTGGGGATGGATGGGGACGTGAAAATAGCGTCTTGGAGGTCTAGTGAGACCATCCAATCCCCCGGTCTCAAAGCTGACAGCACCGATTGAGTCGTCTCCATCTTGAATTTCTTCTTTATCACAAAGAGATTTAGGCTGCTGACATCGAGGACGGGTCGCCACCCCCCCGAATGTTTCGGCACCAGGAACAGGCGGTTGTAAAACCCTGGCGATTCCAGGTCGAAGACCTGTTCCACCGCTTAGCTTGCTTCTCGATCATTTGTTCCAGCAGATCGAAAAGCACTTTCTGTTTCTCTCCTCGATAAGAGGGAGACAAATCCTTTGGTGTTGAGGATAGCGGGGGTGACTTCAAGAACGGGATCCTGTACCCTTTCCTCACGACATCCAGCGACCAAGGGTCGGCATCTCTCTCTTCCCAGGCTTTCGCGAACCGAAGAAGCCTGGCTCCTACCGGCGTCTGAAGGACTTCCAAATCACTTCCTACTCTTTGACGGAGCAGGGGTTTTTCCTCTGGAAGAGCCTCTTCCTCGGGAGGCTGCTTTCGAGGAAGTTCCAGCACGAAAGGGCTTCGATTTCTTGGCAAACGAAGCTCCAGAAGATGAAGCAGCTGCTGGCCTTCTAGAAGACTGAGCCAGAAGATCTTGCGTTGCCTTTTCCTGAAGGCTTGAAGCTATGTCCTTAACCATAGCCTGGGGGAAGAGATGGTCTGAGAATGGAGCGAAAAGCAAGTCCGCCTTTTGCGTTGGAGAGACGGATTTGGCCGTGAAGTTACAAAAGAGCGCTCTCTTCTTGAGAATTCCCGAGCTAAAGTGCGTAGCCAACTCCTCAGAACCATCCCTGACGGCCTTGTCCATACAAGAAAGTACGCTGGACAGCTCCCCCAGACTAATAGTCTCAGAACTCCTTGACCTGGCATCTAAAACTCCAGACAGCCAGTCGAGAAAGTTGAAGACCTCTAGAGTCCTGAAGAGGCCCTTTTTAGATGAAAGTCGAACTCGTTATGGGTCCACGTGACTTTTGATGAAGACAGAAGGGCTCTTCTGGAGCGTCCACGATGCTCCCGAAGTCACCTTGAGCAGAGGCTGGTAGTTTAACGCCTATGTCCTCTCCCGTCTCATACCACATGCCTCCTTTACCGCAGAGTCTTGAAGGCGGTAAAGCTAAAGAGGACTTTCCTGACGCTTTCCTCTTCTCCATCCACTCATGGACTTTCCGGAACGCTTGCTTCGTGGAAAGCGACTTCTTCATTTTAATGAACCCCGATGCCTTCGTTGCCTTAAAAGAAGAAAATTGAGAAGGAGGAGTACGAGGGGCTTCCGGTTGAAAAGTTTCTCCGAACTCCGACTGTAGAAGACGCATCAAAACTTTATAGTCCGATGAGACAGTAGCTGGTTGCTGTTCTTCCTCTGCTTCTACTAAATCATCGCTAACTCCTTCCTCAGAAACTGGAGAAGTAGGAGGAAACTCTGAAGAAAACTGACGAACAGGAAGGGTTCCTTCATCCACCTGAACTTGCGCTGGTGAGGAACTGGTGTCTACCAGCGCGCGCTTGGCGTCCGAATCCACACGTTTGGCGCCGACAGGTGCGCGCTCAACATCTACTAACGCACGCTTGGCGTCCACATGGCGCGCACCGAGCGTCCACTAGTGCACGTTTGGCTCTTCCACTGGTGCGCGCCGAGCGTCAGTCAGCGAGCGGCTGCCCGCCCACTGGTGCACGTTTATCAACAACAGGTGCGCGTTTGGCGGCACCTGAAGCGCGCTCCACTTGCACAGAAGCGCGCTCAGCGTCCCACCATCGCTTCGCGAACATACGAAGACTTGCGAGCGGAGATACTCTCATCCCTGAGAGCGAGAAAACGAACTTCTCACCTCCTCTAGAGAGCTGCTGGGGAGCAGAACGAACTCTAGAGGGAGACTCGAACGAAGAGAGAGGCGAGCGAGGAGAAAGAGCGGGTCTTGACTTCTCACAGGAAGCTTCTCTATCCACTTTCTTACGACGCGGGGTGAAGAGACTCTCTAGCAGCAAGAGCGTCCTGAAGTTGCTGCTGCAGTGGACTGAATCAACCTCTTTGTTTGGCGAATCTTCCTGCTCCGGGGAGGGACTGATCCTCTGAGCAGGAGAGCGGCGAGGGGACGCCTCCCTCCTCCTCCCAGGTACGGCCTCTTCCCGAGCTCTGGAGCGACCGTATCGCTCGCACGAGCTAACTGAATCCAAGTCCGAAGACTCTCTACGCCTTTTCTGCGGCGGAAAAGCAGCGAACGCACTGTCAGCGAAGATCGCAAAAGCGGAGAACTAGGACGTGAAGCGTCAACATTACGCGCCGTCCTTTTCAGCGGACGGGAAGCACCTTGAGAAACTCCACCCTTTACGTGGGGATGAAGCCTCCGATGACGAAAAACACTCCTTGAGGAGACGTGCACGCGCACGCTCCCTGGCAGTCTGGGGATTTTCATCAGTAACTGCCGAAGGCACGCCAGATCGGTGGGGGTTCCTTGTAACCCTCCTTCGGCTTTCGACATGCTCCCTCCCAGGTCCTGGGAGTCAAGCAGAGGTCCAGGCCTAGAGGCGAAACGAGGCCGATCTGACGCACCCTCCACTACACAAGGGGTATCACTGCACTTTTGCACATCACTTTTGCTCTCAAGAGCCAACACTTTCGGATTCTAGGATTAACGAATCGATTCCCAATATTAAGGATAAAGTATTACTCTCTACCGTAACACTGCTTCAGGGCCCGGAGGCAAAACTACAGGTTAGGAGCATTAACAGAAGGAGGGTTAACAGGAGAAACATTAATTTCTTGCACGCCTGAAACACTCCTGGAGGAGAACCTCCTTAACTATCCTTTTCAAGTTTCCTAAGATAGGTATCATACGCCTTCCACTCAGAATCTGTTAATCTTTCACACTCCTTGCAACGGCTTTCATACACACATTCATGCTCCCTGCAACTCTTACATACCGTATGTGGGTCTACTGAAGCTTTCAGTAGCCTAACCTCTACCAATCAGTTCTAGAGCAGAACCTAGCGCTAGCTGTACTAGACCTGACATATTATCCAAGAAAAGTCCAAACCAAAATCAAATCAATCCACTAATAACGTGTGCCTAGCCACCGATCCAATCAATTAATCCAAAAAAAAGAAAACCAAAGGGATACTCAAGTAGCCAAAAGTTTCCAAATCCAGACGGAGGTGCTGTAAACAGATGTTTCACAACACCAGCGACAGAAAAATTATGAATAGAAAATGGGAATGATTCCTGATACCCGCCTCCCAGCGGCGGGGGGGAATGGGTGGTAACTAACCACCTGACTCCCTCACGTGTGTCGTAAGTTTTAAATTCTGTCGGTGTCGGAAATTATCAGCTATATATATATCTGACAGGTAAGTTGCATGAACAAACCTCATGATATGAAAGGCGCCTCGGAACGGAATTAATATTTCGTATCTCGAGGTACTACTGTATAGGAGAATCCCCATATTATTTGCTATATGGTTTATCACAAATGAATGCCAAATACATTGTTAGATGATGCAACACCACCCAGACATACTTATAACTATGAAGATTATTTTGCATGGAAAACAGATGTACTTACAAGACCATCATGAAAATTAGCTAGGCTGAAAGATGTACATAATGTTCAGTAAAAAGTACTACTATAATAAAAAAAAAATACCACTAAACCAGACATTAACAGTGGGTACTCAAAATTTATGTTCAGAATCACGTACCGTAAGGTCCAAATGTAAAGGTTTCTCCCAAATTCACTGGACCTTATAGAGTAATAGAAGTGTTAAAATTGAACAAATATAGAGTAATTATGAAAAAGTGATCTATAGGAAAGCGTAGTTAACTGGAATCATGTAAAGATAGTAAAAACAGATCCATGGTCTACTAAAGATATAGATAACATAAGAAATGAAAATACTGTAGAAAATCCATTTACAACCAGGTTTAATTAAGAAACATGTTATTGTTAGTATACAATAAGGTTTTTGTACATACTTACCTGGCAGATATATACTTAGCTGTACGTCTGACGTCACGACAGAAATTCAAAACTCGCGGCACACGCGACAGGTAGGTCAGGTGATCTACCTTACCCGCGCTGGGTGGCGGATGTAAGAACCAATCTCCTTTCCAGCCAGAATTTTTCCTTCCACCGGTCTCCTGAGGGGAGGCTGGGCGGGCCATCAATCGTATATATCTGCCAGGTAAGTATGTACAAAACCTTATTGTATACTAACAATAACATTTTTGTACATGAACTTTCCTGTCAGATATATACTTAGCTGATTGACACACTTGGTGGAGGGAAAGAGACAGCAATATAAATATGGAAAAAAGGGGAAAACAACACTAGTTGTAGGATGTAAAAAACAACCTTGGTTCTTACCTGTTTAGGCAGAAGACTTCGTAGTTTACTGTCTATGAGTCTGCGTTGCCTTAAGAGCTTCAGCGAGGGCGTGACCTACAGCTGAACAGACTCTTTGGGTCTATCACAGGGATTTGGTTGTCCGCTTACTTGATAGAATCCGAGCAGGATCTGTCAACGGGATTCGCCCACTTATATGACAGAACCTAACCACTATCATTGCAAGGAGCTCAAACATACACCGATCACCTAACCAATCTAATCATTGTTAGCACTACGAATTGAAAAAAAACATGCTACCCGCATGTTCTTTCAAACAACCAAAAACTTACAACCTAACAAGGGGAAAAAATATATACTACTAAGGATATGTCTCAGCTCCCTGCCCCAGCACCGAATCCGCCGATACGTACGGGCCTTAACCCGAAGCACTTTTCATACGTAATTTTGACGTCTCTCAGATAGTGGTTTGCAAAGACTGAGTTGCAACGCCCAGAATGTTGCCTTCATAATATTACTCAGGGATATGTTTTTGTTAAAAGTCAATGACGTGACAATAGCTCTTACTCATGAGCTTTTACCTTAAGAACTTTGTATTGACTTTCCTCACATATCGCATGCGCTTCTTTCACCAGGCTTCTGATAAAGAAAGAAAGCGCATTCTTCGAAAGTGTCCTCCTTGGATCTCTTACAGAGCACCAAGGTTGACATCATTGCCCTTAAGTTTTTTCTTTCTCTGTAGATAGAATTTCAAACTTCTTACGGTGGGCAAAGAGACCTCTCTGCTTCCTCGCCTACTAATGCAGACAATCCTTGTACTTCAAAGCTCCTAGGCCAAGGATTTGAGGAGGGGTTCTCGTTCTTGGCTAAGAACGAAGGAAGGAATGAACAGATAGCTGCATCTCCTCTGAATCCCACATTTCCTTCTAGTGCATGGAGTTCACTAACCCTTTTTGCGGAAGCCAATGCCATGAGGAAAATTGTCTCTTCGTGAGGTCTCTGAACGATGCAGACTGAGGCGGTTTCGAACTTATTGGACCTCAGGTAACGTAGCACTACATCCAGATTCCAACTCGGAACCCCTGGAGAAATCTTCTTGGATGTTTCAAACGATCTTATTAGATCATGAGGTCCTTATCTTCTGAAATGTTTAAGTTTCTGTGCCTAAACACTGCAGATAGCATGCTACGATAGCCTTTAATGGTTGATACCGCCAATCCACTTCTTCCCTAAGGAAAAGTAAGAGTCTGCTATTGTGTCACAGAGGTACTGGAAGAGGAAAAGTGATGGCTCCTACACCATCGCCGAAGACGTCCCACTTCGATTGGTAGACTCTAAGGGTAGAAGGCCTTCTTGCTGCTGCGATAGCCGTTTGCAACTCTTGCCGAAAAGCCTCTCGTTCTGACCAAACTTTTGACAGTCTGAAGCCAGTCAGATCTAGAGCGGGGAGGTTTTTTGTGATACCTCTCGAAGTGGGTTGTCTGAGCAAGATCGATCCTCTGTGGTAATGTTCTCGGAAGTCTACTAAACCATTCCAGTACCTCTGTGAACCATAATTGTGCGGGCCAGAACGGGGCTACCAGCGTCATCCTTGTTGCCTCCGATTTCTGCAAATTTCTTTAGAGTCTCTCCCAGTATCTTGATGGAGGAAAGCATACGTGTCTAGACCCTTCCAATCTAGTAGGAATGCGTCTATCGACACTGCCCTGGCGGGTCCGATATCGGAGAGCAGTAGTTGGCTATCCTCATATTCTTGGCTGTGGCGAAGAGGTCTATTTTTGAGGTTTGCCCCAAAGCTTCCACAGATCCTGGCAAACATCTTCGTGCAGAGTCCACTCTGCCGGCAGGACTTGATCTTTCCTGCTTAGGAGGTCTGCTCTGACGTTCTTTTCTCCCTGTACGAACCTGGTAAGGAGACAAATCTTCCTTTTTTCTGCCCAAAGCAGGAGTTTCTTTTGCTGTCTCGTACAGGGAGAAAGAGTGAGTCCCCCCTTGCTTCCTGATGTAAGCCAGGGCCGTGGTGTTGTCCGAGTTGATCTGAACTGTTGAAGCTAGGACGTGGGGCTCGAAAGCTTTCAAAGCTAGCCAAACCGCCATCAGCTCCTTCTTGTTGATGTGCCAGGTCACCTGTTCCTTGTTCCAGGTGCCTGACACTTCTCTTGAGCCGAGCGTTCGCTCCCCAACCTGTTTCCGAGGCGTCGGAATACAACACTTGGTTGGGGTTCGGAATGTGAAGGGACATCCCTTCTGCAAACTTGAGAGGGTTGGCCACCAAGAGAGGTCCTTCTTGATTTCCTTTGAAATCTCGAAGGAGAACTCTAGGTTTTGTGAATGACACCTCCAGTTCGATGGGAGAAAGAACTGGAGAGGTCTGAGGTGCAACCTTCCTAGAGAAAGGAATTGCTCCAACGAGGAGAGTGTCCCCAACAAACTCATCCACTCCCTCTTGCTGTGCATACTTCTTTCTCTAGGAAGGCTTTGACTTTCTCTGACCCTCGGGCTATCCGTTCTGAGACGGAAAAAGCCCGAAAATCCAGAGAAGCCATCCGAATCCCCAGATAGATACGATCTTGACTGGGGATCAACTGAGACTTTTGAAAGTTCACCAAAAGTCCCAGCGAACTTGCCATGAAAAGGGTCTTTTGTAGGTCCTCCAAACATCTTTCCTGAGAACTTGGCTCTGATCAGCCAGTCGTCCAAGTAAAGGGACACTCTGACTCCCTCCAAATGTAGCCATCTTGCTACATTTTCATTAGGCCTGTAAAAGACCTGAGGGGCTGTTGAAAGGCCGAAGCACAAGGCCCTGAACTTGGAATATCCTTCCTCCCATCATGACCTGAGGTATTTCCTTGACGAAGGATGGATAGGCACATGGAAGTAAGCGTCCTGAAGATCTAGGGACACCATCCAGTCCCTGGCCGAAGGGCCGCCAACACTGAGGATGTCGTCTCCATGGCGAACTTCCTCTTTCTACAAAGAAATTCAGGGCGCTTACATCCAGAACCGTCTCCATCCTCCTGAGGCTTTTGGAACTAGAAAAAGGCGGTTGTAAAAGCCCGCTGAGCAAGGGTCGCTCACTAGCTCTATAGCCTCTTTCTCGAACATTAGTTCCACTGCTTGTGTTTAAAGCAAGGCTCATGATGGGATCCCTGTACCTGGCCACCAAACTCCCTCGGAGTCGTTGTCAACGGTGGTCTTTCCGTAAAAGGAATCAGATATCCTTTCCTTATTATAGAGAGGGACCAGTTGTCCCGCTCCTCTCTTTGTCCAGGCTTCCGAGAATCTTAGAAGTCTGGCACCTACTGGTGTTTGGAGGAACTACTTCCCTACTTCTTAGCTCTGACAGAGCGTGAGAAGGATCTACCTCCCTTGAAAGTTCTATTACCTCTCGAGGTAGCTCTAGAAGGGGGGCCCCCTCGAAAGGGCTCCTGTCTAGCTGGAGTCTCCTTCTTAGTCTTCGTCTGGAAGGAGGTCTTAGGCTTCCGTGCCGACTGTGCGAGCATGTCCTGAGTCGCCTTCGCAGAGATAGATCCTGAGATGTCCTGGATTATCTTCTTTGGAAAAAGCAGAGGCGAGAGCTGCGAATACAGGAGAGAGGCTCTTTGGGCATGCGAAACAGACTTCGTGAGAAAAGAGCAGAAGACTGATCTCTTCTTAAGGATCCCTGCTCCAAAGAGGGAGGCTATTTCGCTCGATCCATCTCTAACTGCTTTGTCAATGCACGTTAGAACACTGTTTAGATCTTCTGGCGAAATAGCATCCGGGTTCTGAGTCTTCTTAGCCAAGACCCCAAAGACCAGTCAAGGAAGTTGAAGACTTCCAAGACTCTAAACATTCCCTTCAGCAGGTGGTCAAGCTCGTTCATAGCCCAGGTCGTTTTGGCCGACAAAAGAGCCGAGCGTCGTGCTGCATCCACCAGAGAAGAGAAGTCCGCATCCGCCGATGAAGGAAGACCCAGACCTAAGGGTTCTCCAGACTCGTACCAAAATCCGAGTCTGCCCGTAAGCTTGGAAGGAGGGAAAAAGAAAACACAGTTTTCCCCTTTCTCTTCCTTAGAAAAAGCAGACACACCAACACCTCTCAAAGCTTTCTTCATTGAGATGGGTTGGCTTCATCCTCACACAAGAGGAAACTTTCGTCTTCTTCGAAGTCGAGAATAAAGAGAGAGGAGAAGGAGGAGCGACGGGAGTAAGGGAGTCTCCAAACTCTTGAAGAAGTAGATCTGTAAGGATCTTGTAGGACGAAACTGACGAGTCCTTCACCAAATCCTCTTCTGAAGGTTCAACTTCATCCACTGAAGAACCCTCCGCTTCTTTACGAGTGCAGTTAGCCTTCTCTAAAGAAATGCGCCTGTCCAAGAGAGTGTCTAGTAGTAGACTGGCGCCTATCAGGGGAAGCCAAAGTTTCTGGAGAGCTCCTCTCGAATGAGTCTTTCCTACTCTGATGAGTGCGTGCTCTTTGCTCCTTAATCCTACTCCTAGAATTCCGGGCTTCCAAGGGGGAGCGCCTGCTAGGAGAGGAGAGCCTACTATGCTCAAGGCTCTTCTCAGGATCCATGCGCCTGTTCAAAGGAGAGCGGCTGCCAGGCGAGCTGTGCCTACCATGAGGCGAACGCCTACTAGGCTCTTGGCGCCTACTTACAGGAGAGCGAAGGTTCTGGGAAGGTCGCTTACTAGGAGACCGGCGTCTACCATGCTCCACAAACTTCGCTCCCGACTTGTGTGTCTCTTCAAAAGGTAGTCTCCCAGAAGAGACTATCTTTCAGGCTCTACGCGCCTGTCCTGAATCGAGCGGCTAAAAGTAGAGCCGCGCTTATCAGGAGAAAAGCGCCTATCAGGAGAAAAGCGCCTATCCTCCGCACCACGCTTGGGAGCGGGAGAGCGTCTACTTGGGGAGTAGCGCCTACTAGGCTCAAGGCGCCTAACATAAGGCGAGATCCTGTCTCTTGATGAATCCATCAAAGAGTAGGCTCTCTTATCCGGAGAATGAAGGATCTTCGTAAAAGAGCGCGAGGACGAGGCTGTACGCCTGTCTTTAGACGAACGCCTACTAGTCGCTAGATCCCTTCCTACTGGAGAGATGTAGTCACCAGGAGAAAGCTTCTTGGGCGATTGATGCCTGGAAGACGACAAGCGCCTGCTGAGGGAAGAGCGCCTCCTTCCATCCGCTGATAAAGGAGAGAGAAAAAACCGCCTCTGACTGAGACGGTAAGACAGGTGAAGGAATCCTAGACTTCTTGACAGGGAGAGAGACGTCTTTCCGCCGCGTTCCTCCTGCCAAGGAGCCCGCCAGTGCCGAAATCTGCGCTTGCAGTCCCGCAAGAATTCGAGCTGGAGATCTTGTAAAATCCTCCACCGGAGAAGAGGCTCGAAGCCTACTATGAGGCGAGAACTCCTGCTCCCTCCTGGGTTTCTTGATCTCTACTTCCGGCTCTTCTGGAAAAACTTCCGGGCTGGAAGAAAGGAGCTAGGCGCCTTCCAGGCTCTCTTCAGCGGTCGTGAAGAATCCGAGGCGCTCCATCCTCTTCTAGGTGAAGGTGAGGAAGACGAAGAGAAGCATTGGCGCAATACCTCCTTCTTCGCGCGAACAAGGGCAGCCTGGGTACGAGCATCAGGATCTACCGAGGGGACGCCTGATCGGTGGGAGTTCTCCCTAACCTTCCTGCGGCTTTTGACTTTCCTCCTCCACTGGGACTGGAGTCTGGAAGAGGTCTAGGCCTGGAAGCATTAAGGAGCCGATCAGACCACCCTCCACTGCACTGGGGTCACTGCACAATTCACCTTCACTACTCTTACCTTGCAACGAACGGATCTTCTTTTCCATGCTAAGGATCGTGGCTCTCATGTTTGCCACTTCCGTAGTCGTATCCTTAGGTTCGATGCGGGCGCAGGAGCTGAAAACTGGAGAAGGTTCTAATGCTACAACAGGATTTCTTCTACCTCGCTAATACGATACTTACTAGAACTTCTAGAAGAAGCCTTTCTCACCCTGTCTTTCTCTAACTTCCTCAAGTAGGAAGAAAGAGCCTTCCATTCACCCTCATCCAACTTCTCACACTCATTACACGGGTTATCAAAAGAACATTCTTTACCTCTACATTTAAAGCAAACTGTGTGAGGATCTACCGTAGCTTTCGGTAGTCTCACCTTGCATTCATCCATAGCACACACTCTAAACATAGAAGATTTCTTAACCTCTAACTCAGACATCTCGAAATCAAAGAAAAATCCAAATCAATATCCAAAAACAATCCACAAATGCGTGATGCCAAGCCAACAAGATCAGGTACTTCACCGAAAGTCAGTCCAAATAAATCCACGGCAACGAGAAATGAATAAAGCTGTCAGGAGGTAACAACCACAGGTGTAGTCGTCACCGGCGACAGAAAAATTCTGGCTGGAAAGGGAGATTGGTTCTTACATCCGCCACCCAGCGGCGGGTAAAGGTAGATCACCTGACCTACCTGTCGCGTGTGCCGCGAGTTTTGAATTCTGTCGTGACGTCAGAGACGTATAGCTAAGTATATATCTGACAGGAAAGTTCATGTACAAAAATAAAGAGTTAAATATGTCTATACATACATGTAAATAGCGTTGGACTGAAAAATATAACTATGATGTATGTAGTGCAACTTATATAAGTCTATATATATAGAAAATCTGATAAAGTCTATTCTTGCAGATGCAAACATGCGGCTCATTATAGCACTAGTAGTTATAATTGGACTCATCTCTTCAGAGGTGGAGATAAGGAAGGTGCCCTATTGCAAAAACTGGCAAAGTTAAAATGATAAAGGACCCATGACTACTTAGTATAGATATAGCAACATTACTGAACAGTGTAAATGAACTAAAAGAAATCCAAAGTGGCATTAAATTGATTCTACATAGGAATAATAACAACTGTGCTTTGTCATTATATTGGAGAAATTAAGACACAAAGGTATTTGTAGCCCAACACTCTAATCACTCCAAAAGAATTAGAATACATTATTAAATTCTATGTACAGTGGTACCTCGAACATACGAAAGTCCCAGCTTACGAAAATTCAAGTTACGAAAGCAAATAGGAAGATTTTTTTTACTCTACCTACGAAAATAATTCAGGTTACGAAAAGTTGTTGCTGTAAAGTCCCGAGGTTTGCCTGGACCACTGATAACAATTTTAAAACTCGCGCGCCGCCAACTGAGTAGACTTCCCCACTAATCCTCCGCTCTCCCATTAGTTTCCTGATGCTAGTCACTGCCATAAGATCCTGCTCTTCTATTGGTAATCATCTCTCCCATCGTGCTCTACGTAAAGGCGTTCTTCGGCCACCCGGTAGCAGCATTGTTTGTGTACACACGTGGAATTCGTTCGTTCACATATATGATTTCGTTTGTTAACATAAATTCGTGTTAGTGATTTCGTTGTACTACTTTATCGTGTTGTGTGAGAACTTTAGTATACTACATAACTTAATTGCATACAGTATACATAGTCATGGGTCCCAAGAAAGTTGCTGAAGTTCACGGAAAGAAGAGGATGCTTTCTATGGAGACAAAAATGGAGATTATCAAGAAGTATGAAGCTGGCATGCGGTTGAGTGTGATTGCTAAGGAATACAGCTGAAATCCGTCGACGATAGGCAATATCCTTAAGCAGAAGGAAGCCATCAAAGCAGCTACACCTTCCAAGGGCGTGACTATTTTGTCCAACAAGAGGAACCACATGCACGATGAGATGGAGAGGCTGCTTCTTGTATGGATTAGACAAAGAAATCGCTGGCGATACGATAACCGAGATGGCAATCTCCCAGAAGGCCAGCACTATTTTCAACGATTTGATTGCCCAGGCCGAAGACGACGGAGGAGAAGGGACATCGACGCCAACCCCAGACTTCAAGGCTTCTCATGGGTGGTTTGAAAAATTCCAGAAACGGACTGGCATCCATTCACTGGTGCGGCATGGGGAGGCGGCCAACTCGTACACGAAAGTGGCCGAAGCCTTTATTAAGACGTTCGATGAGATGACAATCAACGAAGGCTACAGTTCTTAGCAAGTCTTCAACTGTGATGAGACTGGCCTTTTTTGGAAAAAAAATGCCTCATCGGACATACATCACGCAGGTAGAGAAGAAGCTACCCAGGCATAAGCCTATGAAAGACAGGCTTACACTCGCACTTTGTTCGAACGCCAGTGGAGATTGCAAGGTTAAGTCCCTACTTGTCTATCATTCAGAGACTCCTCAAGCCTTCAAGGTCCACAAAGTGCTAAAGGAGAAGCTTCCAGTGATGTGGCGGGCTAATGCGAAAGCCTGGGTAACGAGACTTTTGTTCACCGAGTGGGTAAATCTGTGTTTTGGCCTGACAGTGAAGAAATTCTTGGAAGAGAAGCGCCTCCCTCTGATATGTCTGCTGTTGTTGGACAATGCCCCTGCTCACCCTCCTAGCCTCGAGGAAGATATCCTAGCGGAGTATTCTTTCATCAAGGTTCTTTATCTTCCGCCTAACACCACCCCTCTACTCCAGTCCATGGACCAGCAAGTGATATTGAACTTCAAAAAGCTGTATACGAAACATCTTTTCATGAGATGTTTCGACATCACCGATACCACAAACCTCACCTTGCGTGAATTTTGGAAGAAGCATTCCGACATCGTCATATGCATCCGACTCATCGATCAAGCTTGGCAGGAGGTTTTGAGGCAAATCTTGAATTCTTCGTGGAGGAAACTCTGGCATGATGCCGTATCAGCCCAAGAATTCGAGGGATTCGATGTGGGCGAAGCTGGTGCAGATTCAGAAACAATTGATGATCCTGAAACTGTTTCGCAACCAGATCTTGATGAGATCGTTGCACTTGGCAAGTCCATGGGGCTGGTCGTCGACAAGGACGACTTCAATGACCTTCTCGAGGAGCACCAAGAGGAGCTTACGACAGATGACCTGAAGGAGTTGGAGGCCATGCAGCATAACGCCGTTCAAGAAGAGTTCTCTAGCGGTGGTGAGGAGGAGGAGGATGACCCTATGACAACGGCAGAAATTGAGGATGCTCTAGCTGCTTTTCATAAGGTGCAATTATTTGTATAAAAGAGACACACTGAAAAGGCTTACACAGGTCGTATGCTTGCGCAGTTCGATGACGTTTGCCAGAGTCGTTTCAGGA
Organism: Macrobrachium nipponense; assembly: GCF_015104395.2. NCBI lineage: Eukaryota > Metazoa > Arthropoda > Malacostraca > Decapoda > Palaemonidae > Macrobrachium > Macrobrachium nipponense. Next base: position 55,694,296 of record NC_087204.1, on the reverse strand, counting down.
ACATTGTCAAAAGCAGGCAGAAGCAATCTTCCTTGGTGGTTATTTTTTAAAGAGGCCTTTAGTAGGAGTAAGCAAACAGGAAGATCCAGGTGATACTATGAAAAAACAAAGTATTAAAAAAAAAAAAAAAAAAAATAATTTAAAGTTTTTGTAAAGTTAAGTGTTAAGGTTTTGTGCCATTTGTTAATGTGTTTTGTAAAGTTTAGTCTTAATGTTTTCTGACATTTTTTAATGTTTAGTAAAGTTATGTGTACGTACAAGTTTTCTGCCATTTGTCCTCCTCCTCTGTCGCCACTTTTGGATATAGCCTCACTCGAAAGGTAAGGTTCCACATTTTACTACATACATACATATGTACATACAGTATTTCTTGTATACCATGTACACTAATACACTTTATTTACAAGTACTATGTAGTACATATTAGTACGTAGTATGTATTAAGTTAGGTATTGAATGGTCCAAACTGTTGTATTTCATTGTTTATTGGTCAATTAGTTTTATTATAAAATTTACTGGGGTGTTTTTGTAGGTACCACTGTAATTGAAAAGCATTGTACGTACACCATTAGTAGAAGATATGTTTATGTATTATAATAACTTATCTATTTCATATGTGTAATTCTTATATGGCACATGTTTGTTGAATTTATATTCAGTGAAAAGGTGTGGTTTAAAGTATAATTGATTTGCTATAACTAACTTACATGCTGCTGCAAGAGACTTAACATTTTTTAACTTTATTTGTGTACGTACTCATTTTAGGACAAGTGACTATGGACACAACAGTATCTAATGAGAAGACAAAAAGTTCCTTTTCCACTATCATTGCTTCAAAAAGTCTTATTAAATGGTTATGAAAACATATCTTTCTCTTGATTCTGTTTTAACGCAAATTCTTGAATACACGGATACAAATTGGTATTGCTATACGGGTTGCCTAAATTACAAATAAATTCTCTGTCCCTTAACATGATGCATTCATTAAATTGTTTATCATTAAAGAACAAAATCAATGATGCATGTTCTTCTAATGCAAAATGTATATTAAGTCCCTTTCTGATAATCATTTGATTCTCAATTAACATAGGAAATGGGTACGTACAGGGACATTAGGAAATTTGTGGTCTTAGTGTTTATTATGCTTTAAGGATTAAGAGCAATCTTGCCCTCTGCATTTATAACACAATGAATGTGGATTAACCGCTGGCAGGGACAAAAATTTACCACATTTCTTTCCTTATTGTGTAATGCCCAGGCACTTACGAGAAACAAGTCTCGTTGAAATTTTCATAACAGGAAAGAACACAAAACACACTAATGCACAATGTGCTTCTTTAACTAGAAAAGTTCCAAAAACACAGTTAATGCACAGAGGTGAGTCACAAATCAATTGCAACGAACACGTCTAGACACAACAAAGGCTAAGAACAAAATTGGTGTCATCTAGTTCTGCGGGCATCTTTCAAGCTAGCTCTTCTCGCAGACGAGTCTACCACAGCCGTCTGCATGTGAGTCTAAGCTCCTCCTATCACATGATGTTATGGGTTTGTATCAGTGTTGTAACAACTTATAGATAACTGTGTGGTAATGAATCTTATAAAGGAAAAAACAAGGCTGTTGGAATTAACTATCTACTACTGTTGTACTTAATGGTGCAAAGCATAGTCTGGGAAATTTTGAGGAAAAAACAAAATCTTTGTAAAACATCCAAAATGACCTAACTAAACAATAGAGCCAAAATATTTAGGTCTTTCATAAGAAATGAAATGTACATCAAGAAAAGTAGCTCTAGCTTTTTGGCCAGTAACTTAAGATGCAAGCAGGGGAGTGATATTCAGAAAAAAATAAAAAAAAATCCAGGGATAGGCAAGTATCTTTAAACAATTTTTGTAAGCAATTGATAAGCGTTAGACTATACTCTTCACAAAAATGAATTTCAGTCAGGGAAAATGCAAATTATAAACAAGTTGCAATTAGCAAAAGAAGCAATGTTAATAAAAAGATAAGGGGGGAGGGGGGGGTTAGATCCAGTTTTCTGAATCTAACAGTAAGCACATTTGAGTTTTGACTAATTTTAATAAAACTCTAATGTGATTCAGCAGCAAGAGATCTACAATCAGGAGATGGGATTGGTACAGATAGAGTAACATCATCAGTGTCAGCAACAATGTTGCTTTAAATGCTAAACTTCACAGGTATTTTTTTTATACAGCATACATAATACTTGGCCAAAAACATTACTATGAGGAACACCAGTGATTATATTCAGGAATTGCAGTTAAATTAACCAAATCTATAGTTTTTGCTTAACCTGTTAAGTGCCCCCCCCCCCCCCCCCCCCCTCCCCCCCCCCCGCCGGATGAGCTCGCTGCCAACGTACCGTCATGCTATTTTTTTTTTTTGTAATTAGCAATTGTAGCACTGATGATAGTTTTTCAAAGTTAATAGTATTGATTTTTATGCTTATTATTCATACTGTAGTTAAGTGTAGGAAATTATTAAAAAAAAAATTAATACTATAATTATTTTATTTCAAAAGAATTCATAATACTGAATGAAAAATATTATACATACATGCACTATTATTCTTTCGTATGCCAATCTCTAAAGCAAGGGGCTACACACAATCCTACTTCACAGTGTCAAACCATCTATCTACGTACTCGTGATTGTGGAGACAAATGTTCTACATTCTCATCTACAAACTGATTTGCAAATCTATTTGTTTCTTTCACGAGGTAATCAATGATTTCATCATCAAAATATTTCTCAAAATATTGTAATGGGTTCTCTTAATCCTCAACTGCAAATTTCATGCCAGGATCAGCAACAAAAGTAAAGGGATCTCTCTCTCTCTCTCTCTCTCTCTCTGCAACGAAAAGTCATCTACACCCCCGCTATTGGAAGAAAAGTTTGTATCCTCATCACTGGAGGATTCAGAACTAGAGCTCTCATCATCAAATAGGTCATCAATATCAGACTCCTCATCTAGTATTTGATTGATCTCACCTGAAGAAATACACCTCCTCTTTGGGACATTCATTGTGAAAGACGCGAAAATCTATTTGTCTCGATAAACGCCCGAAGCGTATTGAAAGAAAACCAGCAGGACCAGGCAGTTTTCTAGCATAAGCGACTACAAGGAAAGAGTGGCTAGGCTGGAAATAAGTTTCCTGTGTGCTAAGTGTGTTACCAAATGATGTTCCTACACTTTCTATACGAGTAAACGTATTAATACGGGACTGACGGCTTGACAAGCACAGTTAAAGTCTTGAATGTAATATCCCGTTGAAGGCGCTACCCAGTAGATCGCGGTAAACGTATTATTATGTGGGTGACGCTTAACAGGTTAATAAAAGTAAAGCTAAAACCTTTCATAAAGTTCCCTATGTCATTTGAGCTTAATGTATCTAACTGGACATGTGCTGCATCTAGATTCACATATTTCCCATCATTTCAAAGGGCATTTATGAAAAATAAAAGTTACAAAGTGCTCAAACTTAAAACATGTTATTGTTATAATACAATTAAGTTTGTTCATACTTACCTGGCAGATTAATATATAGCTGTATTTCTGACGTCCGACAGAATTCAAAATTCGCGGACACGTAGTGGGGCGGTCAGGTGGTAGTACCCATTCCCTTCCCCCGCCGCTGGGCGCGGATATCAGGAACCATTCCCATTTTCTATTCATATTTATTCATGGCCTTGTCTCCTGAGGGGAGGAGGGTGGGCACTCTAAGTATATATATCTGCCAGGTAAGTATGAACAAACTTAATTGTATTATAACAATAACATTTTGTTCATGAAACTTACCTGACAGATATATATATAGCTGAATCACACATTCGGATGGTGGGTAGAGACAGACTAGGATTTTTTTAGGAAATTTAAAATAAAATAAAAGATTTCTTATTATTGGTTCCTTACCTGATAGCAAGTAGACTATGTGATTACTGTCACCAAAAGCCTGCTTATGCTTTATCAGAGTTGCCAGCCCAGGTGTTGACCTGTAGTGCTGGTGCTTTCTGGATGCTCTGTCAACGGGGGCGTGACCACGATGTGACAAGACATCTAGGCAAACATATGGCAGTAACACAGCAACCGACACCACCTGACCAACTAACGCAAAAAAAACCCCTGATATTAACACTATGGAATGGGAGATTTTCACAGAAGATCTCACCATCAACCACAAAACACAAAAACTAACCTAACTAGCTAAGGGATAGGGAGAGAGCTACCTTCAGCCCCCAAAACTGTGTCTGCCGAAATGTAAGGTCCCAAAGAACTACAGTTCTCGTAAATCGTCCTCACATCCCGGAGGTAATGTGAGGCGAATACGGAATTGCTCCTCCAGAAGGTGCTATCAAGAATATCTCTGATAGACATGTTCCTTTGGAAGGCAAGAGAGGTAGCTACGGCTCTGACCTCGTGAGCTTTCACTTTAAAGAGGCTCATATCAGTCTTCTGGCAAGATGAATGAGCCTCTTTAATGACGTCCCTCAAGAAGAAAGCAACAGCATTCTTCGACAACGGTAAATCCGGTCTCTTCACCAAGCACCAGAGATTACTGAGGGACCTCTTATCTCTCTAGTCCTATTCACATAGAACTTGAGAGCCCTGACAGGGCACAGGGCTCTCTTCTGGTTCTTGACCCACGAGACTCGATATTCCTTTGATATCGAAGCTCTTTGGCCAAGGATTAGACGGGTTCTCGTTCTTAGCCAAGAAGAAGGGTTCAACGAGCAGACAGCGCTGTCTCCCTTGAAAAACCCACTAGGCTACTGAACGCTTGGATTTCACTAACTCTCTTCGCCGTCGCCAGAGAAGTTAGGAAAAGCGTTTTCCTCGTTAAGTCCCTTAGAGAAGCTTCGTGGAGAGGCTCAAAGGGACTAAGCATCAGATGTTGCAATACCACATCTAAATTCCATGAGGGCGGTCTTGCTTGTGGAATTTTGGTAGTTTCAAACGACCTTAAGAGATCGTGCAGATCCTTATTGTCGGAAAGGTCCATTCCTCTGTGGCGAAAAACGGCAGACAACATACTCCTATAACCCTTGATTGTAGGAACTGCCAATTTTTGCACATTTCTTAGATGGAGAAAGAAATCTGCTATCTGATTCACAGAGGTCGTGGAAGAGGAAATTCCTTCCTTCTTGCACCATGCCCTGAAGGAAGACCACTTAGACTGGTAGACAGCTCTTGAAGAGGCTCTTCGAGCATTAGCGATTGCTCTCGCAGCTGCCTTTGAAAAGCCTCTCGCTCTGGCCAGCTTTTCGATAGTCTGAACGCAGTCAGGGCCAGAGCGGAAAGGAGGTTTTGGATGAAACCTTTTGAAGTGAGGCTGTCTGAGTAGATCTCTCCTCCAGGGCAACGTTCTTGGGAAGTCCACAAGGAACGTCATGACCTCTGTGAACCACTCTCTTGCTGGCCACATTGGAGCAATCAGAGTCAAACTTGTCCCTTCTGACGCTGCGAACTTTCTCATTACGTCCCCCATGATCTTGAATGGGGGAAAGGCGTAAAGATCCAGGTCTGTCCAGTTCCAGAGCAACGCGTCCACTGCAATTGCCCCCGGGTCCATAACCGGGGAGCAATACAGAGGAAGTCTCTTCGTCCTCGATGTAGCGAACAAGTCTACTAGAGGACGTCCCCACAATTTCCATAACTTTTGACAGACTTCCTGGTGCAAGGTCCATTCTGTTGGCAGCAGCTGATTCCGGCGGCTGAGAAGGTCCGCCCTGACATTCTGAACCCCTGCCACGAATCTTGTCAGGATCTTGATGTGCCTTGCGTCTGCCCATAGTAGAACTTCCTTCGCCAGGAGAAAAAGGGATCTGGAGCGAGTCCCTCCCTGGTTCTTTAGATACGCAAGGGCTGTGGTACTGTCCGAGTTGACTTGAACAACCTTGCTTGACAGTTTCTCTTCGAAGAACTGCAGCGACAGGAATATCGCTGCCAGTTCCTTTACGTTGATGTGCCAGGCTACCTGTTACCCCTCTCCAGGAGCCTGACACTTCTTCCCCCCTAGTGTTGCTTGCCCTCCCAACCGGAAGTGGAAGCGTCTGAAAACAACACTAGGTCGGGGCTCAGAAGATTTAAGGAGAGGCCCTCCCGTAACTTCTGAGGGTCGAGCCACCATCTTAAGTGAACTCTTACATCGTTGGAGATCCTTAGGATCGCATTCAGGTCCCCTTTCGACTTCCATTCTTCCGCAAGGAAGAATTGAAGAGGCCTGAGGTGCAGTCTTCCCAGCGAGACAAACTTTTCTAGTGAGGAAATGGTGCCCAGCAGACTCATCCACTCCCTCACCGAACAAGCTTCTCTCTCTAGGAATGCTGCGACTTCTCTAACCCCAGTCGCTGACGTTCCTGGGATGGAAACGCCCGAAAAGCCACTGAATCCATCTGAATCCCCAGATACACGATGGACTGTGTCGGGGTCAGATGCGACTTTTCGGTGTTGACCAACAGACCCAGAGACTTTGCTAGGGCTAGCGTAAACTGAAGGTCCTTCAGACACTTCTGCCTCGACGACGCTCTGATCAGCCAATCGTCGAGGTAGAGGGATATCCTGATTCCTGACGAATGGAGCCACTTCGCTACATTCCTCATAATCATTGTGAAAACCATTGGGCCGTGCTGAGACCGAAACAAAGGGCTCTGAACTGCCAAACCCTGTTGTCCAAGACGAATCTCAGGTACTTCCTTGACAGAGGGTGGACTGGGACGTGGAAGTATGCGTCCTGCAGGTCTAGAGACACCATCCAGTCGCCAGGTCTCAATGCTCCCAGCACCGACTGAGGCGTCTCCATTCTGAACTTTATCTTTTCTACAAAAAGATTTAGCCTGCTCACATCCAGGACCGGGCGCCAACCTGATGACTGCTTTGGCACAAGGAAAATCCTGTTGTAGAAGCCCGGTGACTCTAGGTCCAGGACTTGTTCCACCGCTCTTTTTTCGACCATCTGGTCTAAGAGATCGAAAAGAACCCTTTTCTTCTCTCCCTGATAGGATGGAGAGAGGTCTCTGGGGGGAGTCGAAGTCAAAGGAGGAGGATGAAGAAAAGGGATCTTGTACCCCCGCCCCCTTCTACTATCCTGAGGGTCCAAGGGTCCGCTCCTCTCTGCTTCCAAGACTCCGCAAAGAATTCCAGTCTGGCCCCGACTGGTGTCTGAAGGACGAGATCTTCACTTGCTGGTTTTCGGTTTGAATGAAGCTCTTCCTCTTGGAAAACCTCTCCCTCGAGGAGCTGCTCTCGAGGGGGGTGCCCCGCGAAAGGGTTTGACTTTCTTCGGGGGTTTGCTGAAAGTTGACGTGGAAGGAACCGCTGGAACGTCTTGAAGATTGAACCAAGAGGTCCTGGGTCGCCTTCTCTTGCAAACTCTGTGCAAGATCCTTTACCATAGCCTGGGGGAAGAGATGGTCCGAAAGAGCGCAAAGAGCAATCCGCTTTCTGAGCGGGAGATACCGACTTAGCCGTAAAATTGCACAGCAATGCTCTTTTCTTTAGGAAAGCAGTTCCAAAATTCGAAACTAGCTCCTCCGAAACCATCCCTGACGGCCTTTTGTCCATACATGACAACACGCTGGACAGCTCCCCCAGACTGAGAGAATCAGGACTTCTAGACTGACGGTCCAAACCTCCCAGACACCAGTCTAGGAAATTAAATACGTTAAGGGTACGAAGAAGACCCTTCAAGTGGTGGTCAGTCTCAACTGGAGTCCAGGTCACCTTAGCCGACGCTAAGAGAGACCTCCTCTGGGCGTCCACTAAACTGGAGAAGTCACCCAACGCGACGAAGGGACCTTTATCCCGACATCCTCCTTGGTCTCATACCAAACTCCTCCTTTCCCTGCGAGTCTAGAGGGTGGATGGGCGAAAGTGGTCTTGCCCTGATCCTTCCTTCTGGACATAAAGTCTTGGAGTTTCTTAAACGCCCTCTTGTCGACAGAGACGTTTTTCGTTTTTCATTTCAACGAATTCAGGGGTCTTACGGTCTTAGACGACGAAAGTTGTGAGGGAGGAGACCTAGGGGCTGTAGGCTGGAACTTGTCTCCGAATGCTGAACGTAACAGCCTAACAAGAACCTTGTAGTCCGAGACAGCTGAAGTTACCGGCTGTTCTTCCTCTACGGAACTCCCCGGACTACTATGCTCCCCTTCCTCCCTAAGAGGAACTGGAGAACGCCTATCAGGAGAGGGAGTAAGTCCCCTTAGGCTCAATCCTAAATAAAGACTTCCGTTGGATGAGGTCTCCCCTACAGGTACGGAAGCAGCCGTACGTTGTTCTTTAGATGCACGGACATCTTCCGAAAGAGAAGCATCCTTAGAAGCCAAGTTAACTGTCTTAACCGAAGCTCCCCTTCGAAAGGAAGAGCGAGCTTCCTGAAGAGCAGCGCCAAAAGCGTCCTGCTTAGAAGAGCGAGCGTCCTGCTTTGCAGGCTCCAAAGCGTCCTGCTTCGCTCGAAAAGCGTCCTGCTTCACACTGCTAGCGATCAAAACGCCGAGCAGCGCCGTCCTGCCGGAGCGTCCTCAAAAGCGCCTGTCTACGAGCAGAAGCGTCCTGCTTCACCCGAGTCCTCAGCTCCTTAAAAAAAGATCTTGAAGAGAGCTCAAAGCGTCCTGTCTAGAACGCCGAGCGTCCTGCCGAGCGTCCTCCACCGCTACTTGCCGAGCGTAAAGCGTCCTGCTTCGAACGCCGAGCGTCTTGAGACGAGCGTCCTCTCCTGAGCGAGTAAAAGATCTGCTAGGAGAGCGAGAACGTTTGACGATCCGGAGGCGGAGAGAGAGAAGAGCGAGCTGAGAGAGAAAGAGGCCGCTTCGTTCCTCTTGACGGGCAACCGAACGTCCTTCCTACGCCTAGACTCGACTGCTGCTGGGCAAGTCCTCTGAGCCATCAGCGACGTAATCTGGTCCTGAAGGGACACAAGGATATCCTTCGTAGGTGACGAAGGAGCAGAAAGAAGGGCAGGACTGAGACTGCGAGAAGGCGAGGGGCGAGGGGACGCCTCCTTCCTTCTAGCAGGTACAGCTATCTGCCTCTCAGGTGAACACGCCTGAGCGTGGAAACTAACGTCCTCATCGGTAGAACGCCTTCCTCTCTTCTGAGGAGGAAAGGCGTCATAAGCGTCCTCTGACGAAAGAGGAGACATAGGACGTGAAGCGTCCTCAAGCGAAAAGTCCTTTTCAACGGACGCGAGTCTCTCCGAGCGCTCCACCCCTTGCGCGGGAGGACGCTTCGGAGGACGAAAAGCAATCGTTCAGGATACGCGCTCGTGCGCGCTCCTTGGCAGCCTGGGATTTAGCAAACAAGGCCTGCCGAAGGGACGCAGATCGGTGGGGAGCCCCCGTAACCCTCTTGCGGCTTTCGACATACCCACTCCCTGAGTCCTGGAGTCCGATAGAGGTCTAGGCCTAGAGGCATTGGGATGGGGCCGATCTGACGCCCCCCTCCACAACACTAGGGGACTGACACAACTTCACTGGGCCGGTTTCTAGGGCCAAAACTTTAGATTCGAGAGCACGAATAGACTCTAGAATCAGAGAAATGGGTGTTACCTTCTCCAGACACAGCACTGGGGCCCGAAGGCAACAAAACAGGATTAGGTTGGGCAAAATCTACTGGTGTTAGCGGAGGAGAAATGTTACTATCCTTACCTTTAGTAGAGCTGCCCTTAGAGGAAGACCTCCTGACTCTATCGCGCTCTAATTTGCGCGATAGGTCTCATACATCCTCCATTTATCATCATCCAAATCCTTACATTCATTGCAACCGATCATCAGCCACGCAAACATGCCCCTGCAATCCATACAAACTGTGTGAGGATCAACTGAAGGTTTAAGAAGCCTCACCTTACATTCACTCCTCACACACACTCTGTAACTTCCCGAACTTGATCCAGACATACTGAATCTAGAAAAAGCCAATCCAAAATCAAAAACCAATCCACTATTCCGCGTGCCAATCCAACAATCCAGAAGTCGATACCAAAAGTCAATCCAGATAATATTAAGCGAGATAATGAAAAAATCCTAGACGGAGGTACTGTAAACAGATGTTTGCAGCACCGGCGACAGAAAAAATATGAATAGAAAATGGGAATGGTTCCTGATATCCGCCGCCCAGCGGCGGAATGGGTACTACCACCTGACCGCCCCACTACGTGTGCCGCGAATTTTGAAATTCTGTCGACGTCAGAAATACAGCTATATATATATCTGTCAGGTAAGTTTCATGAACAAATTAAAGAGTAATAATAGTAAAACTTTACCAATCTTCTTAAGATTTTAACCATATATATATTCATCTCGTTTCACAAAATGAAGTTTTTTATGATAAAACAAAGTTTAATGTTACTTACCTGGCGGAGGTATATATAGCTATATTCTCTGTTCCACCTGGCAGAAAGAAAGAAATTTTCAAAACTCGCGGCAATCGCATTAGTAACCTATTAGTAGTTCAGGCAACCACCACCCGTTACCGTGGCGCTAGCGCTAGGAACCGTTCCCAATTGGGCCAGATTTTCTCTGAACCCTGTCCCCTGAGGGGAGGCGGGTGGGAATTAAATTATATATACCTGCCAGGTAAGTATACATTAAACTTTGTTTTATCATAAACTGATATTGTAATGATACAATTAAGTTTGTTCATACTTACCTGGCAGATATATATTATGATATAATTTCCGACACCGACAGAATTTAAAAACTTACGACACACGTAGTGGGAGTCAGGTGGTTAGTACCCATTCCCGCCGCTGGGAGGCGGGTATCAGGAATCATTCCCATTTTCTATTCATAATTTTTATTTCCACTGTCTCCTGAGGGGAGGTGGGCGGGTACTTAATTATATATATCTGCCAGGTAAGTATGAACAAACTTAATTGTATCATTACAATATCATTTTGTTCATGCAACTTACCTGTCAGATATATATAGACTGAATCCCACCTTTGGTGGTGGGAGAGACAGAATAGAGATTTAGGAAACACATATGTGTAGATAATTGATATCTTGATTCCTTACCTGTTAGCATAGCTGGCTTCGTGATTACTGCCACGTAAGTCTGCTTGTGCTACTAGAGTTGCCAGCAAGGTAGAGACCTATGAGCTGGTGCACTCAGATGATCTGTCAACAGGGGCGGAGACCACGCTGACTAGACCATGGACCATACTAATGAGGGCAACGAGACCAAAATACCACCACCTGGCTTAGTTTACCAAAGGTATCCACTTAACTAAGCTAATGGAAGGGAGACCCGCCCCAGGCGGTCACCCCACAACCATAAACACAAATTAAAAAACCCCCTAATCCCTAAGGATAGGTAGGATGAGTGTTACCTCCTGCCCCCTCCCCCAAAACAGTGTCTGCAGCAATGTATGGTCCGAGGGAGAAGCAATTTTCGTATGTCACTTTCACCTCCCGCAGGTAGTGTGAAGCGAACACCGAATTGCTTCTCCAAAATGTGGCATTCAAAATATCTTTGAGAGCCATATTTTTGTGAAAGGCTACCGAAGTAGCAATAGCTCTCACTTCGTGAGCTTTTACTTTCAGAAGCTTTAAATCACTGTCACTACACTTATTATGCGCTTCTTGAATCGTATTCCTGATGAAGAACGCCAGTGCGTTTTTCGACATAGGCAGATCAGGTTTCCTCACTGAACACCACAAATTGTCCGATGAACCTCTGCAAGCTTTAGTTCTCTGCAGATAGAACTTTAGAGCCCTGACAGGACACAGGAATCTCTCACGTTCGTTCCCAACAATATATCTGCCAACCCTTTGATTTCGAAGGACCTCGGCCACGGGTTGGAAGGATTTTCGTTCTTTTGCTAAGAACATGGGACTTAAAGAAACACACCGCACTACTTTCTGAAAAGCCGATCTGTTTGCTAATGGCCTGAATTTCGCTAACCCTCTTCGCCGTCGCCAGAGCGGTTAGGAAGATCGTTTTCTTCGTCAGATTCCTGATAGAAACTGAATGAAGCGGTTCGAAGTTACTCGACTCAAATATTTTGAGTACCACATCCAAGTTCCACGAGGGTACTTTAGGCTGGACTACCTTCCTAGTTTCGAACGATCTAATGAGATCGTGAATGTCCCTATTATTAGACCAAATCAGTCCTCTGTGTCTAAAGACTACCGAAAGCGCGCTCCTGTAGCCTTTAATAGTCGGAACAGCCAACTTCACTTCTTCTCTCAGATGAAGAAGGAAGTCAGCTATCTGGCTCACAGAGGTTGTGGTGGAGAAATGCCCTTCTTCCTGCACCAGGATCTGAAGACAGCCCACTTCGATTGGTACATAGCGATCGAGGAGGGCCTCCTTGCGGTGGCAATCGCCTTCGCCACAGGTCTAGAAAAACCCCTCGCTCTGGCCAACTTCTTGATAGTCTGAACGCGTCAGACTCAGAGCGGGGAGGTTTTTGTGGTACCTCTCGAATGGGGCTGTCTGAGTAGATCTTTCCTTAAGGGTATGAGTCCTCGGAAAGTCTACCAGGAAAGACATCACCTCTGTGAACCAGTCGGCTGCCGGCCAGAAGGGGGCGATGAGTGTCATCCTCGCTCCTTCCGATGCCGCAAACTTCCTCATCACTTCCCCGAGGATCTTGAGCGGGGGAAAAGCGTAAATGTTCTAGGCCCGACCAACTCCAAAGTAGACGCGTCTACTGCGACTGCTCCCCGGGTCCAGAACTGGCGAGCAATAGAGTTGAAGTCTTCTCGTCCTTGACGTTGCAAAGACATCCACCTTGTGGACAGCCCCCACAGATTCCACAGCGACTGGCAAACCTCTTGGTGTAAGGGTCCACTCTGTCGGCAACAGCTGTCCTCGTCGACTGAGAAGGTCCGCCCGAACATTCTGTACTCCTGACACGAAACCTGTCAGATCGTGACTCTTGCGCTTTTGCCCACAACAGGAGTTCCTTTGCGATGGCAAACAGAGAAGGCGAGTGAGTTCCCCCTTGATTTCTTAGGTATGCCAGCGCTGTGGTGTTGTCCGCATTGATCTGAACGACTTTGCCGCATACTTCTTCCTGGAAAAACTAGAGCCAGATAAATGGCTGACAGTTCTTTCAGATTGATGTGCCAGGACACCTGTTCCCCTCTCCAGGTGCCCGACACTTCTTCCCTCCTAGTGTTGCTCCCCAACCCGTGGACGACGCGTCGGAAAACAACACTAGGTCGGGGTTCCGAAGTTTGAGGGAGAGCCCTTCTGCGAGCCTCCGAGGATCTGACACCAACTTAGGTGATCCTTCACCTCTCTCGTTAGCACAAGATCGCCTCCAGATCTTGCTTTGTTCTTCCAACTGTTGGCTAGGAAGAATTGAAGAGGTCTGAGGTGGAGCCTTTCCCTGAGAAACAAACTTCTCCAGTGATGGAATGGTCCCCAGCAAACTCATCCAGGTTCCCTCACCGAGCATGTTTCCTTCCCCAGAAAGGTCGCCACTTTCTCCAAGCATTGAAGTTGTCGCCCCTGGGAGGAAAAGCCCGAAAAGCCACTGAGTCCCATCTGATCCCCAGATAGACTAAAGAGTTGAGACGGAGTCAAATGCGACTTTTCGAGGTTTACCAGAAGTCCCAGGGACTTTGCTAACGTCATGGTCGTGTGCAGGTCCTCCAGACACCGTTCGCAGCGATGAGGCTCGAATAAGCCAGTCGTCTAGGTAGAGAGAGTCCGTATATTCTCCAAATGAAGCAGCCTTGCTACGTTCTTCATTAGAATGGTGAAAACCATCGGCGCGTGGTCAGACCGAAGCAAAGTGCCCTGAATTGGATATTCCATTCCCCCTCAGGACAAATCGCAGGTATTTCCTTGATTGGGGATGGATGGGGACGTGAAAATACGCGCTTGGAGGTCCAGTGAGACCATCCAATCCCCCGGTCTCAAAGCTGACAGCACCGATTGAGTCGTCTCCATCTTGAATTTCTTCTTTATTACAAAGAGATTTAGACTGCTGACATCGAGGACGGTCGCCACCCCCCCTGAATGTTTCGGCACCAGGAACAGGCGGTTGTAAAACCCTGGTGATTCCAGGCCGAAGACCTGTTCTACCGCTTGCTTCTCGATCATTTGTTCCAGCAGATCGAAAAGCACTTTCTGCTTCTCTCCTCGATAAGAGGGAGACAAATCCTTTGGTGTTGAGGATAGCGGGGGCGACTTCAAGAACGGGATCCTGTACCCTTTCCTCACGACATCCAGCGACCAGGGACGGGTCGGCATCTCTCTCTTCCCAGGCTCTCGCAAATCGAGAAGCCTGGCTCCTACGGCGTCTGAAAGACTTCCGACTCACTTCCTACTCTTTGACGGAGCAGGGGTTTTTCCTCTGGAAGAGCCTCTTCCTCGTGAGGCTGCTTTCGAGGAAAGTCCACCACGAAAGGGCTTCGATTTCTTGGCAAACGAAGCTCCAGAAGATGAAGCAGCTGCTGGCCTTCTAGAAGACTGAGCCAGAAGATCTTTGCGTTGCCTTTTCCTGAAGGCTTGAAGCTATGTCCTTAACCATAGCCTGGGGAAAGAGATGGTCTGAGAAGGAGCGAAGAGCAAGTCCGCCTTTTGTTTTTTGCGTTGGAAGAGACGGATTTAGCCGTGAAATTACAAAAGAGCGCTCTCTTCTTAAGAATCCCCGAGCTAAAGTGCGTAGCCAACTCCTCAGAACCATCCCTGACGGCCTTGTCCATACAAGAAAGTACGCTGGACAGCTCCCCCAGACTAATAGTATCAGAACTCCTTGACCTGGCATCTAAAACTCCAAGACACCAGTCAAGAAAGTTGAAGACCTCTAGAGTCCTGAAGAGGCCTTTTAGGTGAAAGTCGAACTCGTTTATGGGTCCACGTGACTTTTGATGAAGACAGAAGGGCTCTTCTGGAGGCGTCTACGATGCTCCCAAAGTCACCTTGAGCAGAGGCTGGTAGTTTAACGCCTATGTCCTCTCCTGTCTCATACCACATGCCTCCTTTACCGCAGAGTCTTGAAGGCGGTAAAGCTAAAGAGGACTTTCCTGACGCTTTCCTCTTCTCCATCCATTCATTGACTTTCCGGAACGCTTGCTTCGTGGAAAGCGACTTCTTCATTTTAATGAACCCCGATGCCTTCGTTGCCTTAAAGAAGAAAATTGAGAAGAGGAGTACGCGGGGCTTCCGGTTGAAAAGTTTCTCCGAACTCTGACTGTAGCAGACGCATCAAAACTTTATAGTCCGATGAGACAGTAGCTGTTTGTTGTTCTTCCTCTGCTTCTACTAAATCGTCGCTAACTCCTTCCTCAGAAACTGGAGAAGTAGGAGGAAAACTCTGAATAAAGCTGACGCCCATGAAGGGTTCCTTCATCCACCTGAACTTGCATCGGTGAGGGACTGGTGTCTACCAGCGCGCGTTGGCGTCCGAATCCGCACGTTTGGCGCCGACAGGTTGCGCGCTCGACTTCTACCAACACACGCTTGGCGTCCACTGGCGCGCACCGAGCATCCCTATAGTGCACGCTTGACTTCCACTGGTGCGCGAGCGCGTCACAGCGAGCGGCTGCCGCTCACTGGTGCACGTTTATCCACAACAGGTGCGCGTCTGGCGGCACCTGAAGCGCGCTCCACTTGCACAGAAGCGCGCTCAGCGTCGATCACTCGCTTGCGAACATGCGAAGACTTGCGAGCGGGAGATATATCATCCTGAGAGCGAGAAGCGAAACTTCTCACCTTCTCTAGAGAGCTGCTGGGGAGCAGATCGAACTCTAGAGGGAGACTCGAACGAAGAGAGAGGCGAGCGAGGAGAAAGAGCGGGTCTAGACTTCTTCACCGGGAGCTTCTCATCCTTCCTACGACGCGGAAGAGCCTCTCTAGCAGCAAGAGCGTCTGAAGTTGCTGCTGCAGTGACTGAATCATTCTCTTGTTAGGCGAATCTTCCTGCTCTGGGGAGGGACTGATCCTGTGAGCAGGAGAGCGGCGAGGGGACGCCCCCCTCCCCCTCCCAGGGACAGCCTCTTCCCGACTCTGGAGCGACCGTATCGCTCACACGAGCTAACTGAATCCAAGTCCGAAGACTCCCTACGCCTTTTCTGCGGCGGAAAAGCAGCAAACGCACTGTCAGGCGAAGATCGCAAAAGCGGCGAACTAGGACGTGAAGCGTCAACATAGCGCGCCGTCCTTTTCAGCGGACGTGAAGCACCTTGAGAACTCCACCCTTTACGTGGGGATGAAGCCTCCGATGACGAAAAACACTCCTTGAGGAGGCGTGCACGCGCACGCTCCCTGGCAGTCTGGGGATTTTCATCAGTAACTGCCGAAGGCACGTCAGATCGGTGGGGGTTCCTTGTAACCCTCCTTCGGCTTTCGACGGGGGGGGGGGGGGATGCTCCCTCCCCAGGTCCTGGGAGTCAAGCAGAGGTCCAGGCTAGAGGCGAAACGAGGCCGATCTGACGCACCCTCCACTACACAAGGGGTATCACTGCACTTTTGCACGTCACTTTTGCTCTCAAGAGCCAACACTTTTGATTCTAGATTACGAATCGACTCCAATATTAAGGATAAAGTATTACTCTCTACAGACTACGTTTCAGGGCCCGGAGGCAAAACTACAGGGATAGGAGCATTAACAGAAGGAGGGTTAACAGGAGAAACATTAATATCTTGAACGCCTGAAACACTCCTGGAGGAACGACCTCCTTAACCTATCCTTTTCAAGTTTCCTAAGATAGGTCTCATACGCCTTCCACTCAGAATCTGTTAGTCTTTCGCACTCCTTGCAACGGCTTTCATACACACATTCATGCTCCCTGCAACTCTTACATACCGTATGTGGGTCTACTGAAGCTTTCAGTAGCCTACCTCTACAATCAGTTCTAGAGCAGAACCTAGCGCTAGCTGAACTAGACCCTGACATATTCCTTCCAAGAAAAGTCCAAACCAAAATCAAATCAATCCACTAATAACCGTGTGCCTAGCCACCGATCCAATCAATTAATCCAAAAAAAGAACCAAAAGGGATACTCAAGTAGCAATAAGTTTCCAAATCCAGACGGAGGTGCTGTAACAGATGTTCACAACACCGGCGACAGAAAAATTATGAATAAAAATGGGAAAATGATTCCTGATACCCGCCTCCCAGCGGCGGGAATGGGTACTAACCACCTGACTCCCACTACGTGTGTCGTAAGTTTTAAATTCTGTCGGTGTCGGAAATTATCAGCTATATATATATCTGAACAGGTAAGTTGCATGAACAAAACTTCATTTTAATGTATGACATTACCTGGCAGGTATATATATAGCGATTGACACATTTGGAGGTGGGTCAAGGACAGCAACATTCTTAGAGTATAAAAATATTATTAAAATATTATTAAAACTCCAGGTTCCTTACCTGCTAAGGTAGCTGACTTCATAGGTCCTGCCTCTAAGCCTGCTTAAACCTTAGTAGCTCTCAACAAGGAAGTGTCCTGTATGTTGAAGAAGCTAAGACTGGAACTGACAACTGGACGTGACCAATGTGTTGACAGATCCTTACAGCCCTCTTATGCCACGGCATTCAAGCTAGTAACAGATCATTTACCTGAACTACACACACACCATCACCCGATAATACAACACAACTGAGAAAAGTACCGCACCCTTTTCTCAGACGACCAAGAAACCCAAACACCATCACCTAATAAAACAACTAGCTTACAAGAAGGTTATGGGGTAGTAACTCCTTTGCCCAATACTGTACCCGAGGACACGTATGGACCTAGCGTCTGACAATTATCGAAGGTTGTCTGAACGTCCCTAAGATAATGAGACGCAAATATTGAATTAGTTCTCCAATATGATTCAATAATTTCCTTGAGGGCTAATTCTTTTTAAAAGCTAATGAAGTCGCCACTGCCCTTACTTCATGAGCCTTCACTTTCAAAATACCAAAGCTCTGCTCTTCACACAACATATGAGCCTCTTTAATTAACTCTCTCATGAAAAAGGCTAGAGCGTTCTTCGTCATGGGTCTAGTGGGGTCTTTAACTGAACACCACAGAGCATCAGACCTCCCTCTGATAAACTCTTGTTCTTTCTAAATAACATCTCAATGCTCTCACTGGCAGAGAACTCTTTCTTGCTCGTTACCGACCAATTCAGCTAGACCCAAAACTTCAAAGGATCTTGGCCAAGGATTAGCTGGATCCTCATTTTTGGCCAAGAAACCTTCTTGGAATGAACACACTGCATTGCCGTGTCTCCATCCCACCTTCTTCGATATGGCCTGAAGCTCACTAACTCTTTTAGCAGTTGCCAATGCTACTAAAAAGATAGTCTTCTTAGCAAGATCTCTCAGAGAGGATTCCTCTAACGGTTCGAATTTGCTAGAAGTTAAATACTTCAAGACCACATCCAGGTTCCACGCAGGTGGCCTGCCTTCTGATTGTTTCTTCGTCCCAAACGACCTAATCAAGATCTCTCAGATCTAAGTTATTCGAGATGTCTAGATCCCTGTGTCTAAACACTGAGGTTAGCATACTCTTATAACCTTTAATTGTCGAAACTGACAAGTGTAAATCCTTCCTCAAGTAAAGAAGGAAATCTGCGATTTGGGTCACAGAGGTACTGGATGAAGACACTTTCCTGTTTTTACACCACTTCCGGAAATTGTCCCACTTCGACTGATACACCGTGATTGTGGAGGTTCTTCTGGCTCTAGCCACTGCACTGGCCACCTCTCTAGAATATCCCCTCGCTCTGACCAGACGTTCGATAGTCTGAACGCAGTCAGACCCAGAGCGAGGATATTCTTGTGAAACCTGTCGAAGTGGGGTTGTTTGAGTAAATCTACTCTTAGAGGAAGAGTCCTTGGCGTATCTACTGTCCATTCCAGTACCTCTGTGAACCAACTTTGGGCCGGCCAAAACGGGGCATACTAAGGTCATCCTCGTTCCTTTGCTCTCCCTGAACTTCTTCATCACTTTCCCCAGCACCTTGAACGGAGGGAAAGCGTACAGATCTAAGTTTGACCAATCCATCAAGAACGCATCTACCGCCACTGCTTCCTGGTCTGGAATCAGAGAGCAATATGTTGGTAACCTCTTTGTTCTGGCTGTCGCAAACAGATCCACTACCGGACGGCCCGCCCCACAAACTTTCCACAGGCTCTGGCAAACCATCCAATGTTCAACGTCCACTCCGTCGAGAGAAGTTTGCTCTCTCCTGCTCAACAGGTCCGCACCCCACGTTCTTCTCTCCTTGTATAAACCTGGTGAGTATCACGACCTTTTCCTCTTCTGCCCAAAGCAGAATTTCTTTTGCCAGATTGTAAAGGGGAAAAGAATGAGTTCCCCCTTGCTTCCGAATATATGCCAGAGCCGTGGTGTTGTCCGAGTTGAACCTGCACTGTCTTGTTTTCGAATCAACTCTCTGAAGTGCTTCAAAGCCCAAGAAAATTCCCAACAGTTCCTTCTGTTTATGTGCCACTTTGTTTCGTCCTTGTTCCAAAGTCCCGACACTCTGAGGGCCTAATGTCGCTCCCCAACCCGCGTCCGACGCGACCTCCCTCTTGCTAACCTGCCTGGAGTTACCACCACTTTAATTCCTCCTTTACTTCGGTCGGAATTAGAAACTGGAAGGAATCCGGTTGCGATTTTCTTGCCATGAATCCTTCAGGAAAAACTGAAGAGGTCTCACGTGCAGTCTTCCTAAAGAAATGAACCTCTCTATGAAGAGAGTGTGCCCAGTAGACTCATCCACTCTCTTGCAGAGCATCGGTCTTTCTTTAGAAAATCCTGCACCGTTCTGAATGCATTGGGCTTGCCTTTCGGGGACGGCAAAGCCCGAAAGTCACTGCCGATATCTGAATCCCCAAATAAACTATCTGTTTGTTTGGGGCTCCAAATGGGACTTTCCCATATTCACTACCAGACCTAGGTCTTTTGCTAAGTCCAATGTTTGACTTACGTCCTCCAGACATTGACTTCTCGACTGGGATCTTATCAACCAGTCGTCCAGATACAAAGACACTCTGATCCCTCTTAAATGTAGCCATCTCGCCACATTGGACATCATCCTCGTGAATACTTGAGGGGCTGTGCAAAGGCCGAAGCATAGGGCCTTGAACTGAAAGACCCTGTCCTGAATCACAAACCTTAGATACTTCCTGCTTCCTGGATGAATCGGAATATGAAAGTATGCGTCTTGTAAGTCCAGAGTCGCCATCCAGTCCCCTGGACGTACCGCTGCCAGTACTGAATCGTTCGTCTCCATAGTGAACTTGGTCTTTTCTACGAAAAGATTCAGTTGACTTACGTCCAGCACTGGCCTCCAACCTCCCGAGGACTTTGCAACCAGGAACAGACGGTTGTAAAATCCCGGAGATTCGTGATCCAGAACAGGTTCTATTGCTCCTTTCTCTAGCATGGAAGCTACCTGCTCCCACAGAGCCGCTTTCTTCTCTAAATCGTTGTAATTTGCCCCTCCCGAGGGCTCTCGGAGATGTTGCGAGAGTAGGTCTTTTCACGAAAGGAATCTTGTACCTTCCCGAGCTACGTTGACAGCCCAGGGATCTGCCTTCATTTGTTGCCAAACTTCCCAAAAACCTTGAAGTCTGGCTCCCACTGTCGTCTGAGGACCGAGTTCTCATTCTTTAGAGGGGGTCTTGGCTCCTCTTTTCGCGGGTACTCTCTTACCCCTAAATGCGGGTCGAGTGAATGTTCTTCCTCGAAAGGGCTGTTGCGACGGTCTAGTCTCCTTTGGCGTCTTCTTCACCAACTTGGTTGGTAAGAACTTCTTAACCGAAGACGAAAGAAGATCTTGAGTGGCTTTCTGCGAAAGGGATAGAGCTATATCCCTAATCACCTCTGAAGGAAACAGCTGTTTCGAAAGGGAGAGAACAGTAACTCCGATTTCTGAGAGTTAGAAAACTCTTTTGAGGCGAACGAACACAACGACGATCTCTTCTTAAGCACTCCTGCTGTGAATAACGAAGCCAGCTCATTTGTTCCGTCTCTAAGAGCCTTATCCATGCAGGACATAATGCTCTTAGCTGTTTCTAAGTCCTCGAATCCTCTTCTCCTATGGAATTCGCTAGCGCTCCTAAAGACCAATCCAAGAAATTAAAGACTTCGAAAAGTCCTAAAAATCCCTTTAAATAGATGGTCAAATTCCGAGGACGTCCCACCAGACCTTGGCCGACTGTAACGCCTGTCTGCGTGAGCTGTCCACTATACTGGAAGAAGTTCCCCCTGGGAGGAGGCAGGTACTCCCAGGCCTAGACTTTCTCCAGTAGCGTACCATACTCCTGATTTAGAAGCTAACTTAGCTGGAGGAAAAAACAAACGAGTATTTTCCCGCTTCTTCTTGTCCTTCATCCAGTCATTCACCCGTTGAAGGGCCTTCTTTGCCGAAATTGACATCGTCATTTTCAGGAAGGAGACTTCTTTTGGAGTCCTAGTCTTGGAAAACTGTGATAAGGGGGATAACGGAGCTGTCGGTTTAAATTCCCCTCAAAAACAGCAATAAGACGTGAAGTCAGAACCTTATAATCTGAAGAAGGTTCTGTATTCTTTTCTTCAATTACTTCCAACTCTTCTTCTGCTGAAGAAATATCTTGCAAGTCGTCGTCGTATTGACGCTTCGTTGACGGACTAGCGTCCTGCCGCCTCTCGATGTCTTGCCGCCTGCGTCCTGCGGCTTACCGATGCGTCTGCGTCCTGCCGCCTCTCAATGTCCTGCCGCCTGCGTCCTGCGTCCATCGTAGACACGCCTGCTTCCTGCCGCCTGCGTCCTGCGTCCACCATTGGTCCCGCGTCCTGACGTTTTGCGTCCTGCTTCTTCCGACACTCTCCTCCTAACGCCAGTGCGCCCTGCGTCCTCGGCGACGCGTCCTTGTCTTCCCCTTTTCGAAGACTTAATGGGAAGGAAATCGTCCTTACGCCTCGAAGATGCTTGTTCAGAGCATCCCAAGACTTCACCAACACTGCCAACTTGGACTGCATTTCCCGTAAGAAATGCTTCGTACCATCCTCCTGAATGGTAGACGACGAAGGATGAGGATTACGAGCTGGACTGCGACCTAAAGGAGAGCGATCTTGTACTCTACCCGACGGAGAAATACGAGGGAGGATCCATAAGAAGATGGAGGCGATTCTCCCAAGGCAAATACCATGCCGAGACGGACGTATATCGCCAGTGCGATTTGCGTCCTCTCTAGCACGAAAAATCCTTTTCCTCTTGATCGGTACTGCCTCCCCGTCTTCCGAGGATGACAACACCTCAGGACTACTCCAAGCCTCACTATCTTGCACCTGTCTCTCGAGAGCAGTTTGATGTCCTGAACGTCATCTTGAGTGGGCGAGACACCACTGCATACCGACGTTCTCGCTCGAAGTCGAACCTTCCGAGGACGCACACTTCCCAGTTACGCCTTTTCTGCGGCGAACTGCAACAGCCTGGGAACTTGCAACAGGACTGTTCGAAGGGACGCCTGACCGTGTCAAAACCTCTCTCCATCCCTTCGACTGTCGACATGCCTTCTCCCTTGGGTCTGGGGGAGCTTGACAGAGGTCTAGGTCTAGGAGCACGAGAGAGACGATCAGACACCCCCTCCACTACACTTTCACTGACATCGAAAGCACTAACTTTGTCTGTAAGTCGCTGTATCTGGTCGCCCATGGACGCAAGGGCAGCGAACACTTTCACAATATTTGTATCGTTCGTCTCCTCCGATACAGCAGCGGGGCGCAGGAGATACCTGGGGAGAAGGAACTACCAATTCTACATTAGAAGGAGCTGGAGAGGAAATACAATCACTCCTTTTACTCGAAGAATTTGACTTCTCACTACGACGAAACAGATCTCCTTACACGATCTTTCTCCAGTCTCTCAACGTATTTCATAAAGACCTTCCATTCCTTCTCTGATAAATTCTCACATTTCAATGCATCTATTCTCCCAAGTACACACATTCTCCCTACATTTCTTACAAACGGTATGAGGGTCGACCGAAGCTTTCGGCAGTCTTACCTTACACCCCTCTTTTACACACACTCTAAACATACTTCCAGAGTCAGACTCTTAAAGAACAATCCAAAGCGAATGCCAAGCTAACGTTTCCGAGTACAATACCAAAATCCAAGATCAGTCAGCAACGAGAATGAAAATTCTAGCAGGGAACCACCAACAATGTTGCCGGTTCGGCTGGCAGAGAAATCTGGCCCAATTGGGAACGGTTCCTAGCGCTAGCGCCACGGTAACGGGGTGGTGGTTGCCTGAACTACTAATAGGTTTACTAGCGATTGCCGCGAGTTTTGAAATTTCTGCCAGGTGGAACAGAGAATATAGCTATATATATACCTGCCAGGTAAGTGTCATACATTAAACTACCGGTCAAATATCCAGTCTTCTAACTTAATTTTATGATGTTTTCCTCAATTCTTGAATTTTTCAAAAACTTTTGTCAGCTGGCCTGCCAAGTCCATGAACAACATAAGAATTACAGGGGACTTTTTGAGCCAGTAATAATAAAACCTAATTTTCTTATATTTAGCGTAATACTAAAGTTATTTTATTCTAAAAGTATCTTACTAGTTGAACATCTGTATTAGTTTAGTCAATGCCACCCCCCCTAATTAATGTCAAATTAATATTACTCATTTATACTATTCACTTCAAACTTACTTAATAGTATAAAAAATCAATTTTTTAACCAATCTACATCATAAATGCGTCAATCTAGAAGCCTCTTCGGTAATTCTAAGCCCTCATTCCTCGGTAAAGCAGACTATGGCAGTTGACATTTTCTTATGTTATTTTACTAACTGAACAAGAATTTAAAGTAATTTTGATTCGGCTAACTGTAACTAAACCGTAATTTACCTTTGAAGACTACATGACGGTACAAGATTTGCGATGTACCAACGTACAGAGTTCAAAGGTGAATAACAGATTAGTTACAGGCGACCGGCACAATATTACCTTAAACTCTTGTAAAGTAAGTAAAATAACATTGGAAAACGTCAACTGCCACAGTCTACTTTGACTGAACAATCTTTGAAGTTTTGATTCGGGGCCAATTTAAACGTAAACAAACCGCCCTATCTGAATTCTGGTGGGTGTAGGATACGTAACCAGCAGGAGTGTAACATATAGGCTATGATACTAACCTCACCAACCTAACCTAACCTAACCTAGAAGAACGTGTTACCTGACCGGGAGGCTCCGTCCCCCCGTACCCCACCCCTTAAATGAAGGCAAGCTTAGAAGTGTAACGAAGGTAAGGAGTCAGCGACTGAAACAAAAGCTCTCCTTAGTCTCCTATATCATGGCGCATGCACAGTAGGATTTGGTGCCGTAATAGCAGTAGTAAGAGGTGGATTTAGGCTATACAATGGCTACATTATCGGTTTATTTGTCGCTTTATTTCAGCTTGTATTTTGTTTCAAATGTCATAAATAAGAGGAAATAACACAATAACACGGCAAACCCCTCCCCAAAGTATTTTATTCTACTCTTAACCCCACTTTCCCATCGGCCCCCTTACCGTATGATAGAGTTTAAGGCGTAATTCTCCCAAGTGTTTTACCCCACCCAAAACCCCGCATTCCCATCGATCCCCCTTACCGTATGATAGAGTTCAAAGGTAAATTACAGGTTAATTACAGCTGGCCAAAAAAATATACTTTAAATTCTTGTTCAGGAGGCAAAATCTGTAGAAAAACGTAAACTGCCACAGTATAAGGGCTTAGATCTACCGCCTCTTCATTCTAATTATATAATAATAATAAAAATTGTAACAACATAGTATGTGGAACACTATTATTAATCAATAATATTGAAATATTGGTTGTTAGTTCATTTCCTTTTGAAACTGGCATTCAGATGTAAGAAATGGAATAAGCAAAAGCACATGTCTGTATTGTACATTTATGGATTATCACAAAATAAAGAACATGAACTATTGTATATAGCAATTATAAGTAGCACAAGAGATACAATGGAGCTTAAGATCTCAAATTCTTTTTATATAAATTCAGCCACTGGCACTGACAATGAACCTTGAACAGGGGCCCATCAGCATAAATAAAGCTGTAGATCAGACTTTAAACAACGATGCTCTCCACATTATAACTCTTTCCTGCAGAACTTAACATTGTCTTTATTATATAAGTACACAAAGCACCTTCAGATCTTCCACAACATTAACCCATAACCAGTTACAAGAGGTACGACTTGCTCAAATGAAACTTGAACCCTAACAAAAATGGAATTACTATAACATACCTAACCTACACGTTATTTGAACTCCTTTGCATATTCTTACCATTATTTCAAATGAACTTGTGTGTGCTGGATTATTATCACTCTTACCATTATATCTAATGAATTTATGCATGCTAAGGTTCAACTGTTTAAATTCTATGGATGACCTGTCATTCACTGTTAAAGATTCTAGTAGGTAGCTAAGTTGCAGTTCACCTAGTTTTCAGAACTGCCTACCTAAAATTAATTAGATAAGCCACATATATACCTTTTTAAAACTGACCATTCATTGCTGACCTAGTCTAGACAAAATCATTCATAAAAGGGGATACTATTGTCAACGGAATAAGACAAAAACAATCTCTAGTCAAGTAGCTTACTTTAAGTGGTAGGCTACTTCTGCTCTGTGCCTAACCTATGAATATTTGGCTATTGGATTTCTTACCATTGCTAGCAGTGAGCGATTTTCAAAATAAAGCACGTTACTTCAACTCTTTACAAATACTTTCAGCCTAAATAATAGCTTATTCTACTATCTGGGTCTGCATCGAGAAATGACCACTTGGGGCCACATAACTACTAGGTACCTGTAGTAGGTCAATGAAATAATAAAGTAGGTATGTACAAGCTAGGCTATATAGCCTTACTTGAGTGAGCCCCAGAAAGGGGAAGGCCTCCCTCTCCCCTGCGCTGTCACAATGCTGTACCTGCCTAGTAGGTAGGCTTTCCTCCCTGCAGCGCTGTCACAATGCTGTGCCTGCCTAGGGCTCTCCCCCCCGCCCCCTGTCACAAGGCTGTGCCCGCCTAGGCCTCCCTCCCCCAACCGCAATGTCACAATGCTGTCCCTGCCTAGGCTTCCCTCCCCACTTGCAACCTGGTCACACTTGCTGTGCCTGGCATAGGGCCTCCCCCAAAAAAAAAAAAACCCCCCCCATCACAATGCTGTGCCTGCATAGGCCTCCCTCCCTCCCTCCCCCAGCCGCACTGTCACAATGCTGTGCCTGCCTGGGCATCCCTCCCCCTCTAGGTAGCAAGTCATTTGGCAGCCTCGTAGTAGCCTACTACCTGGCTACCTAGGTATTGGAGAGACAGGCTGGGCTGTGGCGATGATATGCCAACGTGGACTAGTAGCCCTTGAGAGCCCGGGGAAAAGGGCTTAGCCCAGCTAGCCTATTGAGGTGAGGAGGGTGACAGACAATTGGGGGGAACCTGAGGGACGATGACCCAGTGATAGGTAGGTAAGTAGGTATAGTAGGTAGGAAGGAAGGAAGGATTGTCAAATGCTCAAGTTGTCAGACTCACCTTCTGCAAAGAGCTAAGGAACAAATGCTTCCATTTCG